>NW_026000108.1:28318993-28381115 GCF_001458135.2 Marmota marmota marmota | reverse complement strand
ACATATATATATATATATATATATATATATATATATATATATATATCTGCCTATTAAGAGAGCTAGAAGTAGTGCACCCAAGGACAATGAGCACTGCAGATGTTAACTTCTAAAAACCATTATGGTATAAATGTAATCAGGGATTGTTGGAGAAGTAAATTACTCCAGGACTGGGGAAAAAGAAAACTATAAGATGAACAGGGAGCATGTGTGGTACCAGAAAATAAGGACGTACTGAAGGAAAGTAAAGCAAAGCAAAGAGACGTGTCAAAGGAGATGAGGATCCAACTGAAAAAGTGAACACATTTTTGTTAATAATCATAATAATAAGAAGAAAAATAAATGTAAACCAAAATAATAAAATAAATACCTTTGATATTAATGATATAAATATATACATTCATACATAAAAAGAGACAGAATTTCCATACAGAATAATTCTAATTAAAAAATGTAGGAAGAAGAAGGGGAAATAGAAAGTACAATACCACAGCAAATTTAACGCCCAGCACTGCAACAAAACAAAATGAACAGAATACAGAAGTAGAAATGAATCCTCACTCTTAATTCCAGGGCTAGAGGTAAGCCCAACTACCATTAACCACATGACATTACAGACATTGTACGAACTCAAAAGAAGAGGTAGAGGAGGTTGAGGAAGGAAAAATAAGTATTTAAAATATAATGGTCAAAATGGTTTCTGATTTAAGTTATCTTGTAATTAGTTTAAAAAACACACCTGTAAGAAACTGGTAAAAAAAATCTATCAGGCAAATTTTCTGAAATTGCACAAAGGCCAAAGTGTATTTAGCATACACAATGTTTTCTAAATGCTGGTCATATTATTTCAACTCTTTGCCTGTGGCTGGCAGTGAACAGAGGAACTTGCCCTCTAGATTGTCTATAGGAGCTCCTTCCCATAGCTCCTTTCTGCTCAGCTCCCTTGTGTCACCATCACCCATGGCTTCCTGATCCTTCCAGCTCCTTCCTAAAAACCAGAGTTGAATAACTGAAACTAATTTACTTGAAATCCTTCTGGGATAAATGATGAAATGTCTATTAGGAATATTTTATACTCAGAAATTTGATTATATAAATTACTTAAATTAATTAAAATATGGAGACCTAATGACTAATGTTCAAAATCCATTAACTAATTAAGAGAGACAAATGAATTCCCTTGCGTTTCTGCACGCTTCCCTTCCTGCCCCTGGCAGTTAGTAAACTTTGTTTATTGTATAAGAGTTTAATTTATTTCACCAGGGCAAAAATGACCTTTCGTTTTCTGTCTTAAGCAGAATCCAATTTTGATTACCTTTTTCTGTGTCTCCTGTTTTCAATGATTTAGAGTTTGAAAACCTACCATCTGTTATCAAACAACATTCCCATCATGAAGGCAGTGATTATGTGTATTGCAGTGTCACAGGGAAAAAATGAAGAAAAATATAAGAATAGAAACAGGAGAAGAACAAACTCAAAAAGAAAGAGATAATATGAAATGAACAAGCATGAACAAATCATATTTTTAACTATGAGATTGAGGAGAAAAGAATTTAAAGCGAAAATATAGTTAGCTAAGGCTAAGAGTGAAGAAAAATAAGAGAGAATGTTACAAAGGTAATCTCAGTGTCTTTTATTTTAAATTAGGATTGCTGATGCCTTCCATTCAATATGGTGTTAAATACGGGTCTTTTGAAGTTTCAGAAGGACTATGAACAAGATTTGATTGGTTTTATATTATGGATAAAGATTTATCACTTAAAATGAGCAAGGAATCACAAAATAACAGAGAAGAAAGTGTTATAGAGGAGACCTGCCCACAGAGCAGCCACAGAGGACCTCACCCCAGATTTTGTGTCCTTGCTTGAGAGATTTCCAGGCATGACAAGAGACTTAGTAAAAGAATAGCAAACATTATTGGAAGTGATAGGAAAATGGGGAAAGAGGACCCTCCCAAGGGAGAGAGCAGGTCCTCTCAGAGGAAGGATGGTGCACCTCTCCTGTCCTCATTTTGTTGGGGGTCCCATGGAAGTTTCCAGAGAGTCCTTCCCAGGTCCACCTCTTAACTTTTGACTCACAATAGGATGGTTTCAGATTTCCAAGTAGATGTGGGAGGCAATTCTGGGTCACTTCAGCCAGTACTGAGTGGTTTTAATTGGAACTTGTTCTCACAGATTTTATGATTAGGAGGAATTACTCTTATCTCCTTAAGTTCTGGAACTTCCTCTGTTTAAGGGTCACAGAGGTCCCCCCCCCCCTTTCAGGGTAATTTATATTCTCCTTATCTGGGTGACAAACTTTGTGTTCTAAATGCATTCTTTTTTTTTCCCTCACAATATCTCTTTTACATTTGATAAGAAAAATCAAGATATGGGTGTTTCCTTTATCACCACATTAACATGCAAAAGCTCCTTAGTTAAAAACACAGAACAATAGGTCCACCTATTAATAGGCACACTCTGGTCATTTCCCATGTCCAACTTGTTTCTTTTTCTCAATATGTTCAAGTTCAACCAGACCCTTAAAAATTGCCCAAATTTATAATACTCAAATTGTTCATTTCATAAGTGTTTATACGTGTCTACTATTTGCAAGGCACTGTCCTAGGCCCTAAGGGTAGAGAAGTGAAAACTAAAAAGCAAGAAGTTTATTATCATAGGGCCTACATTTGGTGGGAGAAGTAGGAAAGAAGTGCATTTGCAAGATAAGGTCAAAACATGATCATTAACATGAAGCACATAAAATGAGATAATGTGAAAGCAAGTGACATGGGAAAAGGACACCATTAGAAAGGACATACAATAGATTTCTTTGAAGAGATAAATTCTGACTGGCCTATGAATGTAGAAAGAGGTCAGTAACACAACTACTGTGAGAAGAGTGTTCCTGTCAGAGCCAGGTGTGCAAAGATGGTGCAATGTAAATGAGCCCTGGCATGTAAGAAAAACAGAGAAGACCAGCCTGGAAATTTGTTGGTAGAAAGTCAAAGAGAAACCTTGAGGTCCTTCCTTTATGCACTATTGCCTTATTTGGGCTTTGGGTTACTGTTTTCTGAGCCCAACACCATTGATTGCAGCATATACATATTTCTGTAGAATTTTTTTCCAAATGTTTTCTATTTCTACCCAATGTTTTCTACTTTCCTTCTCCAGAATCAGAATCCAGAATCTAGAGGCAGTGGATTATTGCCTCTACATTCAAAAGTTTATAAGTCAAAGCTTATTTAAAGTATCTTTCCAGCTATCATCCTCCTAATTCCTGATTTGTCTGTCCTAATTCTAGATATTTCCTCTTTAACTTTTGTTATATGGGCTGAATACCCCATATTTTTCCTCCATTTATAACTCTGTTGTTTTTATTCTTAGATGTGGAGAGTTTGGTTAAACATAAAGCATGGTTCTCATCATACAATTACTGATTCATTCAAGACCCCATAGCCTTTCTGATACACTTGTTGGTTTGTTCAGTATTCCCACTTTCATTCCTCCTTGGCATTAACAACCATTCTAATGTATTTGACACATAGTTTTGAAGGAAATTCTGTGTGGGGAGACTAGGAATTTGGTTCCAGGTGTATTAGGTTTGAGATGTCCTTTAAACATGCAAGTGGGAGTGTCAAGAGGGATATTAGTAATTTTAGGCTGGAATCAGTAGACAAATTGGACATAAAATTGGGGAGTCACTGATCATACATTATAGATGATATTTAAAGCTATGTTATTGAATGAGATCACTGAGGGAGTGGATATAGGTACAGACACTCTTGCCCGCGTCCCATACAGGCAACAGAATTGGGGTTCCTTTTCGTGGAGTGGGCTAGTTGCCAAAGAAAAGCTAAGAAAGAGAAGGCTGTGGAAAAATCACAGGACACAGAAGGTAATTTTTTTAAAAAGCCAGGGTGGGATGGCTAGCCGATCTTAGGGACTGAGCTTCCACACTAGAAAGAGAGCAATAAAGGTTTTCCATGGAATATTCTTTGACAAATAAGATGGGAGGTGGTCTGACCAGTCCCCGGTGGGTTACACCCAACTCTGGAGTCATGAAAGTTGTCTCCCTAGTAGAGCGAAGACAGAGATCTCATACCTTGGGTGATCTGATGGTTATGGGAGAGCCGGGATACTTCCCAAGGAAAAAGAACCTAAGTCTCCATGGCTCGGTACCCAGTGAAGACCCCTCAAGTAGCTCATGGGTGGCTCCCCACAAGACACGTCCACAGACTGGACATGATGCATCCCCACATTAAAAAATCATTTAAGTGAAGTAGGAGTAGTAATAGAGACTGAAAAGGGACACCTGATGAGGTGGTAATAAAGCTGGGAGCTATGGTGTCCTGGACATCAAGTAGAAATTGTGTTTTTAGGAATATGAAATGAAAATCACTGTATGATGTTGCTAAGAGGTCAAATAATATCATGACTAATAACTGACCATAAGATGGAGCAATGTGGAAGTCAGAGGTGATTTTAACTAGCAATTTATGTATAGTGACACGAGAAAAACTTTGAGGGGAATTTTAATCATAATTGCCGTGAAGTTGGGACTTAAATCTGTGATTTTTAAAAAATATCTATTGAGTTACATATGTTTTTCACTATTTATGTATTTTCTTTTTAAAATTTTATTTATTCTAATTTGTTATATATGACTGCAGAATACAGTTCAATTCATATTACACAAATAGAGCACAATTTTTCATGTTTCTGGTTGTACACAAAGTAGAGTCACACCATTCCTGTTTTCATACATGTACTTAGGATAATGATGTCCATCTCATTCCACCATCTTTCCTACCCTCATGCCCCCTCCCTTTCCCTTCCTCCCCTTTACCCTACCTAAAGTTCGTCTATTCATGTATTTTCTCATAAAATCTATCAATATCTCATTTTACTCTAATGTAGTCCTTAAATCTATCTTCCCAATGCATTATTATTGAAGAAACATTTTCATGCTGACATTCTCCTGTGTATTTCTTCATTTTTGGGGTGGTGGGGAAGAGAGTGTTTGTCATGATTTTAAATAACAATAGATTTTGCTGAAATATTTGTTCACATTTATTGGTACTATCACAAATATTTTCTTTTCTATTATAATCACTTCCTTTAAAATGGTTTTCAACATGGAACTAGCTGAGGCAAAACTGCTGAGCCTTTATGAGTGAAAAAAATTATGATGCTCTATGTTTTAAAATGTTTTATTTCTATAATAAATATCACATTATGAACCATAAATGTGTATAATTATTATTTATCAATTAAAATGTTAATTAAAATTTTTAAGTTATTTTCTTGACAAAGTACTCTAGGTCATAATTTCTTAATTAAATATGGTCTCAATATCCAGAAATGATAATCAGTTTAATTCTTATTTTTTGTAGGTAATCTGCCATTTTTCTTAAGTGCTTTTAGAATTTTCTTCTTGTCTTCCACTGTTCTTAAATTTTTCTAGACTTTATTGAATATCATCATTATCTCTTGCTTAATACTCTATGATTTCTTTCAATCTAAGCTCTTTCACTTTCTTTAGACTCCAAATACATAATTTTGACATCTTCATTTTGTTGTCCACGTCACTTAGCTTTTTATAAATGAAGACTCTCTACTACTTTACCAAGAGTTTCTCAGTGTCTTCTATCAAACGAATTCATTGTAAAACTCTTTCCTGTTTTATCCACAGGAATAAATATTTCACTCTGGAACCAAGTCTTTCCTCTTGGTTCCTCTTATTTCCTCTTGTATTAGTTGTGATTCATGTCGCAAATGAGTCTATCTTTCCTCCACAGTGGTTGTCATCCTCATGTACACAGAAGTTTTGACCTGTGAGCTCATGCTTTCGTGTGTGTTTCAGCATTAATGCTGATAAAGTGAGCTGGACAACAGCTGAAGCCAGCTAAAATTCAGTCCTCTTCCTGGTAGTTTTAAAGAAGAGCAAGGGATGAGCCCTGGGTGAAAATTGCTGGGCTGTGCAGAAACTCTACTGACCACTCATTATTCCAGCAGGCAATTTTTAAATCAGAACAACTTTACCTTGAAATTCTTAGGAAGCCAATTTGGAGGATGTGTCTTCATGAGAGTTTGGAGAGGGAGAACAGAGAGGCATGTGTGCCCGAGGCTGCTTGTCTGTCCTCAGCACTTTTCTTCATCCAGTTCTCACCTCTGGCAGCAGACCTTGGGTCATTAGTGTAGACTTCTGTTGTGCAGGAACATCCTTCAACTTGGCATGCTGTAGAGTCACAAGAGGAACTTAAGAACATTCCTTCAACCTCTTCTTTCAGTTCTGCTTCTGTGCTTCTGCAGCTTGTGGCTGCAGGAAGCCAGGCAATGATTCTCCATATCAGGGTCTGTTACCAGAAGCAGGTGGGCTGGAGCTTCTCTAGTGTTTCACCTTGCATCAGTGAGTTTTATCCTGCACCATGCAGCATAACTTAAGCCTCTTCATTTCCTGAATGTGTCTTCTTCAAATATATTATCAAAACCAATAACTAAAAGATAGAATGAGCCCTACTGGCAGTTTCTACTTGTCTCTCTCTTTGATTAATTCACAGGGCCTGTGGGTGGCTGAAGTGAGGAAAGGAAAGCATTGCAGTTGTGCAGACAGCAAGCCATCCACTGTAACAGGGTTATAAAGCCCCAGAGGAGCTTTGATGAAGGTGCCAACTGGTAAACTCGACACCAGAGGAAACATGGGTAATTAGTGAAGTTGCTCCATCTGGTGAGCAGCCACATGTGTAGGGCTATAAACAAATCATGCACACAACTGCAGTCCAAAATCAAATTGAACTTACTACACTGGAGGAAATATTCTAAATGTTAATGAGTTTTATCCTGGGTGGTGGAACAATGTGTGCTTCTTTCCCCCCACGTCTCTATACTAGTAATTAATTTTCAAAATGCTGAAGATGAGTTATTATCACAGGTTATAATATAAGATAGATTTTAAGTAGAACATTTGTAAGCTTTTCCATAAGAGTCTTTATTGTATAAACCAGGAAAAAAAATTCTTCTCTTTTTGTGAAGGCAATTACAAGAGATCCTTGAATATGTGAAGAAGAGAATAAAGTGAGTTTTTTGGAAGGTATGAGAGTGACTTTTGCTGAAGAGGAATAATTGAAATTTAAAGAGAGGAACCTAATCTTTAAAAGAGTATACAAAATGTTTTCAGTTTTTATAAGCTCAAGTGATACATCATTGATTAAGTTGGAAGATTCACTGGATAAATTAATTCTGAGTAGCTTTTGAGGTATCTAGGTGTGGGGGGAAGAATTGCATAATCTTTCACAGTTTATTGGATGCAACCTGTTTTTAGTGAATTTTCAAATTATACAGCTTGTGATGAACTTCACTAAAAACTACAACTTCCACTTTGTATTTAAAGAAAAATAGTGGTTTTTCAGTATTGATGAAAGACTTAAGTATTTTTTAAGATTTCATAATATAAAAATTGTTTAGATACAATTGAGATGAACATAAGTTCAATGTAGTTATAGTTCTTCTACCTTTTCTAAATAATAGAGATGGACTATTTAAAAGAAAACATATTCACAGAAAAAAAAAAAAAAACTTTTCAGTATTGGGCATTGAAGTCAGGGCCTCCCACAGGCTAGGCAAGCACTCTACCTTTTTAAAATTTTATTTTGAGACAGGTTTTTGCTAACTTGACTTGAACTGGCAATCTTCCTGTCTCAGTCTCCCGAGTAGCTGGAGTTACAGGTTTGTGCTACTGCATCCAGCCAGAGAAAAGCTTTTTCAAAGAAAGTAATTAAATACTTAATCTACTTCTTTGTTGGCCACTGTTCATTATTTTTATTTCTTTGTATCTGCATTTCTGGACATACGATTCTATATATTACAGAAAGAGTACGAGTTATTTAGTTGATGATAGTCAAGATTAATCAAAATAAAGGAAAGTATAAAATCTTGTCTTCATTCAGATGTTTTCTGTACATCTGTCCTTATCATTTTCAATCCTTGAATTTCCACAGCAATGTGAGAACATTTTAGCATCATCCTTCTAGACTGGCCTTTTATATTTTCCAAACAGGAGATTAAAAGGCAGATAAATTTTTATCCCACTTCCTCTTAACTCTTTTGGTGACAATGTTTTTCATAAGTCTCAGTGATGAAATAACATTTTTTTCCTTTGAGATCCTGATCAATAAAGCAGTATTTCATGCACTGATTCAAACAACTCTTTAAATGTAAACTTGTTAAAGTCGCATTAAATTAAATAGTATACTCTTATATTATACAGTCAAGATGGATTAATGAAAATCAGATATATCCTCTTTCCTGAAACAACTAAGAAATCGACAAAGCAGATCAGAAAGGGCGCTCAACTATTGGACATCAAGAAGGGGATAGTGATTGATCCTTGAGTGATGAGAAAGAAATAAAGAAAGCCCTAACATGAAGTTGTATCACTTCATGAAAAATGTTAGATAGCAGGAACCAGGCTGAGTCAGCACATGGCAGCTCCTGTGAATTGAGAAACCACCCTGGGAGTCTAAGGAACCAAGCAAGCTGGAGGAAGGAGGGTGAAACACTGGGTAGGAAAGAGCTGTGTAGAGTGGGAATTCTGAAGACCTAGGTTAAGCCCCCGTCAAGTGTTCATCCGAGTACTAATCAGTGCAGAAAAGTGAATCAACTATACAGGTCCAGGAAGAAAACCAACCAAAAGGATGAAAGGAAACAGTTTCTGAAGTTCAGACAAGGCTAGAAACATGGCCTATTTGTAAGAGTAAGAGTAAAAAAACCTTGTAATTCAGGAAATATCAGTGAGAACGGGGATCTTGCCTGAGTAGTGGGAAAAACTAAACCTAGACGAAATGTATCTCTTGTCCTTCCTGACAAAGCTTAAAAGTAAACCCATGAAGGATCAAACATAAGCCTTTACCAAAGTTCAAGAATACTTATGGGAATATGAAACTACTCAGCAACAAACAAGTTGAAAACCATGATGTCTGGCATCCAGTCAAAAATCACCAGGTGTATAAAGAAGCCAGAAAATATTACCTACACTAAGGAAAAAAAAAATCAATCCACTGAAACTGAAGTATTGATGCTGCAGATGAATTACTGGACAAGGACATTAGAATAGTTATTAACAAATGTTCAAGAAGTTAAAGGAAGATTGATCATGTTAAGCAGAGAAATAGAAGGTACTGAAAACCAGATCCATCATCTAGAGACAGAAACAAACATGTGAGAGAGAAAATACACTGTGTGTGTGATTAAGGGCCAATAGGCAGTGCTGAAGAACAGGTTGGAGACATCCAAATGGAAACAAAATGGATGGAAACTAAGAAGCTCAACCACCTCCACACAGATAAAACAAGGAGGACACTCTATGAAAGTATATGATGATTAACTTACTTACAACCAGTGAGAAGCTAAAGAGAACATCTGCGAACCACCCCAAGAGAACACAAAACAAAACACAGAGAGGAACCAAAGTAAAAATAATGGCAGGTTTCTTTAGGAATCAACACAAAGAAGAGAAGATGGTAGAAGAGCATCTTTTAAAAACTGATGGAACCAATTCAATCATAGCAGAAATCTTTGCCTAGTGAAATATATCTCAAAAAATAAAGACAGATTTAGGAGCATTTCAAAATAAGAATTTATCGCTGTGAGATATGCACAGCAAGAAATGTTACAGGAAGTATTTAGCTAGAAAGAAAATAACATCAGATGGTAACAAAAATCCCCCAGTAATGGAGAGTACCAGAAATGCTAACTACACAGATACACATAGACTTTTTGTGTTATGTAAATCTCTTTAAGGAATAATAAGCTGGGTAAGGTAAAAATAATTAAAATGTGTTTGGAGCTCAAAACATATGTAGAACAATAATAGCAATATCACAAAGACTAGGTGGGAAGAAATGGAAGTATTCTACTTAAGATTCTCTACTTGTTAAGAAGTATCATTTGAGGGTATGTTGTGATGAATTAAAATTGTATAAGGACTCAAGAGGTCTTGAGTCTTGGGAACAACCTGGGTTAGTCTGCTGGATGATTTAGAACATTCTGGCCCAAACTGTCTCCAGTTAACCAGGTTGTCCCCCCTCCCACAACCCCCCACCAATTGAGCCTGGAATAACCAAAAAATCTAACAGTTGACACCAGCCCAAATTGCCAATCTCCTGAATTTTGATCTCAATACAGTAAATAACTGTTTGAAGGTAGTAAAGTTTGATTGGTTTGTATATAACACAAGCTGATTGATGCCCATCCAGCCCATCCCAAAGGCTTCAGTGAGGCAGCTATCAAAACACAACAAAGACAGGGAGAACAGAGATGAAGCAGTAATGATTCTGTTAGGAGTGAAAGGGGAAGGGACATTAATAAGCAAGCAATTGTGTACATTTTAACAAACCATGTTTTGAATGTTAAAATACCACTTACTGGTAAGTCAAATGTAGTAGTGTACACAGTGATGGATTTTAGCTAAAAAGCAGTTACTTATAGCCCACTATGAAAAGGAATAAAATAATTGAATTTTTGTGGTGATATATTTTCGATTTAATTTGACTCACTCATTAGGGAAAAAAGAATCTGCTTTGGGCTGTTTTGTAAAACCTAGTGCTGGGAATTATAATTTTCTTTATTTTGTTTAGGAAGATTTTACGTTACATAATTACATGAAAAAAAAATACTCAGCAGATGTGTGTTTTCAACAGCATTCCACAGGGCTTCCTAATATATGGCATTTTTCAAATGGATTTTAGTCATTTAAAAGAGGATAAAACTTGTATGCATATTTTTTTCTTTCATAAATATCAATGATTAGACTGTGGGGGAGACATTAAAAAATAAAAGGGAAAAGTCACACTCTTTAGTCTATAGGAAACCTATAATTTAAGGTATGGTGTCCTTTATTCGCTCTCAGAAGATGTGATTATGACAGATGGTGCTTCAAAGCAATTAAACAGTTTTCACTAGAAGCATTTACATGGCTGATTGTATGAATCCTGTCAACCTCTTGACCTGATGTATTGTTGCTGAGAACATCTGGTGAGTTTCATACAGATCTTTTTTTTTTAAGAGCTTGGCCATATTAGCTAAAATTTCTCATATACAGCTTTTGCCTGTTAGGATGTTTCAACTTGACATAACTATGTTTAAAGAATGATTGATGCCTCTCTATAGTACAAAATAGTAGAAAGTTGTAGGTCTATAAACTTCAGTACAAATCCAGGCCATCAGTGAGGATCATAGTTTCCCTATGCCTTTTCTCCTTGATCTCTCTGATTTTTTTTTTTTTCATTTCAAATGAGAGTGCAGTGGAGAGAGAATCAGAAAAGTTTTCCTTTAAATTCAAACAGTAAACTATGTTAATAAGTAGTCCAGGTGCAAATTTCCTTTGATAATCATCTATGCTTCTTGAAAATGACACAAAGTATTTTTGTGATTTTTAAAACACCCATGGATTCCAATAAGTTTAGATAACATATCAGATAATAAGGATGAATTTGTGTCCTTCTAATGTCTAGGTCAGAACACCACAGTGATGTTGGGGTATAGGTATTTGTGTGAGAAGTCCAACAAGGTATAAGGGAGAGTCTACCAAGAATGTACAGATCAAACAGTGAAGTAAAAACAGGTAAAATTAACCAAAATAGGCATGCTCAATTAAATAGAACAAGGTGACATATAATGCCAATTTTAAAGAAGCAAAGGCCAGGATGTCATCAGTACTTTAGGGACATGCTGAATTTGTGTTTGGAGGTTGGGGGTGGTGATGGCCAGAAGTTCAAACAAATAGGAATTATTTTTGGTCTTCAAAAGCCTATAATCTCAACAGCAAAAATGACCTCAGGAATATACTCCCTTTGAGGGACTCTTTCTTTCTAAGAAGACAAGAATCAACAACCAACCAATGCAGGATAGATACCTCTATATGAAGTTAAGGAACTGTATTAACAATAGCGTATTAACTAAGGAATAAGCATTTGTTTCTGGTATTCTCAAATTCTCCCTCATTTTCTCTCTATTTTTTTAACATCTTTGACCAGTGGTATCTTTGAACTTTTCCTTTTGGGGGATGTGATTTAACAATGGTCTGTACTCGCAGAACCATCAGAAGGTGATTTAGATACAGTAGTGAACAAGTCTATTTAGGAACATATTTTGGTGCTAGTGAAACATCATGGATTTCTGTACTCACTGAAAGAGATCTCTATGGCTGAAGCTGAAGTAGTATTTTCTAACATTGATAGTCAGTGGTGAATCAAAAAGAAGTGAAGTATTAGATGTAAGAAAGGCATATGAGGTCTTCATACTGCAATGTATCATTCACCTATTCTACTCATGTACATTGTTTAATGGAATTCAACAAGTAAATTTCTTTTAAGAGAATTGCTTTTTATCATATAGATCAGGGCTTAAAAATAAATTCAGTGCCTTTGGAAGTTTGGGAAATAACACAAAGATATTATCAATAGGTATTATATGCCTATATAATAATCCAGAATACAGTTTGAAAAGTTAGACAACTAAGAAAAATATTTCAGAGTGAACTTATATTTTCCAAATGATTGTGGCTACTATTATTATGAAAAATAATTGTTGTAGTAATTGATGTTTAATAACAGCAGCTGGTGTATATCAAGAACTCACCATGTGAAAGGCACTCTGATAAATGTTCCATGGATATGATCTCATTAAAACCTCATTACAAGCCAATGAGCATCAGTAATGCTTTTAGATTTGGGACCACTCTGAATCAATAGAAATGCTTTTCCTCTTGCAAAAAATACAGTGAACCAGGTGCAGTGGTGCACACCTATAATCCCAGCAGCTCTAGAGGCTGAGGCAGGAGGATCATATGTTCAAAGCCACTTGCAGCAAAAAGCAAGACCCTAAACAACTCAGTGAGACCCTGTTTCTAAATAAAATACAAAATAGGGTTGGGGATGTGGCTCAGTGATGGAGGGCCCCTGAATTCAATCCCTGGTAGGAAAAAAAAAAAACTGTGATCCATTTCCCTAATAATTTTCTTTTCTTTTTAACATTAAGTCTCCAACAGAATATCTTCCTTAGAACTGCCCTTCTTTAGAACTATACCTTTGAGTGATCTCTCTCCTTTCCTTCATATCCTCCCACCTCGAGGTCTCCCACCAGGGGTTCAGAGTAGAGAAGGGAGCAAGGGAGAGGGCACAGAATAAAAAGAAATGTCAGCCAGTAAGAGGAGGCTCTGGCTTCCTTTCAGCAAGCACCAAAGGAGAGAAGCCACATTTGCTTCAGCAAGCTGGAAATGCTTATGTCTCTAGTCACACTCTTTCAAGCTTCATGTGCAAGTGTCCCTCCAGATACAAAAGGAAGCACTCGGCCAAAGAACACAGTCTCACTTTAAACATGAAGTGTTGGAACAGACTCCAGATTTTTAAGTCAAGATTGTAGCTTGATCGTTTCTGTCTCACTGAAACATCTTAGCAATTGATAAAAATATATGCCTTTGACTTGTCATTCATTATTCGGGGTCCCTTCTGTCATTCCTCCTAGAAACAGAATTGCTATAGACACTACAACAGACAATGTAAAAATGATTTATCTTTGAATTCTAGAGGCAATCAGATTAAAATTTTGCATATGTGTAATTTACAGCATATGTCTTTATGTTTTGATATAAGAAGATGGATAAACTAGCCAATGACAAGTCACCATTAATGAATACTGAGAGTGTGTTTACTAAATCAGTGATTGCAAAATAAAATGACCACAGAAGGCAGACCTGTAACTAAAAGGGTGAATGAAACCACATAAGAGTTGATGCGGAATGACAGGGAATGTGGTGGAAATCTGAGCATATGTGAATTCTCTGAATTGGGTGCTTATGACTCAACTCTAGCAGATTTTTGCTATGCAAGAATGTGGGCTCAGTGTTGCCAGATTTTCTGATTTATAAGAGAAGCCGGAAATCCATATTTTCAAGTGAAATCTTCCTGACTTTAAAATGTTGGCAAATTTTTCTTCCTTTTTAAAATACTATTTGGGCTGCTCATATGTTACCTCACATAACAATGGAAGGATATTGATTTCAGGATGTGGGAAGCTTTTCGGCAATTTACACTAAACTTGATTTGGGAAAGTCCTTACCAAGGTTTGATAATACTTCAATATTCGAATTCACAGTTGAATCACCTAGGGATCTTATTACAAGTTCATGACCACAGAGATTCTAACTCAATAGATCTGGGGTTCAGCCCAGTAATTCTGCTGTGGATAGCTCAGTGAACATACTTTAAACATTAGATTGCTAGATCTGGATTGGCAATCTGTTGCCCGTGAGCCAAATCCAGTCTGCTAACACAGCCACATCTATTCATTTACGTACTGTCTATGACTGCATTGTGCTTTGAGGGCAGAGTTGAGTAGTTGTGATAAAGACTAAACGGCCCCCAGAGTCTCTATGATTATTCTCTGACCCTTTATAGAAAAGTTTGATGACCTCTATATTAGGAAAAATGGGTCATATGTCCCTAAACCTCAAAAGGCCTAGTTCCTCAATAAAACAATAAAACATTTAAAAAAAAAAAAAAAAAAAAACGAATGATACTGTTGGTGGTGCTGATTTATAATACAGTTTTGTCCAAACTATTTCTCCTAAGCAAAGACTATCTTGTTGCTATGACAACAGTTACACAAAACTGTGTAGAGGAGAAGAAAAGAAAAAAGGCAGCAAAAAATACATTAAATGTTAGACCAGAGAAAAGGACAGTAAAGGCCTTGTGATTTGGCTTAGACTTGGTGGGATAGCATTCTCACATCTCCCTCAGAGGTGAGATAGCCATGTATGACTCTGAGGATCTCTACTCCCCCAACAGTATGCCCCTGTTCCAGGCTCCGCAAACACCATCTGTGTGGACTGAGGAAATGACTGTACAAATAAATGAGTCATATGCCAAAGCTTTTTACTTGTCAATAGCGTAGATAATGGGTGTGCAGAGGGTTATAAAATAGATCAATGTTGAATTTCAGTTGTCTTATCCTAAATATATACCAATCTTATTACAATTGAACATTACCACAGACTGTGACTAGCTTTTATATTTATCATTTCACTTACAGTCATGGAAACCAGATACTCTGTTCCCATTTCAGTAAATGGTGCCATTTTTCTACCTTTTCCTCAGGTAAAACTCTCAGAATCAACCTTAATTTCACCCTTTCCCTCATGGATCACCTTCATTGTAATCACTTCTTAGCCTTCTCTCGCTACTACTCTGGTTCAAGCTACTGTCATCTCTTATCTGGCTTTCTGTGGTCATCAGCTTAAGGATCTCCTGCCCCAATGCTGGCCTGCCCACAAAATAGTTTCCATCCATCAAGCAGACATCTATTCTACACACAGAGATCGCATTAGGTCAGGCACCAGATCATGATCCCTCCCTCCATATCTTTATGACACATTCAGTTGAAGATCCAACATCTTTCCCATAGCCAGCAAGGTCCATAGAGCTGGCTTCTGAGGACACTGCTGTCCTTGCTTCCTACTGCTCGTCCGTCAGCCACATGGCTGCTTTCTTGCTTTGCAGATGCTTGGACATGCCCAGTTCCTTCCTGCCTTAGAGCCTGGACTTGCTAATTTTATTTAAAAACAAACAAATAAATAAATTAGTAAATTCTTATTCCTATTGTTCTTTGCTTAGCTCACCCATTTTTTTTTATTCCTGTTGCCACCCCATGATGGCCTTTCCTGATTATCTATCAATCTCTGTCCACTTTTCCTGCACTATTTTTCTGGGTGTGTGGCATTACAGGAAACCCTATTATACAGTCTCTTGTGTAGTAATTTTCAGCATACTCACTCAATCATGAGGGCAGACAGCTTGTCTGCTTTGTATCCTACTTTTTTTTCACAGTAACTAGAATAGAGCACAGTTGAGTAGACACTCAACTTTATGAAATTAATGAGTGACTATAAATTCAAAAGTTGAATTTTGACCTTACTTCTTCTTTGGTAAAATTTTAAGATGACCAAATCTTGAAGCTTATAGGACCAGTGATTTCATTTCATCTAGGCAAAGATACCATGTGCTAGATATCTAATATACTATAAGAGGATTAAATAGAATAGAAGATGCTCAGCATAGGAAGCCAAGAAGAAAGCCGGGCCAGGTGGTACAGACAGGATAATTACAAAAATAAAATTAAAGAAGTAAAAAAAAAATGAAGTTCAAGTATAGATTGATCAGCCAAAAGTCAGATGGGACAACAGTCCTGCAGGGGCACTGCAATCCTCTGCAATGGTTGGCCAAACGCTTTTAGCCTCCTTCTGCTGCAATAGTTGCCTATACTGTCCTTAAGTAACTCCCTATAACTTCTAATTTCACAGTTTATCTATGACCATAACCAGCTGATCCTCTCAAGAACATGGAAGCATACCTAGGCAGAATGAGGTGTCGGAAGATAACTGCCTCTGTAAAATCTCCTGCTTGACAACTACACACACATACACACACACTCACAGAATGAGAACCAGCTTATATGATGACAGCACAGACCAATTAGATAAGGAGGATTTGGCATAACTTGGCCCAAAACGGCCCAGAGTGCTTACAAGTCTTACGCAATATCCCAACTCTAACTTTCCTTCATACTCTTAAGAATATATAGTATATATAAATGGCTGAGTAAGATTCCTTAATTACTTGCACATTGATCATATGAGAATATTATAAAAACTGAGATCTATCATAGCATATTTCAAATTACCTTCAAGCTTTTTGGGGGAGATGTTTCCTACATTTTTTTGCTTTACAAAATTTATAAGTAATTTTATGCCTTCAAGTATATACATTAAAGTCTATTTAAGTAAGCATAAAGTATATATTTAAAGTACTGTTCATCTCATGATAAGAAATATTGTAAAAAAACTTTCATTATGTTAGGACTTTTCTGTGTACTCAATGAGCATCAAAATGTGGTTTCAAAACTCATATAGAATTTTTACAGAACAAATGGAGTGGTCATAATTATAGTAAATTAGAAATTCTTACATAATTAAGAAAATCCTTTAAGCTAAAAATAGTTTTGATTTGTATTTATTTTCACTGTTTTTTATTATTTTTCTTCTTATTAAATAATTACAGAAAAATCAGTACAAAAACATATGTATTCACAATCCCATCTACCTC
The DNA here is from genome assembly GCF_001458135.2 of Marmota marmota marmota. Taxonomy (NCBI): domain Eukaryota; kingdom Metazoa; phylum Chordata; class Mammalia; order Rodentia; family Sciuridae; genus Marmota; species Marmota marmota. Next base: position 28,363,978 of record NW_026000108.1, on the reverse strand, counting down.
ACCAATTATCATCTTTCTACTAATTTATGGACTTTTCCATCTCACATTCGTGAATACATGTAATATTTTTAGAAAGGTCAAACAGTACATATACAGTAACATGCTTTTTCTCTGAGTTATAAAGCATAATTAAAAGTCAGAAATACACAAGTTTAGGTAGGAATTTCTTTTTTATATTATTTTTGATGGTTGTCTAAGATAATCTGAAACTTTCACATTTATATAAGTAATTGTATGCCGTTTTAGTTTAAATATTTCCAGTGTTTTCAAATAATTCATAGAACATAAATCAATTGGAAACAAATTTTAAATTTAAAGTTATAAATGCCTTGAGCTCAAGTTGTAAAAATGTTCTAAAGAAACAAATAAACATGCCTAAGAAACATTGATGGCGATCAAAATGTCTACGATACACCATCCTCTGCGTAATATAAACAACTCAAATTTATAGACTTGAACGTTTAATTTTGGGCAAAAGTGTAATTCTCAACAGGATGTTACTTAACTTTTGATTAACAGCTGACTGGATAGGAAATAACCATACCAGGGCCACAATTTAAAGAAGGAAATAAGTGGTCCTGCCAGCCTCTGGAGTCTGTCTTTGCTAGGCACTGTATTTCTTTTCTTTATTTTTAATGTGTAGTCTTTAAATTTATTATTTCATGTCTGTCTGTCTGTATGTATGTATTTTGCAGTTCTTTGTATTAAACTAAGCAATTCTGTACTACTGAAATACATTTCCAGTCCTTTTTATTTTTTATTTTGAGACAAGGTCTTGCTAAATTTCCCCATCTGGCCTTGAACCTACTCTCCTTCTGACTCAGCTTCCTGAATCACTGGGATTACAGATGTGTACCACTGTGCTCAGCTAGATACAGTATTTCCTCTGCTCTCTGTGTTTATTTTCCACTAGTTATCCTAGTGATGAAGGAGAAATGTGAAAAACATTTCCAAATTGTACTTTTACTCAAAGGTCAAAAGACTGCTAGTCTCAGATCTCAGAGAACTTACAGAAAATAGGATTTCTCTGGGGACATACAGTTGCTGTAAAAGCTTACTGAGCCTCTGTGCATAATGACAATATTCTCTGAACCAAACAAGTCCAACTCATGGTTGTAACTATAAGATAGAAGACTTGAAGTATAAGTTAACTGGAAAATTCATGAAATTCAGTCCAAATACAGGGATTTAATTTCAGCTTGAGAAACTGATCGTAGGATAGGATTTATATTTAAATTTGGAGCTTCTTGTTGCTGTTGGGGTTTTGTTGTTCGGCAATCTACACACAAATTTACTAATCATTAATGTAATTCTTCATACAGTTTATTGTTCATTAATGTTTTCATTTATATCCTTGTGTATGGAAAACATGATTGACATGATTTAGATGGAAGTAGATTTGATTAATACTTTGACTGGATCTATCCAGAGTGTCTGGTGGCAACCCCCTTACTTCCAGGCAAAAGTCTTAGGAGGACATACAAATGGTTGCAACTAGAGGAAAGACATCAGAATGTCAGAAACCTTCCAGCGGATAAGCCATAATCCTACATGCACATAATCTGAAAGGTTGGTCTCAATTGGCCTAGAAAATAAGAAAAGGTGGGAAACATCTATGAGGATTCACTTTTATGAAACATTTCTACCTGTTGACCTTTTGTTCTTTCCTATGGGAGTGCAGGGGATTACCTGATCATAAGACTACAGCTTCTAATTCATGTACTCAAACATATGGGGTGTGTCTCAAAATTCCTCAGCAGAGGATTTGATGTTTTGGACATTTATAAATCTATGGAATGAAGCAATTTATGTAAGCAAGACTGTTCTACAGTTTGGGAGCCTGTGCCCTTCCTGCCCTATTTTGAGATCTAGCCTGGGTGGACAAACAGGAATAATTCTATTTAAATCTTACCCTAAACTGCCTTTTCCTTCTGAGACTTTGTAATATTTGTGTTCGTTTCTGATTCTTTTGCCACATTTATCAATTGGTTGAGAACTTAAGACGGTACTATTTATTAGACTTTCTTCACAAAGAAAACAAAAGTAGATATTATTATTAATTTCCATTTTATAGTTGAGGGAAAGGAGACATAGAAAAACTAGGCAATGTGTCCAGGGTCATGTTCATGGATTCTGGAGCTCAAATCCTATTAAGAACAAGTGTGGGGATGGGTTTGTAGCTCAGTGGTAGAGCGCTTGCCTTACATGCACAAGGCCCTAGGTTCAATCCTCAGCATCACATAAAATAGAAATAAAAATAAAGATATTGTGTGCATCTACAAATAAAATAAATAAGTAAAGAAAGAACAAGTATAATACTCAACTTCTCTAGTATTATAAAAAGAACATAATTACTAACCTATATAATAATTTAGTTCTATTTTGAAAATCAATTAAATAAAAATTTGAATTAGTATTACTTGGATTTCCCTTTACTATCTAGTTCTGTAAATCCTCTTTGCTGTGTATGTGAGGATCTATTTTAAATAAAACTCCAGGTAGTTACTCTAACCAAAGTCAAAATCACATTTCTAGCCTCAGTCTTATCTTTACTTGGATAAAAAAAAAACCAAACTGTTAGAAAATAACATATTTGTACATATTTAGGATTATCCACAGGGATTAGAGGTGTCAAAAGATATTTGCTGCAAATTCAAGTAGCAGCTGAAAACAGCTTAATTGCCTAGATACAACTTTTCACTCCCTGAGACATACTTTTTCCTCTTCATCTTGCTATTTGTGGTTCTGATTTTATTTGTTAAGTGACTGCAAATCTATCTATCTATCTATCTATCTATCTATCTATCTATCTATCCATCCATCCATCCATCCATCCATCTTCTTTGTTCTAACATTCTCAGATACTTTTGGTTTCTTCTTTTGGCAAATTGTCATTACCTCAGACACCAGAGAATGATTTGCAACTAAGGGACAAGAGATTGCCTAGGTAATTAAAAAAATCATAGAATGCTTTTATTATACTCTTTTGCAACCACCTCACAGTGGTCTAAAATACTCATCCCTGAATCTCCTTTTCCCCACCAAGTGCCACTCATTACTTATGGAGAGTGTCTTCATTTTCCTCTTTACTAGCAAACACAAATTCCATACAGTCATTTCTAATTCAAGATCATTAATTACAGAAAAGATCTTGGTGTAGGTTTGAGCACCTTGACAAGGTACTTCTGAAAAATAGAATGATTTCTGATCATCAACAGAATTGTTGGGCCAGAGAAAACAATCATAAAGAACAATTTGTAAAAATCATTACCATGAAAACTAACATGAGTAATTTCTCCTCTAAGTATATGGAGTCTTTAAAAAACAATCCATTTCATTTCTTGGTAATTACCTTGAACATGCATTTATTGTATCAAAAATCAAAATGATGTGCTATTAGATGTTTTTTGTTCCCTAGACCCTTTTTTCTTTACTCTGAAAACATTTGAGTCTTGGTTGCCCTGCCTGTTAGCTTTCATTATGAATCTATCAAAAACAAATATTCTGACTATGTTAGCTGAAAATTTTAATGAAGGCCTATTAGAATTGGCATATTTTCACACTGAATCTGCAGTAAAGAGCTATTTCAGAGAAAAGGCAGAGTGAGGTGGATTCACAGGCCAGCTTGTACCCTTCCACACAGAGATGCTTCCAATTTCTTTTGCAGATTTCTATGCCTGCAAATGCACTCGTCAATGTCTATGGCTATTGAGACCCAACGTGGAGGCATATGAGAACCTCAGATGATTCCTCTAGGTTCTAGGAGGCCCTTTTATTCTTCCAGGTAATTGAATCAACATTTCTAATATTTGCTTTGGAAACAAAAAAGATGAAAATAATAGTAATAAAAAGAAAATAGAATGGCAGAAAGGGATTAAATGGATGAAGCAATAAGAGGAACACAAAATTACAATGAGGAATACCAACAAAATGAATGTCCCCAAAGCACCTATTATAGCTCCACATATAACTCCATGTTTCTCCTTCTACATTCTACTTCTTATTTTGTTTGTTCACCCAATCATCATTTGACATGTTTTTATTGAATCCTTACTCAATGCTCACCATGAACATGACCTTGAGAATAATAGAAAGTAAGAGAAGATTTCTGTCCTTAAAGCCTTCCATATAACACAATAAATCATTTCACAAGGGTTTCTACTAAAAAATGCTATCTTGAAAAGAAGAAAGTTCTTTACAAAGCCTGGGATTACATGACAACATTATGGAGATGAACAGCTTACACATGTTGACCTCAAGAAAGCCATATCATGTTGGACATCAAGACAATTCTGAACTCTTCATTAATGAAGGCAGTAAAATGATACTATACTCATTATTATTACATTATAGATGTATATGTGATAATATTCTCAGACAAAATCAATGACTTTATTAACAAATGTTCTGCCTATTACAATTATTAGTTGGGTAGTTAGCTGAAATAATTCTCTAAATTGTCAAACCTGGCACCTGGCTCTTTTTGAAAAAATCAAGTGTTATTTGATAAACATCAGGATGTCCTACCAGAATCCAATATGAGACTGAGATCTGGGTATTAACTAGAGTCAAAGCAATAAAAAGAATGCTCAAGCTTCTCTGTATGAGAAAAAGATCAGTATTTTGTATTTGTTTCTTTATATTGTTTCTGGCCCCTGAGACAGAAGAATAGACAGAATGAGGAAAGAGCAGCCAGTGGGCTTGTAGATTCTTTCCAGATAACAATTTTTAGTAGAAACCATTGTGAAATGATTTATTATGTTATATGGAAGGCTGTAAAGACAGAAATCCTCTCTTATTTTCTGTATTCTCAAGGTCATGTTCATTGTGAGAACTGAGTAAGGATTCAATAAAAACATGTCAAATGATGATTGGATGAACAAACAAAATAAGAAGAAGAATATAGCAGGAGAAACATAGAGTTATATATGGAGCTATAATGTAATGGCCATGGGTGCTTTGGGACTTTCATTTTGCAGGTATTTCTCACTTGATATATGAAAGTCCCTGAGAAATCTCCTCCAGTGTAGCCAATGTGACAATTAAGAAGTGAAATGTCTAATTTACTTTCTAAATCATGGAATTATAAAATCTTCTGTAAAACTTACACAACAAATGCATGATTCTGTGTTGTTGTCAATTTATTTTTACAAACCAATGATGGAGTCAATTTCATATTAGAAATACTCAGGAGCAGGGAAAGAAATGGCAGACGTAAGAACTGACCTTGAGAATATAAACCCAGCCCCCTTCTATAGAAATCTTACACAGGATGTTTAATTCCTTCCAGGATAAAATTGAGGCTGAAGTGAATCTCATATAAAAGACCCTTAGAAATCACCTAAAATAACAGTTTCACAGAAAAAAAAACAAGATTTTCCTATAGTTCAGAGGGTGTTTCACATGGCACCCAATGATGATTGATTTCAGTAAAATATTCTCAGTACTTTGAAAGTTAAAAAACATTTTCAAATCTACTAGCACAACCATCAACTCATTTGAAATGGATTTGTGTGATAATAGAACAGGAACTATTATCCTTATATTTAGGTAAAAAAACCGAGATCCAGAAAGGTTCATAGATGTGTTATGGTTTCTCACCTAGAAAATGAAATTGTTTACAAATTCAGACTGCTTCATTCTCCATGCCAAATAGTTCCCATTGTTGTTATTGCTTAGAAAATTTTAGTAACAATTTTCGTGAATACAATTACTAGGGAAAAAAAAGACTCATCCACCTTTTAAGATTGAGAAAAATACATACCAGATTCCTTAATTCAAAAGTAGAATTAGAATAGAATTTCGTGTGTGTGAAAACTAGGTCATTTACATATTTTCCTTTGACTTACATTCCTAATTGCCAGGAAATTTGCATTTTCCTATCTGATTTTGCCAGCACATTGAATTCATCTACATATCTCTGTTAATCTAGTTGCCGAAAATGGGTGGCCTTTCCTATCCATAATTAGAATCAACTTTAGCTGCAAGATACTTCAAGAAAGAACTTCACAGAATATAAAGAGGAAGTATTTTCAAACTCAACTCTTGTCAACCCTTTTAAACAATTAATAGTTATTAGCATGTTCTTCTCAGGGTGCCTGAGGCTATATAAAACAGGTTAATATTGAAGTTATCCTAATAACACATTTACAGATAAACTTAAAGATGAATGAAGAAGATTTTTCTTTGAATGTACAAATATTTTAACCTAGGTATTAGCACTAATAAGTTATGTATTAACTCTCAGTGTCCATAATATCTGTCCCCTTTGGCTCTCTTTGATATGAAAACCCTAAACTAAGAAAATAAAGAGCAGAAAACTGATTTTTTGAAGAGGTTTTCAGCCTGTGTGTCTAACACACCACACATGCTCACAGTAGGTCCATAGGGATCCTGTGGTGTTGTGCTTAAATTGCACTGAAAGAAAATATTCTGAAATAGGCATACTTATGTTGTTAACTCTGTCCCCAAAGTTCACTTGCATTTGAAATCACTTTTACCTTCATCATGAAGAGATGACCAATGTGGCCTTAATGGCCCCTCAGTTTGATTTCACTTTAAAAAGGATTCTGGCTATCTGCAGTACCTCGTCTCGTATAGCATTTATTTTAGCTAATTTCCTATTGTAAATTCTTTCTCTGCCCCTTTGAGACATAATCTATTCCTAGTCTCTGACAATTTTAGAACCTGGAAATGTCTTTCTTAAGGATCTGGGAGCCATCCATTTGAAATGGAATCACCAAAGGAAAAAATACCCCATCCTCTAGTCTCTGGGGTGCTGGGGTCTGGGCAAGAGTCTAACTTCAGTAAATGCCCATTTGCAAACGTCCTTGGCTAAATCACATTAACTTCCCCACCCCCCAGTGTCCTCTTGTATTTTTGTACTGGATCACCCCAGTGCTTAAAAAATACCCTCACCTTCTGTTTCAGTGGTGCTGAGTCCACTCTCTGCCCTGGTGCAGTTGTCTTGTGTGTTTTCAGTGATCATATTGTCAGCAAACAGTAATCTTGAAAAAGGAATTCCTTGACTGTTTATTTCTCTTTGGTGTGACTTTTCTTTCATCATTTCCACCATTTTTAGATCACTTACTTTGTCAAGTGCTTTGCTAAGTCCATTAATATAGAATGTCTTATTTAACTCTCATGATAACCTAGATATTATTCTTGATCACATTTTATAAATGACAGGGGGTGGGTGGGAAACAGAAGAGTTAAGTAATAATGCACTATCTGAAAAGGAGCACCTAGCAGTTTTCAGGGAGACTGGGAAGATGGGAGGAGTGGGACGAAGAACCAGAGGAAGGGGAAAGAGGGATGGAGGGAGAGGAAAGGAGAAGAGAGGAGAAAGCGGAGAAGAGAGAGGATAGGAGAGAAGGAAAAGAAGGGGAGGGAGACAAATTACACTATCTTTATCCATGGCAATCTCCATATTAATATTTTATGAAAATAAACCAATGAACATGGAGTATAACAGCGATCCCAAATGTTGTCATGCAATCAGAAATATCTGGAGAGGAAAAATGCTTTTATGTAGATACTGGTGATGGTGGAGCAGAGGGTGGAACTTACAACTTGCCAATATTGTTACAGTTATGTGTAATTCTTTGACACCAAATAGCAAATACATTTCGTTCTCCCCTATTCTACATTTTTATTTATCAGTGACATGCCCACTGTCCACTGTCCATCAACCCTCTGAATCAAAGATATTCATGTAGAGCAGAGATAACCCTTTAGAGCATGAAATGTATGTTTCTGGGCTTTGCTGTTCCAGAAATGTGTGTTTTTGAAACTTGATTATTGAACAGATTCTACTTTAAGTGTGTCTTTTGTTTAGTGATAGAATTTCTTTTAAATTTAGCTATTGCTATAAACAGCACAAGACAGAGGGATGGAGAGCTAGTTCTTCTTGCCTTCATCCAAAGCCATTTCAGAAAATAATTTATTGTTGATTCCAAGTACATTCTGGCTTCCTTTTCTTCCTTTCCTTGTGTCAGTAGCTTTGCATCTTAACTTTATCCCAATTTTTCAAAAAGAGAGTTAAAGTAAGTTCATTTTCTCACCCATGATCCACAAGAAATGAAGAGCCAAACAGGCAAAGAGGAGTTTGAAGGTGCTGAGTTTTCTCTACTGTTAAGTCTCTCCAAAGAGAAATCACCCTGACCTGTGGCCTGCATGATGGACCCCTTTTGTCACAATCTCAGAAGAATCTTGGTGCCCTATTCTCATCACCATAATTATTAAAGCCAGTTGTCAAGAGCCTGCTTATCAGGGCCACATTGTGTATTTTTTCATGGTACTGCTACACAGTTAGTTCTGTCCTCCCTGATCTTTATTTTGGATGTACTTCTTACTAGGAAGTGGCTGTGGAATTATTATTTTCTTTGGGATTCACATTTCTGAACCTATGTATTCATCTATTTTCCTCCTTTTCCATTAGTTCTGTCCTCTGAAACTGGACTAAACCATTCATGTTACTTTGGATCATGTTTAATTTCTGATTTCTTCCCTGGGATTTCAATTTCCACCTTGTTTACCTGATGTAGCAACTGTTGACTGCTACCAGGATTCTTTTGGAGCCTTCTGGCTCCCATGTATTAGTAATAGCAATTTCAGTACTTATAATAATAAAAAGAAGAAATACTAGTATGTTTCATGTACTATTTCAAGCGTTTATGTAGGTAATTTACTTCACCCTCACACACATACAAAAAAAAAAAAAAGGCTTAGATATGGTGTCCATGAAAGGTTCATGTACTGGGATCCAGGTCTCCAGTGTAATAGTGTTGGGAAGGGAAGGGTGAGCCCAGTACAAGACAATTAGGTTCCTGGGGCACTACTCTTGAGAGGGATTAATTCTGGTCTTTCAGAGTGAGTTAGTTCTTTCAAGTGAGTGGTTTTGAAACAATCAAGCTTTGTCCCTGAATTTCTCTGGCTTCTTATGTCAGCATGCACTCTCTCACTCTCACACACACTCCTAGCCATAATGCCATCCACCATATTTTTATGTAGCCATAGATCCTGGCCAGACTGAACTCATGGAGCTTCCTGAATTTGGACTTTTTTAGCCTCCCAAACTGCGTTTTATATATTATACAACTTCTCTTTATATGTTACCCAGTCTTAGGTATTTTGTGATAGCAATACATAATACACTAATACACGTGGGTTCATATTATCCCTATTTTATCTGTTCAGGTTCATATACCTGGTAAATGGAAGAGCTGAATTTAAACTCATTCTACTTTTTGTGTTGACTGACTGCTTAACCAGTCAGCATCTCTACCTCCTTATACTGGGACAAAAGCTGATATCTTTAGTTCCACATGTGCCATTTAAATTTTTGACATTAATCTTCTAATTAAAACAAATTAAATAGATTTTTATGGTAAGTGCTCCTTAAAGTTATTATAAAATAATCATCACACATACAAGTGCTCACACACACACACAAACCCACATGCATGCACAAACACTATCACACTATCTTGATGATAAGAATTGTGCCATTCTGTGTGTAACTACTGAAATATGACAGAAAAAAAAGCACCTTCACATTTTATTTTCCATCAAATAAGTGCCTTTCAGATACTTTCCTGAGGCAGGGAGAGAATGAGTTAAAATGAGAGAAAATGAGAGAGAGAAAAAAAGAGAATGAGAAAATGAAAGTAAAATTAGAAAAATAAAGAATGAGAAAAAAAGAGAAAATAATGGGATAAGGAAAGAGAGGATCTTTTAGGTTTTATGAAATATCAGCCTGTAAGTGTTCCCAGGACACATGAGCCAAGTAGGATTTCTTTAATGATTATCAGGTGAAGCCGTTTTCCTTCCCTTTCATGAGAGAAACTAACCATTACTGTATAATCTGGCTCCTAAAAGTCATTTGCTCATAATCCCAAGATTAGAACACTATCTTCATTGTAATTACTTCTCAGTGTCTTTTCATAGTCTTGCAGTATATGTGTATGTCTACAACCCAGATCCATTGTGAATTCTTTCCACCAGATTTAATTTAATTTATATGTGTGTCAATCTTTAAATTTATGTATCTCTAAAGGAAGGTACTGCAACTGGCATTTCTTAATTGAACTGTTAAGAGAAGTTCAATTAAAAATAATATCAAACATAGTATACTGTGGGTCTGAAAATACGTGTCATTTCCTTTCAATATTTTATGCTGTAAATACATCTTTCTCATCTTTCTTTTCCTTAAGATCTTAGAAATTCTCCACAATATTTGGAGCACTGGTATGTACTTTTTCCCAAACTCACCCAGGGTATAGGAGGGGGAAACAGAAGGTTCATGGAGGAGGAGATGGCTCTGTCATCCTGTGCTTATCAAAAAGTACTTCTCTTAGAACACTCCGTCACATTGGCCAAAAGGCAAAGTCAGGGCTGCCTCTCCCTCATCTTCACAGATCTTTCTCTCTGTTAAATTGAATGTATTTCCAGGGGGCACTTGTCTATCTTATAGATGAGAATTTGTCAGAGACATTTTTTTTTCAGATTTAGGATTAAATTTAAACTATGATAGTGAAAGAATCAGAGGATGAGCTCATTATTCTTATCATGACTCTCCTTCCTTGCTTTTCTCCATGAAATGATAATATAGACATTTTGTTGAACCTAGACTGGTTAGGAAAAAAGAAAAGAAGGGAACTGTCTTTTGTTGTTTTTAATTCAACAACGATTTTTGCCAAATAATGTGCTAGATGCTGTGTTAATATCTAAGAGGAAAACTGAAGATGCATGCTTCTACCAAGACTGACTGAAGAAAATGATAAGGAAAGTAGCTTATGATGACATCAAGAATCAGAAAGACACAGTAAAATTAGCAGTAGACATCAAACACATGAGGCCAATAGTCAGATCAAACGAAAAATAAAATATATGCATTGTTTAGTGTGTTGCCAAAAGTGGGTGTGGTGCTTAACTGGCCACCAAACCTTTGTGTCTCCCATTTCAAAGACTGCAATCACCACCTGGAGGTAACTGCGAACCTAGGGACAGTATTTTCTGGTCATTCTTCCTTCCAGATATGGTCCAGTTCTCATCAATGGAAGGTGAAAAGTGACATGGAGTCACTTTAAGGTCAAAGGTTTTAAGAAGTAAGGGTGTTTTGCTCTCTTTGTTCTTTAGAGACAGATTCAATGTTAGGAGATGAACCATAAAGATAAAAGGAGTCTGGGCCATGCAAGATGAAATAAAATTCTATTTTTAAAATAGTAAAATTTTGGAAGATGATTTATTATATGAGCCAGGGCTTTCCTAATAAAATTTGAATTTGTACTATTGCTAGCATGACTCATATTTGATTATGACAAATATGTTAGTATACAATGTAAAATAAAGTCTCTCTGCTCCTTTTTCTGTATACCCTCTTTCATGTTTCATGTTAATATTAACATGATTATTCACAGACAAAAATAAGGTAGGACTCCTTCATGCTTGAGATTAATGCATTAAAATATCATGTGTCCAAATCTCACTTATGTTTTTTTCCTTTCTTCCATATTAGAATTTGAACTAGAGTTAAGGCCACTTTAGGTTCTGATTATGATGTGTATTAGACCAAAATGTTGATTGTTTCTATATCATGTGGCTGGTCAGAGAAAAAAAAGTCTATGATTTAATTATTGATTTAGACCTTAAAATTGAATTGAGATTTTAAACCAATCTTTATCAGATTTCTTCCACAGGAAATGCTTCAAGGGACTCAACTAATCACAAAGGATGATTTGATTCCCACTCTGTACTTTGGGTATAGCGTTCCATAGTAACCTTATGATTTGAAAGGCAATAGGAAAAGTGGGATTCAACTCTCTTTTATCCCCTAGATATAAGAGTAACATATGAAAAACAAGCAAAAAAACCCACCCATATCAATGAAACAAACAACAGAACACCACTTAATGTTGAACTCTAATACACAACATCTTGGCTGCTTCCTTTTCTCTATTCAAAACTTTGAATTATATATAAATATTGATTATTAAGTTCATGAATCTGGACTGGTATACAGTTTTCTAGTGACCCATAGGTCTGATATAACATGAATCCCTGATTTTTTTTCCCCGTTTTTCATTAGATCCATGTTTTGTGTGGGTACGATCATGACAATACTATATATAATGTCATTCTGCATTCTTACACAGGGATGTGTGTGTGTGTGTGTGTGTGTGTGTACAAAATCTACTTCCTTGGACTTCCAGTCACCCTGATAACCAACTTCAGACATTTTTGGTACCCTTATTTTAGTTTTTATCTGTGATTTTCAGATTTGCTGTAGTTTGGATCATGAATGTTCCCCAGAGTCCCGTGTGTTGAAGGCTTGGTCCTCATCCTGTGGGGCTATTGGAATTTGATTGAATCTTTTTTTTTTTTTTGAATAAAAAAAAAATTTTATTTGTTTTAATTAGTTACACATGACAGTACAGTGATCTTGACACATCATACATTTGAATCAAATGGGGTATAATTTCTCATTATTCTGAGTGTACAGGTTGCAGAATCACATTAGTCATACAGTCACATATATACATACAGCAATACTAGTGTCTATTTTATTCTGCTGTCTTTCCTATCCCCCCTTCCCCTCCCCTCCCTTCCCATCACTTCTCTCTACCCAATCTACTGTGACACACTTCTTTTTTTTCCCTCATATCATCATACATGTAATCTGTATAACGATGAGGGTCTCCTTTCTTCTTCCATGCAATTTCCTTTCTCCCTCCCTTTCCCTCCCACCTCTCTTCCCTATTTGATTGAACCTTTAAGTGGGGTGGGGGTGGGCTATTGTAAGGAATTTAGGGTGTGTGCCCTTGAAGGAGACATTGGTATCCTTAGCCCTCTTCCCTCTTTCCTTGTTTCCTGGTTGTCATGAGTGAGCAGTTTGCTTCCCCCTACAATCCCCACCATATTTTGCCTTGATATAGGCCCAGAAGCAAAAGATCCAGCCATGAACTGAATCACCTAAAATCATGGAGCACAGTAAATATTTGCTCCCTCAAGTTGGTTTTCCTCAGGTATTTTGTCACTGTGATGGAAAACTGGCAAGCACAAGACTGATGTTTACCTCTTCTTGTTCCTGTCTATGTGTTCTCCTGACTATAGCCTAACGAAATTGAATTATTTGCATAATGGAAGAGTCCTTCTTCTATGACACCTCTCACCACAGCATAACTGATTCCCCTTTTCTGTTTATGGCAGAGTGTGTCAGTATCAGTGCATGTTTCTTCAAATGAGATTAACTCTCCAACTTCAGTTTTCATTTCTGTTTAATACCTAATGACCAGTATCCACCCTTAGAAGAAATTCCCGAAACATTAGATATTGTAGGAGAAATTCTGAAGACAATGTGGAGTGTAACTTTACTCAAGTGCATCTAGACAGCTTGTCCAAGTCAGAAGACAGAGAAACCTACTTGGAGACATTGAGGTTATGGAGCTTGTCAATATGATGACCTGCTGTCTCCAGATCCTCCTTCCGCTGCAAATCTGTGTCCATGTTCACTTTCCAGGCTATGCTTAGCTCATTGAGAATCTGCTTTCCCACTTAGGACCAAGGTAACCTGCCTCCATCTTCAAGACAAAGATACACATAGGACATAGAAGAGGTGCTAGGATATCTGTAGCTCTGGAGTCAGGAGCAGTATCTGACGCTTAGAAAGGGACTAGCTGGGAGAAGTGAGCCTCAAGAAATATTCTTTGACCTCAGATACTCACCAATTTTATCCAGATGCTCCAGGGAAATAATGATCTCCCTCTATTTATGAAGAGAGGACGGTGTTGACTTTATAAATGTCTCTGTATCAAGGAAAATTCTTGTCCCACATCAAACTACTACATGTGTCAATCTTCCCTGGTCCAGAAGCTCCTGGTTCTGCACAGATATAGTGATTCTTCCTCTTATTGCTCATCTTGAGCTTTCTCTTCGGCTCCAGTTCCCATGACAGTGAAGGAAAGACAGACCATGCCAGGTGTGTTAGTTCACTATTGTTGCTAAAAGAAATTACCACAAACTCAGTGTCTCAGAACAATACAAACTTCTTGTCTTGTAGCTCTGGAGGTCAGAAGCCCACACACATGGCATCTCACAGGGCTAAAATTAGGGTGCTGGCAAGACTGCATTTCTTTCTAGGGGTTCTAGAGGAGAATCCATTTCTTTACATCTTCCTCCTTGTGTAGTCCACCAGCCATCCTCAGCTCATGGCCTCATTCCTTTTTCTTCAAAGCCAGAAATATTGCATTTCTCTCTGACTTGGCTTCCTGTGCTACTCTCTGTCTCCCTCTTCCATGTTTAAGGAATCTCTTTGTTCTATTGGGTTCACCTAGAAAACGTAGGATAATCTCCCTTTTCAAAGTCAGCTAATTAGGAATTTTAATTCTGCCTTTTATGTAACCTAACATATGCACAGTTTCCGGGAATTAGAATTTAGCCATTGTAGGGGCTGTGGGGGATTATTCTGTCTATTCTATTGTCCACAAACTCACCTCCAGTTCCAGGAAGTTGTTGGAGACTACCATATCTACTATTGGTTTTCTCTACTGTTCCCTACAGTATCAGTAGGTTATAAGCATCTAGGTAAACCCTACCATTTTTCTGGTTTCCATTTTCGCTCTTCTCTTGATCAACATTTCAATTTCCATCTGTTTTTTATATACTATCTTTAGTCATCCTAAAGTTCTGTTGCCTGGGAAACACCCACATGATTGGAAACATATCAACAAACCTAGAGAGATGTTGTACTTTACTTGGAAATTTAAAATCTGTGTTTGGTGTCAGAGAGAACAGTTTGTAGAGAAAGACACAGGTACTTAAGGAGGTACTTCTAAGAAGTGCTTAAAGGAGGTGAGAGGGTTTTTTTGTTTTAAATAGTAACTGACATTTCATATCTGGGACTGGTTAGTGCAATGCAAAATGGATACTCTACAAGCTATCATTTTTATTCTTTTTTAACTAAGCAAAATTGATGCTTTTAGGAGGGTGCAGAATTATAAATTGAACAATTGAATTATTATATCAAAAGCAGCAGGTGTACCATACCACTAAAACTATAGGCTAACAAGAAAACACTGTTTTTGACTCCTGTAAAAACACAAAGAGAGAGAGTTCTAGGCAATTATGTAGTTTGGTACTGCCCATCCAAGCATAGCTATGCTCATTAATTGTCTCTAGCAATTAGCATTTTCCATTTCACAAAGTAATTATTTATATATTTTTTTCTACTGGGTTTTATTAATCACATCCATCATCCAAACAAATAGCATTTATTAACTCTGGCAGTAAAACATTTATAAGGTTTCATTTATTTCTTAATCAGAGATGCAAACACTAATTGAAGAATTATCTAGAAACTAGGTCTTAATGTATGCATCAGGTGGTGTTGGCAACCTAGCAAAAGAATAATGAGGTAATCTTTGCAAAAATCCAGTTCTGATTCTCTGCTAAACTCCCCATCTGGATTTCTGTAAGTGCCACAACCTCCTTCCAAATCATGTATTAAGGATCTCTGTGTGATAGATAGCTACAATTAAAATAAATACCATCTGTTATGTGTAAGTCACTTTCCTACATGTTAAAAGGATACATAGATATGGATAAGATGTGATAAATGTTATCAAAAGCATTGAGGATGAGAAAAATGCTTGTAAGCTAAAACAGAATATAGGTAAACTGTCCAAAATATGACAGAGTGGTAGAAAAATGTCCTAAGTGTAAATGGTTCCAGGAAAGTAAGAGAAATTTGTTTCTGGAGGATGAGATGATACCTTAGAATCATCTGTGAGGTTATTGATGGTTACAGTTTTGAAGGAGGCAGACTTTAAGAGGGCAGTGGACAACATATGTGTTTTTGATAAGTTTAGATGGGTTAGGGGGTTGGCAGGGGAAGGTACTTCAAAGGGAAGACACAGTGAACACTGCTGCAAGTATGGGAACAGGAAGCCCAGCAGGGGTGATGAGCCAGAGCAACTGCCCCACCTGCTCTCTTCAAATCCACTCCTGTCTCTGGTCACTGTTCTTCAGTTCTTTTAAAAGTGTAAGTATGATTCTGTCCTTCCCCATCTTAGAAGACTTCTGTGATTTCCCACTACTCCCTATAAAGACCACAGAATTCCCCCAGCATTTGCAGACTGATTCCTGTTAAAACTTCCAGCCTCCTCCCTTATTTCCACTTACAGTAGGAGCCCTTATAAGCTGTTTTAAACTACTGCATGTATTGATTCTGTTGGTCCAAACCCACATGGGGCCGTAAACTATTTTCCATCCTTTCACCTTACTCTATGCAGCAGTGATGACTCTGTTGCCTCTTGTTGACTTGTGTTTTGACTTAGCAATCCCTGAGGAGTCTCATGGGCTCCAAGTGGGAAATGATAATCATCCTCAAGTGAATGATGCCTGCCTGAGTCTATCATTCTTATTGATGGTTATATTTCCTGTGTTTGATCTCACTCCCTCTATTTCCAAAGCTTCTATCTGCCTAACTAGTACCTGTCCATTTTTAGAGGAAAGTCTGACCTCATGTCCTCAGGCACATTTTCTTGACACTGGAAACTTAGTTAAGTCCCTTTGTTGTATGACCAGGGCAACTGTATATCTCCTTTACTATCATTAACATTTCAAGTAAAAAAAAAAAAACTTCATTGGAAATTGTCTTCAATGTCTGTCTTTCCATCAAGAGAATAAGCCTTTGTTGCAGGACATTGCATGTGTCCTGTTAACCATTGTATTCCACATACTTGGCAGTATAGGGCAAATGCTAAGTTTCAAATACTATTGAACAGATCAACAAATAAGGAGATATAATTAGGAGGATTGGCTAGACCCAGATTTGATTTGAGGCTAAGGAATTTTTTTTTCAGAGAAAATGATGATGTTCACATTTGTAAAAGTAACTTAAAATTTAAACAAATATTTGGGTGTGAAAGAGTGGGACCATGTAATAAGCCACAACTCCCTCTACCTCAAGGCCTGAGTTCTAGATCAGTTTGAGACAGACACAGAAATCTAGCACCACTTGTTTGATCTCTGTGCATACAGTGGTTCAATTTCTCCTTTTCTTCTTCATCATTATTGGCTGTTCCCTATAATATCAAACTTTCCTAAGGAAACCTCTTCCAGTTTAACCAACCTATTTTCCTTCCTTGCATGTGAGAGTCCCTCCATTGATCCTGTTCTAATAGTACTGACAAAACATAATTTCCCAACAACTTCAATTCCTCCTTGATTTTCTAAGCAGAGCTTATTCTTAAGCAGAGCTTATTCTTAGATACATGGCCTTTTAAATTGTTTTCTTAACTTTTACACTTTCAACAATTTTATTGTTATTTCTCTGCTTCATTCTGGTAGGTGATAAATTCTCTTTATAATAACAACAACATTTTTTTTTCCTAAAAATTACTAAAAGCTACCACACTTCTGTGGGTAAAAGCCTTATTTCCAATCCTTGAAATCTAAAGGATGGTAAGATCTGAGTGTAACTTTTGAAGCTGTCTACTAGAGCATTGTTCTTAGGAACCTGTGGAGAAACATCTCTTTGTCCTGGAGGTAATTAAAAACCACATGAAGGAGAAGTGATGATATGTGAGGCAGTTGATTTGGCATTGCTTACCTCTATCTGGTAATAACAATGTAAGCCTCCACCTTGAATGCACTGTAGCATTTATAGATTTCAGACATCTTTACAATTTCAAGTTCTTCTGATCTGTATGCCTAACCAAAACCCCAATAAAAGTAGTAATTGAGATCCCACCTGTTTCAAAGTGAATTTCTCCTGGGTCCTAAAGATTCTCTTTGCTAATTATTATTGAAGCCACTTTGCCTGCAGCACAGGTGTCCACGGAGGTCAAGGTCAAGCTGCAGAAACCACATCAAGATGGCTGTTTCACAGGCTTACAGAGTCTTGTGCCCCAAGGTGTGAAACTGCTATGGGCCATCCTAGAGGCAAACAGCCTTCAGTCTGTGATCAGCACAGTCAGGAGACGCAGGGTTCTGCCAAGTTCAAAATTCTACAGAAACTGTATTTGCCAATTTAATGTCTACACAGCTGTCTACGTAGTATAAGTTAGAATCATTTCCATAACTGGAAAATTCAGCCACTCAAGACAACAGAGTCATTGCAAATTATTAACGTTGAAACTTAAAAAAACTAATTTTACTTAAAATAAAGCCTATAGCTACACCGCTACATTGTGTCGGTTATCTGTCTCCAAATTCTATTCTTTATCTTTTCTGTTTCCAACCTATGTTCCACTGTTCAAATCATAGAAGTTCTATTAAGTAAAATTCCTGTTTATATTGTGCCTAAATTCTGACTATTTACAAGACATAAAAGTTCAACAAATAAAGATAAAAATACATCAAAGTATTGTGAAGAGTTTCCGTATTGGGATATGTGGCTTATGTTTTCTCCCCCTAGCCACAAAGGTCTAGGACTTCCTCACACAGGCAGAGCCTGTTCCAATAACTTTCATGTTTTAGAAAGAACAAACTGGACAGCTCCTCGAGGCAGCTGTGGACTTATACACACTCATGTGTATGCAGACATGCACGTGTATGCATATACATGCACTCACAATGCACAAGTATATTCATGTGTGCAAAGACATGCACACTCACATAAGCAAAAAAGAGAGAAATGGAAGCTAAGCCACATGGGTGAAATATTTTACCTACTAGAAAAAATAACTCCTCCTGTCCTAGGGAGCAATGAGTGAAATGTGGCTCAAAGCACAAGTCATATGCCCATGTGGCAGTGTGAGGGATGGGGCAGCTATGTTTCTTCCTAACCACAGAAACACTGAAAACCACGCTGCCGTCCTAAGATAAATGGTCTTAGCTATCTGATGCATCAATTCTGAGAGCACTCACTAGGTTGAATTCAAGTTATTGAGTATCGACTGCTTGGTAGAGTGGAGACAAATGCAATCTTCACACAGAAACATGATAAGAAAGAGAGGTGATGGGTGTGTAATTTAGCTTGATATAATCATTCTACTATGTATATGTACATCAAAGCATCACACTGTACCCTGTAAACACATTCAATTATTACTTGCCAATTAAAGAAACTAATAAAAAAGGGGGGGAGGGCTGGAGTTGTGGCTCAGCAGTAGAGTGCTCGTCTAGCACAGGCAAGGCCCTGGGTTCAATCTCAGCACCACATAAAAATAAAAAAAAAAATAATTAAAAATATTGTATCCAACTACAAAAAAAATAAATATTAAAAAACAAACAAGTAAACAAAAAGAAAAGCTGAAGCCTCTCTTCAGATCATGTGGGAATTTGGTTCCAACAGACACAGTAATCATCATCAGGTGTACATACTACAGTTCATCAGAGGAAATCAAATCCCCCCAAACAACAGACTCTACAGAGAAATTGTATTAAGGTTCTTCTATAGCTACAGTGCCACATCCTGGTGGCAGATCCTTTGCCTTTGATTAGAAAACCAGAGAAGATTTTGTTGAAGTTGAAGTTAAAGGCAAGTATAGCTTACTTTCAGAACTGAACTTTTTACCCCAAGTCGTTGCTTTCTTTTATAAATCTGTCCACTAATATAAAGATACCCTCATGCTTTTAAATAGAAAAACTGCAACTCCATTATCTATAATTGAGAACTCACCCACATTTTAAATTTCCTTTTCCTTTAGGTAGTTACAAGGACTTTTTTTAGGAAACACTGGACAATGAATAATTTAAACTTTTCAGATCCTCAGATAAAGACTTCATATACTTCCCTCTTTTGCAAATCTGTTTTTGTGCAGTTCTAATGGATTTTTTTTATACAATTGTTCTATTTTTAAGTGCTATTCCTGGAGGAAAATTGTTTTTCACTTTTGGAAATGTTTATTTGTTTCCCTGGCACTTGGACACACACATTAAAAAAAAAAAAAAAAGGAGCTTAAACAGGCTGTGTTATGGTGTGTGTCCTAAATGTGTTGAAGTCTTGGTCCCCAGCAGATGGCACTATGGGGAGGTGGTGGAAAGTTAGAGGTAGGGACTAGGAAGCAGGTCACTGGGGCTAAGTCCTTAAATAGGATATTGGGTTTCTGGTCATTTCCTCCCTCTGTCTCTTTACTTCCCAGCTGCTGTGAGGTGAGCAGTCTTCTCTGACAGATGCTTCTGCCATAATGTTCTTCCTCCTCACAGGCCCCAAAACAAAACAAACAACAAAAAAAAGTAAAAGGTTAGATGGAAGGATTGAAGGGTGAGGGCAGGTGGTTAACAGTTGTGATTTGGACTGTTACTCTGACAGTAGGCACAGGCTGGTTTGGAAGATATGAGTTTGAGGCAGTTTTGCTCTTGTTTTGTTGTTTTTGTTATTGTTGTATATTTTATATTTTATTTTTTTGACATAGGACTCTCCTAACCCAACTCTTTTTCTAATAACGGAGTCCAGTACATTTTCTCCAGGGAAGTTACATGATAGGTTGATAAGTAACCTGGGAAGGGAAAAGATTTATAGCTGGAATTGTCAGAGAGGGCATCCTAACTCTTGGGTTACCTCACTGGAGGAATATGTGTCAAGGACAATCAGTCTCAGTACCCAATCTTTCTGACCATAGTAATGTAAGGCCCAAGAAAATCCAAAACGTACATCTTTCCAAGAATTTTTCTACTTCACACCTCTCTTTCAGAGTTTTCTATCACTACGACAACATACCTGAGAAAATCAACCTAAAGGAAAACTGATTTATTTTGGCTCACAGTTTTCAGAGGTTGGGTCTAGTTGGCTGGCTTTGTTTCCAGTCTTGTGGTCATCATTGAGAAAGGGTGTGGCAGAGCAAAGCTGCTCACCTCCTGGCAGAGGTGAGGAGCAGAGAAGAGGAGATGGGGACAAGGTAGAGACAGAGGGGTGTGGAAGGACCTGAACAAGATATACCCTGACAGGGCGGGTGCCCAGGGGCTCAACTCTTCCAAAGGGGCCCCAGCTGTGAACATTTCTAACACCTCCCCTAGCTCCTCTAGCAGGGGATGAAGCCTTTAACACCTGAGCCTTTGGGGGGAATTCCAGACCCAAGTTGTGATACTGTTTCCATGGTCCTCATCATGTCCAGAAGCTTAAAGGGATAGAGAGATCAATGTAAACATTCTGAAATAAAGCAGGAGAGAGAAAGGTGAGAATGGGAGAGTACAGTACTTGTGTAAGAAGCTTGCTGGTGTTCAAATCTCTTCCCTTTACATCATTCAGTTCTATGCAGTAATAAATGTCTTCATTATTTATTTTTAAGACAAGTACACAGAAAGGGCTAACTAAAAGGTGAAGCAGCAAGATCTCATAAAATAATGCTTCTCAAGATGTGTACAGACCAGCAGAAAACAGATTATTGATTTTCATATGTTTGATATATCATGGGAGAGGAATGACAAACGTGTGTAGCTCAGCTTGCCCCCAGGAAGGAGGAGTGTTTAGAGGATTCCCGAGTCCTCAGAATCTCAATTTTCTAAAAGGGAAGGGGCTAGTTAAAGCAGGCAGTGGTTCACCATGTGTAAATTCAGGACTCTCTCAGAGCACATTTTGTGTGCAAGAAAAAGTGACTGGTTTATGTGGTAGGATGTATATATGGCCCCCCATACATTAAAAAAGTCTGTCATACTTTGCTTTATTCTGGAAATCATGATAAACCAACCATAGACTTTTCCAAGGCAAGTGACATATTCTGGTCTGTATTTGAGATAAATGATCCAATGTTGACATGAGACAGGTAATGAGAAGGGGCTAATACTGAAAGAAATGAAGCTGCTTAGGAGGCTGTTAAAATCGCTAAGGTAAAAGAATAATATACACATGTACATGGATTGTCTTTGAGGCTAGAGAAAAAAAATGTAGATTCAAAGAATATGAGGATGGAAATATTTTGTCACAGATTGAGAAAATAACCTCTTTATATCATTTGTTCTTATGGTAGTTCAAGATGTATAGTTCTAGCATGTGTTTGGAAATGTAGACCTTGTATAATTGGATGGAGGCCAAAATAATTACCAGAGATACACGCTGAGAAATATCAGCAAATAATTATTAGCTGGCTGTATGGTATTAGATGTAAATTTAAAAACATACTATATGGATAGTCAAAGTTCCTCCATTATGGTGAAATAAACTTGAGTAATGCAGTTGGTTCAGCATAATCTGAACTTGCCCAATTGGGCAGTTACCTGCAGGTGGCTGCTACTCTGGGTTGGACTGGGCATTGGACACCAAAGTAATCAGTGTTGGGATTTGATGCATTTTCTTCCTGCCTTGAATATGGGCCTGTGTAATTTGTGACTGGCTTATGTATTCATATGTACAGATATGTGTGTGTACACTCATGGGTGTACATGTATGATTGCTTTCTTCCAAAGTAAAATCACTTGAAATGATGTGCATCAATTGATCTATTTTAAGTTGTTTGATGAACTAAGATCTAAAATTCCAAAATGATGTTATAAGATAACCTTAAAGAGTGATTCCAACATGAACTATCTTTGGAAACCATCTTGAAGGCTCAGTATGCTGTTTTAAAATGCAAAAGTAGACTAACTTAACTAAAATTATGATATTTTCAAGTAGGTATTTGAAAAATCAGATTTACCATCCTCAGTCCTCTAGAGAACACTCACATAATTAGATTATATTTTATCCCACTTGTTAATAATGTCACCAGTTAATTTTCAAGATCCTTTTCCATTTTTACCACTTTTAACTGATTAATCAATCACAAGTTTATATATTCCTGTTCTAGCTGGTTGCCCAAAATACTGATGTTCTAATTTTCAGAAATGGTTGCTTTTTTGCTATTAATCTGTAGAAAATAAACTATTGCTATTCAGAGTTCCAGTAGCTTGCACAATTAGCAGTTTAATTTTAAGAAATACATTCTTCATATTCTCCATTATAAAAAGTACTTCTCTATATCATTGTTTAGCAAGAGAAAATTACATTTCTCAAATACAAGATTGTGTGTACATGTATGCTATTACAATGTACTCCACAAAGCCTTTATTCCCTATTTCATAAATCAAGTGTCAAGGATAATTTCCAAAGATCTATGAGTGAATGCGATGCATAACTAAGAGCATTATGACAATATAAACGCTGGCAAATAAATATTTATAATCCTACAAAGACTATTCATTCTTCAAGCCAGTCTAATCTGTTTCTCTGATGTAATGAAAAAGAATATACTAATATTTAGACAAGGTTCAGAGAATCACATTATTTAAAAGAGGTAAGTAATAGATTGAAAGAAATATCTGTATGTCTCATATCAATCATGAGATTTCATTGACCAGTTGACTTTAAATTTCTAGGATAATTATTAATTTCACCAATCATAACAGAAAATAAAATGCATACCTTTTATGTAGATTCTATTGTTGAAAACATCATTGCATACACAAACCAGGGCTTCATTAATCAACATATTGACTAAAATAGAATAGAGAATATATTTTTAGATGTAGAATGAGAGGTTTAAAACAATCTGAATATTGTGAATTGATAAATCTATATATGGTAAAATACATTTGTACAATAATAATTATTATTAAGTGTTAATGGTCAGTGTCCTTGTCATGGAAAATTTACAACATATCCAAAGCAGGTTGTCTTCTTCATCTACTGTTTTTATTTCTGGTAGTTTGTTTTCATCAATTCCTTATTGTGAGAGTGAGTGGACAGAAAATTTCTTTACCCAATGAAAAAAATTAAGTATATACTATATACCTTATAAATAAGAAATTGGATTGTGCATTTAATGGGCAATAGTGTTTATAAAAATGTGTTTGAAAGTAAGCAATAGAATCAAAATTGCAAAAAAATATTTAATATAGATAAGACAATCTCTAGGCATTTCCTTTGTTCTGCCTAATTCTGTTTTTGCACACTTATTGCATACTGATGTGTGACAAGTTGCTTCAAAGTTTAGTGGTTTACAGCAACAAACATTTATTATCACCTGTTTTCTGTAAGAAATCCAGGTGTGGCTGGGTGTCCTGGCTCAAGATCATTCATGTGGTTTCAATCAAGCTGTCAATCAGAACTGCAGGTGTCTTGGGGCTCAACTGGAGCTGGAGAATGCACTTAGAGGATTTCAGAGTTGCTTGCAAGACTCAGAAAATCCAATTCTAAACTCACCCATGTGGCCTGTCTATAAGTCTTCCTTGGCAGTTGGTGTCTCCCAGGATAAGAAATCCAAAGAGAGTTAAAGAAAGACATAAATTGGAAGCTACAGTATTTTGATAACCTAATCTCAAAAGTCACTTCTGCCATGTTATATCCAGTAGAAGTGCAGCAATAATTCCTACCCAGAAACAAGGAGAAAGGAAGAAATGGAAGGAGACAAAGTATTATTTCTTATTTGTTACATCTTAGTAGCAACATGGTCAATTCTTGGCTTAATATCTTTGAGTCTCCTAAAAGAGCAAGAAACCACCTCTTATTATATGGAAGTGAAGTCCAAGACCAACTCTAGGACTCATCCACATATAAAAATTTAGGTGGAGAGACTGAATCTGAGCCCACTTTTTCCACACCCTACACCCTCCCAGGTCCAGTATTCCTACCCAGAAGCTCCACTGTCTGTGGCATCTTAGCCCCACCCAGATTCCTCTGGTACAGCTTCTACTTTAGCAAACTGCAATAAATATCCCCAAACCCATGACTCCAGCCTTACTTCCCAAGGTAAAATTCCCCACCAGGCACTCTTGATAAATATTTGGCTCATACTCTAACAGCTGCTCTCAGGCCTTCTTTGGCTGACTCCTGAGACCCAGGAGAGTTAGAAGGATCCAATCAACTGAGAGACATTATTTAAAAACACTTTAAAAGCTATAAAGTGCTCTAGACCTGTAGAGATCCTTAGTAGTACTTTTCTTTTGAAAGGTTTTTACAGATCCCATTAGAGTGGGCCAGAAGTGCTCTGGTGCTATGGAGAGGTTGAAAGTAAAAATCACATTTTTCCAGATGCCAAAGCAGTCATAGAAAGAGTGTTTAGCAGTGAATATTTACCTTGGCAAATATTCTACTTTAAGAAGCAATAACATTCTTCCTTTTCATTTCAATGTGATCAATCAAATAAGGGTAAAATTAAGAAGAAATTTGCATGTGAGATAGGGATCAGAGAGGGGCTAGAATTTGATGAAATTAGGTAATGAAAGAGCAATTCCATTTTCAGTATGGATTTTTGTTTTATCCTTTTATAGGCGTGTGCCATGTGCACACTGAAATGCAGATGCATACTAATTAGTAATTAATATTCATCAACTTGTATAATAGTCCTCAACATAATGGTGATTAGCTTTCGATATTTATAGTATCATGAATAACTAGTTGGGGAAATGTATCATTTTCATAAAAATTACATTATGTTAGGAGAATATATACCCTCATACTAGGAGAATACAATAATGTTTTTAAGCTCTGTATTTTAGGAAAGCTGAAGTAATTTGTTCGTATACCTGGCAAGTTGTCACTTCTTTAAAATTGCATGGATAGTGATTTGTTCTTTTGCAGGCATATCATATTCTTGATTTTTTTTTTCTCATGAGAGAATTTAGTCTGTTAATGAGGATTTTAAATTCCAACTGGCCTTGTGCTAGGCTATCGAAATGCAGGCACAGGCACCAAACTCAAGGTCCTGTCTGTCCTTTCTTGGCTACTCAAAGACATAACCCCAACAGTTTTCCTTTGCCTCCCCTATGTCCCTTTTGTATTCTTTTCTTCCTACTATTTCCTACCATCTTGCAAACAGGCTTTTTTTTTCTCATTATAGAAGCAGACACTTCCCAAAGGGTCTCTTCACTTTGGCCAATAAGCAGGATTTGACCTACTGGTCATTGTAAGGTTCTTGGCTTTTAGAACACATCACACACTCCACACTAGTTTTCCTTTTTATTCTTCTTAGTCTTACTCTTTGGTTACTTCTCATCTCTCTGACCTTTAAAATGTGGAATTTTCAAGGATCTTTACCAAGACATTTTCTCTTTTTCTATTTGATGATCTCATCTAGTCTCATGGCCTTAAATTCTACTAATATGCCGACAACTTCCAAATTTATGTCCCTAACACATATCTCTTCCCTGAACTCTACACTAATAAATTTGATTAATGACTTTATGTCTCCACTTGGAGATAAGAATTACAAACACAATATGTTTAAAATTAAATTTCTGATACTCTCCATAACAAATGCTCATTCCTGTCTTCCCTGTCCCAATAACTAGTAACTATTTTTTTTTCCTTATACTCAGTCCAGAAACATTAAACTGATCCTTGATTCTAATCTTGTCACAGCATATATTACTTTATGACCACACTCTGATGGATTTACCTTCAGAATCTATCCAGCACTGGATATCTTTCAACCCTTTGGGTGCTACTACCTTTGTCTAAACCACCTCATTTTTTTTTTTTTTTTTGGACACTGGGGATTGAACTTGGGGCCTTGTGCATACCAGGCAAGTACTCTACTAACTGAGCTATATCCCCAGCCCTAAACCATCCTCACTTTCCACCTGAATTATATAAGCCTCCAAACTGTGTTTCTCCTCTTCAGTCTATTAACAACATGGAAACCTCTTAAAATGCCAGATCATAAACTTTCCTCCCTAAAATTCTCCAGTGGTTTTCTGTGTGACTCAACATAAAGACCTAAATCTCCTAGCCCCCATCCACTCTCATATCACAGATTATTTCTCCCTCACTCCATGACATCCTGGTTTTTAAATTTTGGGGAGTTGGAGAGGGTACTTGAATTGAACCCAGGGGTGTTTCACCACTGAGACACATCCCTAGCCTTTTTAATTTTTTTTCTTTTTAATTTTTAGACAGGGTCTCATTCAGTTGCTTAGGGCCTCACTAAGCTGCTGAGGCTGGTCTCAAACTTGTGATCCTCCTGCCCCATCCTCCCAAGTCACTGGGATTACAGGCATGTACTACTGTGCCTGGCTAAATTTTCAAAAAACATTTTACTGTGCAGATTAGTGGGATTTACAGTGACATTTCCATATATGCATGCATCAGGAATTGATCATGTCCATACACACTTGAGCTATCTTTGCTCCGCTCCCTACTCTGCTCCCTAGTAATCCCTCTTCTACTTTCAGTCAACAATCTTTTTTCTTTTCAGTTTCCACATACAAGAAGGAACAAGCAATATTTATCTTTCTGTATCTGGCATATTTTGCTTAACATGATGATGCCCCCAGTGGTGTCTATTTTAACCATTTTACTGCAAAACATACTCCATTGTGTGTGTGTGTGTGTGTGTGTGTGTGTGTTATAAACAAAATATGTCATATGTATTTACACTTATCTGTTGATGGGAAGCTTGGCTGACTCTATAGCATAGTGATTGTGAATAGTGCCACAATAATCATGATTGTACAATTTAGCCCTTTTGGATGCTGACCTCATTTCCTTTGGATATATACCCAGGTTTGGCATCACTGGATTATGACAGTTTGGTCTTTTGTTTAATGAGGAAACCCCATACCGTTCCCCATCATGAACTTAGTCATTTACATTCACACCAACAGTGTATGAAAGTTCCCTTTTCTCCATGTCCTCACCAGTAATTTTTTTTTTATCATAGCTATTTTAACTAGGGTGAGTTTTGATTTGCATTCCACTGATGGCAAATGATATTGAGCTTTTTTCAAATATTTATTTAACATTGTTATTTCTTCTTTTGATATATGTATGTTCAGCTCATATGCTCATTTTTAAGTGGATTACTTGCTTCTTTGTTGTTAAGGTTGTTGATATCTTTATATATTTTGGATGTTAACCCTCTGTCAGATGAATAGCTGGCAAGTATTTTATCCTGGTTTCTATCTATTGATTGTTTCATTTACTATGCAGAACTTTCTTAGTTTGATATAATTCCATTTGTCTATTTTTGCTTTTATCCTCCTGTACTTTTTGAGCCTTGTTCAAAACATTCTTGCATTATGCATTTTATTTCTTTCCCTTACCTAATCAATTGGTCTGCTAAAATTCTTGTACTATATTGAATAGGCATGGTGAGAATAGACACTCTTGACTTCTTCCTAATCTTAGAGAAAATGCTTTCAGGTTTTTTCCCACCTAGTTTGATGTGGGCTGTATTTGTCATATGTGCCCTGAATCATGTTGAGCTATGATCTTCTATACCAAATTTGTTCAGGACTTTTATCATAAAAGACAACTGAATTTTATCAAATTATTTTTCTGCTTGTATTTGATGGTTAAAAGATTTTTATCTTTCATTTACATGATGTATTACATTTATTGATTTGAGTGTGGTGAACCATCCTTACATTCCTGAAATGAAACCAGCTTGATCATGTGGTGTATGGTTTTAATGATGTGCTATTGGATTCAGTTTGGCAGTATTTTATTGATTTTTTTTTCATCTTTGTTCATCAGGTATATTGGTCTTCAGTATTTTGTTGTTGTTGTTGTTGTTGTGTCTTTGTCAGGTTTTGGTACCAAATTAATGCTGACCTCATAGAATGAGTTTGCAAGACTCTTCTTTGATCAGTTAAGTATGGTCTCACCTCACCTTAATACTTGCTGTTGTCTCCATCTGCAATGCTTCTCTTTCAGATATCTTCGTGACCTACCCTTTTCACCAATTTAAAAAAATAATCGACAAGTAAATTTTGGCTTTCTGGCCATTCCAATTAATATACTATCCCTATAGGGCTTCCTATTTCTATGTTGCTGCTTTAGTTTTCCTTATAACACTTACCACCTTTTAACATATAGTTTACTACTTACTTGACTTTGTTTCTTCATTATCATACTGTACTTTTACGTAAGTTCCTTAAAAGCAGGAATTTTTGTTTGTGTGGCTCATTGCTATATATATTCAGTGCTTGGGACATAGAAAGTGCCAAAATATGTATATTTTGAAGAAAAATCTAAAGAGTGAAAAAAAAATTAAATCTCATTGTGAAAATAAGGTTAACACTCAAGAAATGAAACAGAAATGGCAGAAGATGGTATGGAATAATGACAATAAAGTTGAGAAGAAAATGAAATTTAAAGGTCTCAAAGACTTGGTAAAAATCATAGGGAAGATATGGGCATTTTGTACTAAGGATACCCATGATACAAAAGAAAAAGGAGCATCTGATTCATGAGCTATAAAAACACGAATCTTCTACTGTGTATTCCAGCAAAGATAGCTTTCTCTTTCCCTGGATTACCCCCTCCAGATTTTGCACTGCTGATCACAAGTTGTTTTCTCTTTGAAAAGTAATTTCTTTATCCTTACCAGTGAGAAATATGTTTATACTCCTCATCCATAATTGAACTTCCCTTTTGCATTACCTAGCTGATAAACTCCAGGATGGTAGACAAAGATTCTGTTTTGTAAGTCATTGTTTTTCAGTATACTCAACATATAACAAGCTTACACATTATATCCTTGTTGAATGTATGCATGAATGAACACATTTTTCCTGACCTGCACATTACCACCCCCCTTTCCATCTTTTATTTCATAGTAAATCTTGTAGACTCTATCTGGTATTGCATTATTGTAGTGACGTGAGTTATATCCATGTCCATGATAAGATGTATTTTATTTTCTCTAGCTGTATGAAGTATGCTTTACAAATAAAATCATGTATGTTTTAAGACATACAGTGTATTGATTGGATATATGTATATATATTGTGATATGATTACCACTGTGAAGCTAATTTTCATATCTATCAACCCACATATTTGCCCTTGCTTTTGGCAGATGGTGAGAAAACTTAAGATCTACTCTCTTAGAAAACTTTTAAGTAGATGGTAAATTATTATTAAGTACAGTCACCATGCTGTCAGATCTATAGAACTTGTCCACCTTATAAATGAAAATTTTCATTCTTTAGCTAACAACTCCCCATTTCCTCTAGCCTCTTGTAATTACCATTCTACTTTCTATTTCTATTAATTTAACTTTTTAAATTTCACATGAAGGTGAGACCATGCACTACTTGTCTTTCTGTGCCTGCTCTATTTAACATAATGTCCTCCCACATTATCACAAAGTACAGAATTTCATTCTTTTATAAAGATGAACAAAATTCCCTTGTATCTATTTAAAACATTTTCTTCATTCATCTGTCAATGGACACAGTTTGCTTTCCAATATGGCTATTGTGAACAATAATTCAATAAATGTGGGAGTGCAAATATCTCTTTGACATACTGATTTAATCTTTTTTGGATGCATACCCAGATGTAGATTGCAGAATCACATAATAGTCTTACTTTTTTTTCCAGTAAATTCCATACTGTTTTCCATAATGATTGCACCAATTAATATTATCACAATATTGTACAAGGATTCCCTTTTCTCCACATTGTTGAAATGTTTGTTTGTTTCTTTGTTTTTATAATAGCCAACCTGATCATTGTGAGGTAATATCTCATTTAGTTCAAATTTTTATTTATCTAATGATTAGTAATATATAATGCTTTTTTTATATTACTGTTGCCAATTCATATGTTTTCTTTGGAAAAATGTCTATTCAGGCTCTTAGCTCATTTTTAATTGGATTATGTTTCTTTATACCGATTTATTAGATTTTCTTATACATTTTAGATATTAACTTTTTATTTTTTATGAATTTCAAACATTTTCTTCCATTCAGTAGGTTGCCCCTTCATTTTGTCGATTGTTTTCTTTGCTGAGTGGTACTTTTTAATTATATTACTTGTTTATTTTTGCTTTAGAGGCATCAGTATGCTTTTAGGGTTGTAGCCATGAATCACAAGATCAGTATTCAAGAGTTTCTCTCCTATATTTACTCCTAGGAGTTCTGTGGTTTCATATCCTACATCCAAGTTTTTAATCTGTTTTGAGTTGATTTTGTATATGTTATAATAAAATAATCAATTTCATCCTTTGCTATGGATATTCAGTTTTCCCAACACTATTTGTTGAAGAGAAACTCCTTTGCCCATTGGGTATTCTTGATGTCTTTTTGAAGATTAATTGTGTGAGTTGATTTCTGGGCTTTCTATTCTGTTCCATTAGTCTTTGGGTCTGTTTTTATAACAGTACCATAACGTTTAAATTAATGTAGCTTTGTAATATAAAATGAAATTAGGAAGTATGATCCCTGTAATTTTGTTTTTCTCGAGATTGCTTTTGGGTACTTGGGGATTTTGGGTTTTATATTAACCTTAGTATATTTTCTATACTTCTTTGAAAAGAGCCATGGGGATTTTTGACAAGAATTTCATTGAATATTTAAATCACTTTGTATTGCATGGCCATTTTTATAATATTGTTTTGTCAACTTTATTAACATGAATGTCTTTCCATTTGTTTTTTTTTGCTGTCTTCTTCAGTTTCTTTCATCAATGTTCCATAGTTTTCAGTGTACAGAGAACTTTGACTTTCTTGGTCAAATTTCTAAGAATTTTTTTGTTGCAATGTTATTATAAATGGGATTTTTAAAAATTTCTTTTTTGTTCACTTTGTTGTTAGTATATAGAAACACAACAGATTTTTGTATGTTGTTTTTGTATTCTACAACTTTATCAAACTTGCTTATTAGTTCTAGCATACTTTTATTGGAAACACAATACTCTTGAACATTTTATAGTTGTACTATATCTGTGCTGTATATTTTTTTCACCTTTTCTTTCCTACAATAGTGCTACAACTGAGTACACAGTTGAAAGTGCTAAAGCTGCATGGAGTTAAACTGCAGAGTTCATTATTACTGCCTTTAAAAAAATACAAAATATCAGAAGCACCAGCAATAATTATTTAATTTTCTCATGTTTTTGCACTTAAAATAACAGAGATTCAGCTTAGAGAGGCTCTGAGCTGCAGGTCCAATTTCCATATGTCTCTTTTCTTCCTTGAATCAGTAGATTAGCTGGACCATGTTCTTATGGTGAAGCAGAGGACAAGAGCCAGCTGAAACTGCAATGCTTTTTATGTCCTAGGCTTATTTACAAAGCTGTCATTTTCACCCACTTTGCATTGGTTCCATTTCTAAGCTGAAAGTCAAGAGCTGAGGAATACAGTCTGTCACTATTTTGAAAAACTGCATAATCACACACAAAAAAGTCAGAAAACAGGACAGGGTGAAGAACATGGGCCAAAAATAAAATCAATGATCTACACTGGCTTAAAATGTACAACAATACTATCACGGCACTGCAAGGGAACATAGAACTTCATAGGGATTCACCATAGTTTATTCAGTCCACAGAAACTTCTGGAAACTTTGCCCACTATGTGCCAAGCCCTTGTCTAGTTCCTGAGGATACAAAAAAAAAAAATGAATGAGAAACACCATAGCACTGTGAACCAAACAAGGGAGTAGTGACTCATTTTTAGAAGACTCAACTAAATTGGCTTAGTTTACTCATGTAGTAAATCAGAGAATTTCAAATGAAACATAGGTCTGTCTTCTTTACAAACAAACTCTCTAATATTTCCTAACTTAGCTTCAATCCAGGGAGGATTAGAAAGCGTCGTATAGTCCATAAGTTAAACGCAGATTCGAGGGTACATTAATTTCATTGGATACAAGAGGGCAACTTGTTGGGTTAACCAACTGTTCCAGTCCAGCATCAAGCCTTCTGTGCTCAAGCTACACTGCTAGAATCCAAGGTGACTCAGCAGCAGCTCACTTTCAAAGACTGAGACTGTGCACATAATGTGGGGACAATCACACCTCACACTTCAGAGGATGAGTCTTTGAGAAAATACAAGGAGATGAGAATACACCTTAGAATTTTATTGGTGAAATGGAGCCCTGCATTTTTCTTTGGTGGTTATCATGTGCATTTTCACATCATCCTCTCCCAGCAATCTGTGCCTCATAGGAACATATTGATTTAATTGAATCTTACAGCTGTAGCTGAGAAGCACCGTGAATAACAATAAGGCTTTTATATGGAATATGACTTAATTTAGAGAATAACTGCTGATGCAAGATGGCAGATTCATTACACTGCCTGGCTGATCAATGTACTACCATTTGGGAAAGCTAGACTTGGAACTAAATAGCTTTACACATTGGTTGTCAGACATTCTTTTAAATATCTTGTTATATGTTATGACAGATGTATGAGAAACCAGCTTTAGGTGATCAGAAGATCAAGCCAGCAATTTGAATCTAGGGGTGGAGGCAATCACCTACATACAACAGGTACTGCTTCTCAGTCTTATATTATTCAAAGAGATTTCTATAGCCAACCAGAAATAAAATGTGGTTTGTTCTCACCTCAGTAACAATGACAATGGAATACAAATCTTTCCTGATACAGTCGCCACTTTCCCTGTGTTCTCAATTTTCAGTGAACAGAACTTTGTTAAATTCAAGTGGGAATATTATTGTTCCTATAATCTGGGTCAGAGGAATTATTATTTATAGGAAGTCACAGGAGCAGAGTCTTTGTTAAAAATTTTGCAGGGCTCTTGCTGCTTATTCTAGAAATATCCATGTCTGCAAGACCCCCTGACTGTAAGCAGAGACCTGGATTGCATAGTTTATCACTTGGCTCATGATCCTCAGGGAATTGTCTTACTCAGCAACAGCCTGCCCTGCTCCAATGAGCCCAATTAGGATTAACGGGAAAAATTTCTTGCCTCAAAGAACAGGCAAGCTATAGTGAATTGGCAAGGTACCAAGTCTGGTCTGTCAATGAGGAGCCACAGATATAAACCTGAGAATTTTTAATTTTAGCTCATTTTCGGAGAGAGCTCTACAGCTGTGGCTATGATTTTTAAAATGTTCCAATTTGATGTAGCATTGATTATTCTACAAAAGCATCCCTGTTTGTTGAATTTTGAGTCTGCTGTGGAAAGATGTGTGTCAGAATTCAGAATTCTGCTCTTATTTCTTTTTTACAAAAAAATAAAATAAAGGTCATAATATGCCCAAAGTGATAATAATAAAAAATAATTTGTTTGTACTTTTCCTTTCCTGAATACCAATTCAAAACAAAGAAATGAAAAGACCATAGTCATAATACATGATAGAAATGATACTAATGGTAGGGATAAGAAAAAGAATTAATGGCCCTATTTCCCTTAGCTGATCTATCTGTGATTGTCCCATCTGTGGGATGCTAATGCATTTCATCTCACCTTCCTAATGAGCTGATAAAACAACTTAACTAGTAAAGGTCAAACAGAGCTGCTTTTCTGAAATATGTTGTCTGAAATGCTTTCCAGTGACCCAGATCTAAGTTAACCATGACATGGAGTCTACACAGACCAAGAAGACAAGGGAGCTTTAATCCTCTGCTTTAAGGAGGAGGATCAACAGGGGGCTTCTCAGGGATGGCAAAAAGCAGTAGGTATGGACATAGTGAATGGGTAACTACGCCAAAGGAACCCAACAGGCATGGGATCAACAGTGCAGTCTAAGGGTTGACAAGCTTTAAGACACATAACTTAATTAGTTTACACTCCGCAGGTCCTGTAGCCTTTTTTGCAACTACTTAACTCTGCATTGTAGCAGGAAAACAGACATTGTTGGGTGTGACCATGTTTCAACAAAACCTTAGAACTTAGTGAAGATAAACTAGAGTGAGTGGCAAGGACTTAGGTTTGGGGTCACAGGGTATTTGAGTTTTGTACATGAAAGGGTTCTACATTTTGTCAAATGGTTTCTCTGCTTCAATTGATACAATTATATGATTCTTATCTTTAAGTCTATTCACATGATAAATTAGATTTATTGATTTCCTATGCTGAATCAACCTTGAATACCTGGAATGACCCCCCACTTGATCAGAGTGTACTATTTTTTTCAAATGTTTTTGTACGCAATTTGCCAGAATTTTATTGAGAATTTTTGCATCAATGTTCATCAGGGATATTGGCCTGAAATCTTCTTTCCTTGATGTGTCTCTGCCTAGTTTTGGTATCAGGATGATATTAGCTTCATAGAATGAGTTTGGAAAGGTTCCTTCTTTTTCTATTTCATGGAATAATTTGAGGAGTATCAGTACTAATTCTTCTTTGTAGGTCTTGTAGAACTCAGCTGTGATTCCATCTGGTCCTGGGCTTTTCTTGGTTGGTAGGCTTTTGATGATGTCTTCTATTTCCTTGCTTGAAATTGACTGGTTTAAACTGTGTATGCCCTCTTGACTCAGTTTGGGTTGATCATATGCCTCTAGAAATTTATTGAAGCCTTCGAGGTTTTCTATGTTATTGGAACATAAATTTTCAAAATTTCTAATTGTCTTCTGTATTTCAATAGTGTCTGTCATGATATTTCCTTTTTCTTTGCAAATTTTAGTAATTTGAGTTTTTTCCCTCTTTCTTTTCATTGGAGTGGCTGAGGGTTTGTAAATTTTATTTATTTTTTTTAAAGAACCAGCTTTTTGCAAATTGAATACAGAATACATTTTTCCCATTTCTCCTCCTGGAATATTTTGCTGAGGATGCTCTATAATGCAGGCTTTCTCACTGTAAATTCTTTTAACTTTTGTTTTCTATGAAAAGTTTTTATTTCATCATCAAATCTGAAGCTTAATTTTGCTGGATATAAGATTCTTGGTTGGCATTCATTTTTTTTTTTCAGAGCTTGGTATATATTGTTCCAGGATCTTCTGGCTTTGAGGGACTGGGTTGAAAAATTTGCTGAGATACAAATTGATCTCCCCCTATATGTGATCTGATTCCTCTATCTTTCAGCCTTTAAGTTTCTATCGTTATTCTGTATGTTAGGCATTTTCGTTATAATGTGCCTTGGTGTAGATCTGGTATAATTTTGTACATTTTGTGTCCTGTAAGCCTCTTGTATTTGATTTTCAAATTAATTCTTCTTGTTTTGGAAATTTTCTGTATTATCTCATTGAAGATATTGTGCATTTCTTTGGTTTGAAACTCTGTGCCTTCCTCTATCCCAATAACTCTTAGATTTGGTCTTTTGATGTTGTCCCAAAATTCTTGGATGTTCTGGTATCTTACCATCTTCACTGTGTGGTCAACTTTATTTTCTAGATAACATACTTTGTATTTATTATCTGACATTCTGTCTTCCAAGTGATTTAGTCTGTTGGTGATGCTTTCTATTGAGTATTTTATTTGGTTTATTGTTTCCTTCATTTCAAGGATTTCTGATTTTTTTTTCAGAATCTATATCTTTCTCAAATTAATCTTTTGCTAGCTGTATTTGTTCCCTTATCTCTTTGTTGGTGTGATCAGTTTTCTGTATTTTCTCATTTAGGTCATTCTTTAATTTACAGATCATTTTAATTTGTACATTTTGAATTCCTTCTCTAACATTTCGTCAACTGCACTGTCTATGGGTTCTGTTATTGTAGCATCCTGGTTTGTTTGGGGCACTTTCCTCCCTTGATTTTTCATGTTGTCTATGTGTCTAACTTTATTGCAGTTTGGATATGAGGTATTAGAGTTTCTACTGTATAATCTTTTAGGATCCATGCAGATTATCTGTACCTCACCTTGATGTTGGCATTCCAGACCCTGCCAGTGTCCCATGCTACTGAAAATATAGATGGTGGCAGCAATAGCAGAGTTAGCTGGAGATAGCAGTGGAGGTGTCTCAAGTTGGATGCAACTTCTTTTAGAGATGGGTCTGAAAAAGTGGGCCTTACTTTGGCTTTGGGATGCCTATTCCAAGATGCAGCTGCCTCTAGGCCCTGTCTGTTGTCGCAGGTGGAGGCTACTGTGTGGGGAGGGTTATGGTGATGGCTGCAGTGTCCCAAGATGGAAGTGGGTTAGGTCTGAGCTCCCAGGTGGAGGAGGTGGGCAGCGGACCTAGACCTACCCTGGGCCTTGGCTCCCGTGCAGATCAGTAGAGGCAGTCCTGGGCAGGGGCCTTAGCTCTGGAGTGGGTCTAATGGTCCATGGGGGAAGTCCTGGATGTTATCAATTTTTATTTTATTTAAAAAGATATTTGCTATAATCTTTTTACTATTTTAAAACTTTCATGCTCTTTGTAATAAAGTTCTAACAGAATTCACTTAAAATAAGGAATAAATAAAAGGAAAGTTATTGTATGTGGATTCAGTACAAATTCAACTGGATGCAGATTTGGAGTTACTGCCTAATTCTTTTCTAACCAGAATCTGACTATTATGACAATGAATTACTATAAGATTATTTTTTCCACCTCCTGTTGTTTTTATTCCTTTTCATCACTTCTTTTTTCCCCTCTTTTTGCCTGACTATAAGAAAAAGAAGGAGTGGGGGAATTTTCAAGGTAAATGTAGTGTTTTAATTTGCAAATTGAATACAGAATACATTTTAATAATACAGTGAAGATTGAAAATTAAAAACTAAATTTAAAACAGAAAATAAATATTCTGCCACTGTGAAGAAGTAAGATCTATTTGATAGTTAAGGCTTAGGGTATGTTAGAGCATATTCTCTACTGAAGCTTTGTGGGCAGTACTGTACTGAAATTTTCTTTAAATTATATGTAATTATCTGTTTAGCCATGGCCACTAAAATATCAATAATACCAATAATACTAGAATTAAAATTAATGTGTTTACTATGTGTATGACATTTAGGACTCTATATTAACTTCTTAAGATCCAAAATGTACCCAAGTGGTGGGTATCAATATTTGCAGATGGAGAAAATTGACACAAAAACAAGGAAAGTATTCTGCCCAAGATGACCACATTAAATAGCCAAGTCATAATTTCCACTTACAGCAACTGGCTCCGAAGAAATGAACTTAATGCCTCAAATTTTCCAGCACCAGTATCACAAACTTTCCCAGTTCTTTTTTTTTTTTTAAGCACTGAAAATCTTGTGTCCAGAAAACCCTCTTAGTCCCAGGCAAACCTGGATAGTTAATCACCCTAAAAAAATTCATAAGTTTACCTTACAGAAGAAAGCAAAAATGTTCCAACCTATAAATATAGCTGTCACAATCTGTGACAGCTATATCTATAGGTTGGAATTAAGCTGTCCCTTAATTCTCATTCTAATTAAAAGAGAACTGTCCAAACCATAATTAAGTACATCTAATCTCAGTTTACAGACAGTTATAACAGATTTGCTTGCTTGGCTTCCCTACTAAGAAGAAAGGAACTAAGGAGAGCCAGAAGTGAAAGTGACAGAGAGAAAGCAAAATATAAAATGATAAGGACAATGTGAGAATGTTTAATGACTTTTAATGACATTTAATTGGACATTTGTTAATTCACTATATTTGTCAGCAACAGAAAGCCAACTGGAACTGTCTTCGTCAATAAGGGAAATTCAGCAGGAGTACTTGTTGGAAGTCATGATGCCATCAGATTTGCTTCTTTTTACCACTCTTTTCCTTTGTTGTAGCTGTTTTTCTATCAGATTATCACTTGATTCATTGAAGAAAACATGAAATCAACATAGTCTTAGTTTTTTATATCAAAGCTGCAAGAAAAAAAATCTGATTATGTTTGTCCAACATTTTTAAATCCTATGGGGAAGAAAACAACAATTTGATTAGTTTAGGTCATGCAAACATTTCTGAACCAATAATTCCTGGCTAGAATTGGGACCACATAAGAATATGGCAGGCTTGTGGGAAACACAACAATGAGGTAGGAAAAAAGTAATTTCCAGAAAGAGGAGATTCTATGGATGTCCGCTGCCTCCTCTCCTTGGCTGCATAACATACTCCTACTCTCAAATAACCACCAATACACATTCCCTCTTGCATTTCTTCTGTACATAAATTATCAATAGGTCATCTCTAAATACTGCACCTATAACCTTGAAAGGTCTCCCTTCCCTAGCAAGGGGAAAAAATTAAACACTCTTTCAGCAACTATGATTTTTAGCTGCTATTGCTTATAAAAATTCATTAAGCTGATAGACAAGATTGGGTGAGGATGGTATATGAGAGGGTTCTATTTATCTAACTTCAGAATGATCTGAGTCATATCTATAGACAATTCTTCCTCAAATTATTCTACCTCATGCCATTATCAGACCTCAAACAGTACTTCAATCAGTACTAACTGCTAAATACAAAAAGTCAAGAAAGATACTTAGCCTATAACTATAGAGGAAAAAAAAACTAGAAAACATTCCCACTTAGTGAGGAAGAAAGTTAAGTGATGTAATCAATATATCTTGGTCCCTTAGAATATAAACTGTGTAAGGATAGGGATTTTTTTTATTTTTATTTTTTATTTTATGTCTTATAAACTGATTTTTTTCCTACTAACAGGTTCATAATGGTCACTCCATGTGTAATTCTTGAGCAAAGGGACATCCTTTTCTTGTTTGATTCACTGGAAGTAGGGAGTGTTCTTGGTCAACTGATTCTGTTAGTTGAGAATGTCGTGTGATATCCACCTTCTGGGTATTAAGAGAGAAAAGGGACAAATTTGATTCATCATGATACTGAGTAGTAGAATAAGTTTCGGTTGATGACAAAATGATTGTTATTTGAAACTCAACTGTCCATACTGAAATAGTCTTCTACAATATGTGTCTTTACTTCTCAAGCCTTCAGGTTTGTAGAGTACAGCCATGTCCTAAAGATCTAACCAAGCAACTCTCTAGGTTTCAAAGTTCGTGTGACTAAGTTTCCTTCTATATTTCTCTTATCTCTGTTAGCTCTGATCTGTTAGCTGTTAAAATCAGGTATTTGCGCGGCATTTCGAAAAATCTGATAAGAAGCTCAGAGAAATGTCATAATATGTTCCTTGTAGGTATGCCAATGGGTTTACTGAGTATCTTGGGTTTAGCACATCATCTTTTTATATCTCCAAAAACAGAAATACAGATCAAGTTTTATAGGTGTTGTTTGTGCTATATGTGGCTATGTGAGTTAGAGAGTTTGCATGCTCTGTTCCACTTTGTCTGAGAGGCATGCTTGCACCCTCTTTCAGTTAGTACCCTTTAACAAGGCTAATTAATCTTTATTGCCTCCATGCAGGGCATGTAGCCCAAGCCTTGTCCATTAGAACAGTTCATACTTGGCCACAGTATTGATTCAAGAATGAGTCTGTGACCCCAGTTGAGTCGATGAGAGTCACCCCTGGGACTTTTTTTTACCTTGGACTTATGAGAAAAAATTGAATTATTTTCTCTGGAAACACTAGTAACTTCAGTATTTCCCTGGATTGTATTTGCTAACAAGAAGGAAAAATATTCTGGAGACTGAAGACCTCCACATGATGAAGACAAGGATCTCCTAGCAGTTTTTGAACTCTTGAATACTAGTATATGTTAAGTCAAATCTACTCTGTAATTGTCATTTTATAAACATCTGAATTTTATTTGGGCTTAAAGTAGATATACTTGGGTGGGGCTCATGTTTCAACTGAAATATTCTAGCAGAGTTTATAGTGATTTGAGATAAAAATATGTAATAAAATATTTAAAGCTCTTTGAATACTTCATGAAAGAGTTACAATGAAAGAGTTTTCTTATCAGAACTTTGGACTATAAATATCTGTAAGACTACAAATACTACACAAGCAGCAATTTTAAAGGACATGTTCTGAAGACACAATGATCCACTTAAAGAACTAGAATTCTCAGCAACAGATTCTATTTAGAATAAGAGCTTTAAAAATCTCTCTAGAATCCCAGCAATACTATTAGATCAATGACCAAAATAATGTTTTTACTAAAGTCTTAAAGTTGAGTTATGACTTTCAGAATGAATGAATATAATTTTGTGTTTTTTTAAAATTATATCCATATAAAGAATAATTTCTTTAATAATAAGTGAAATTTATTATTTTTGAAGAATGAAAAGAGAATATTTGACTAGTAATGATTTTAAAATAACAATAGAGAAAGTAAGTCTTCCATTTAGAGATATATAAAGGTGGCTGCCACTCAAGTTTATGTTAATAGTGTAGCCATTTGACTAATGAAGGACAATTAAGGTAATATTTTTTTTTTGGTGAATATTAACAATGTGCTTGAAAAACTTTGGATGGATGATTATATTTATTTACTAAAACTAAAAGGCCGAGTCAGTATCCTAAACAAACAAACAAACAAAAAACTGTTAAAATATAGCTTTAGGATGCAGTTCTTAGGGTAATAGCTTCCAACAG
Organism: Marmota marmota marmota; assembly: GCF_001458135.2. Lineage (NCBI taxonomy): Eukaryota > Metazoa > Chordata > Mammalia > Rodentia > Sciuridae > Marmota > Marmota marmota. Next base: position 28,322,988 of record NW_026000108.1, on the reverse strand, counting down.
GAAAAATAATTGTTATCCAAGGACGCTGGATAAATTGAGTTTTTTTTTTTTTAACTGAAATAGACATCTTTTAAACAAAAGAATCTTGGGGAGGATTTGCCAACTCTGTTGATTCCATCTTCTCTTTGAAAAGCTAAGCCTAACTGACATCTTGGGATGATTACTGTAATCTATAGTAATAGAGCTGCCAATGGATTGCCAAAACACAATAAGTCAGTTTGTTCTGTGGCCTCAGTAGATCTGAAGGCCATAGGGAAAGATTTAAATAAACCTTCCATGTCAATAATAAGATTAAGCCCACTGGCAGATAATAAAAACAACGAGGATATATTTAGCATAGGAAAAATACATTTGCTAATATTGTCTGTGCGAATAGCACCAATTTCAGTATTCCTCAAGCGTGGTTTGTGAAATGAAATTTACACAAGGTTTGGCAGTGCATACATTATTCTGAAAGCATACAGTGTGATTTTTAAAAATCCATATTAATTGTTTCAGAACATATTTTTAATAAAGTGCTTCAATGCCTCTTCACATTCTATTCTAGGGGCCAAGTCTATTTATTACTCTATAAGCATCTCTGACAAGCATCTTCTGAGGTTGAGCATTTGACCAAGCACTGAAAAAAATACAGACATAAAAGTAAAAAAGGAGAGTCATGCTACAGACACTTCCTGATATGAAAATGAAGGAGAAGATATGAGTTATAGCCTTGTATCTCCCACCAATCAAACACATGTCCCCAGTGCCTGTCAAGGAACTGTTTTATTTTGACTGGGTTTTAATTTATTTCTAACTGATACATAAAAGCATAAGAATTATATGTCAAGGTACCATGTTACATTTCAATATATGTACATGTTGCATTACATTGAAACCAGGTTAAACATTTTATGTTCTCAGATTTAGCATTTCTTTATGGAAAAAAAAACTTTTAAAATTCTTTATTCTAGCTTTTTGACATGTATGGTACTTTATTCTATCTACATTCCTTCCTAGTGAGATATATAACTCAGCACCCATTGATCAACATTTTCCCATTCCTCTCTGGCTCTAATCTCCCCAATCTTTACTTTTTCAATTTCTATGAGACCAATTGTTACATTCTATATACGAATGAGATTATGTAGCATTTATCTTTCTGTGTTTGGTTTATTTCACTCAATATAATGCTCCCCTGTTCCATCCATTTTACTGCAAATGACAGTAAAATGGCTGAGTAGTAGTATTTCATTGTGCAATTGTGCCATGCTTTTTTTTAACCACTCATCAGTTTATGGACACTTATATTGTTTCCATTCTAGGTTATTGTGAATAGTGTTGCAATAAGCATGGAAGTGTAGATGTCTCTTCCATATACTGATTTCATTTCCTCTAGATATATTCCCAGTGGTGGGGTTGGTGGATCCTAAGCTGTTTCTATTTTTAATTTTTTGAGGAGTCACTGTTATGGTGGATGTGAGGTGCCCCCAAACCTCACATATAAGACAATGCATGAAGGTTCAGGGAAGAAATGATTGGGTTACAAGAGCCTTAACCTAACCAGGAAATTAATCACTTTATGCAATTAATTGAGTGGTAACTGAAGGCGGGTGGGTGTGGATGGAGGAGGTGAAGAATTGAGGGTGTGGCTTTGGAGTAAATATTTGTATCTGGCAAGTGGAGTCGCTCTTCTTTCTGATCATCATATGATCATATGAACTGCTTCCCTCCACCACAGCCTCCACCATGATGTCCTGCCTTACTTTGAGCCCCAAAGAATGGAGCTGACCATCCATGGACTGAGACCTCTGAAACTATGAGCCCCCAAATAAACTTTTCCCCCTCTAAAATTATTCTGGTTGGGTCTTTTAGTCACAGCAGTGAAAAATCTGACTTAAACAGCCACTATACTTATTTTCATAATGGCTGTACAATTTACATTCCTACCAACAGTGTGCAAATGTTCCTTTTAGTCCACATCTTGTCAGCTCTTTTATCTTTAGTCTTTTTGATAATAGTCATTCTTACTGATGTTAGGGGATATTTCATGGTTTTGATTTGCATGGTTCATGATGCTTAACACTTTTTTATATAAACATTGACCATATACATGTCTTATTTTGAGAAATATATGTTTTTCAACACATACATTGAGAAACATTGGTCTATTTCCAATTTTTATTGAGTTATGTATTTTTTGCTATTAAAGTTTTGGTGTTTCTTATGTATTCTGGATATCAACCTCTTGTCAGGTATATCGTTTTCTATTATTATTATTATTATTATTATTATTATTATTATTTCTTCTCTCTGATAATAATTTCCTTTATGGTACAGAAGTTTTTTATGTAATTCCATCTGTCCATGTTTGTTTTTATTTCCCATGCTTTTGGAGTCCTGTCCAAAAAAATCCTTGACCATTCCAGTGTCCTGAAACATTTTCCCTATGTTTTCTTCTAGTAGTTTCTTAATTTTGATTTTTTTACTGTTTTCCTGCATTTTTTATTGGTGCAGTATAATTACAAGTTAGAGTGGGATTAATTACATATTCATACATATCTACACACCTACATACATATCTATATATTTGCCAGTCTCTTTTATCCAAATTTTCTTAGGTATATTATGTGTATGTATATCACCTTATATTCGATTACATACCATGGGTGTTAATAGTAAGTACATGCAAGACATTTTAATTTTGGAAATTGTCTGGAAATACAGTTCATTTCCATATACTCAACTTGTTTCCAATAATCCTTTTAATTGTTTTTATAAATTATTATATAATGTTTCTACATAGATCATCTACATAAAAGAAAATATTGTCTATGAATAAAGAGAGATTTTCTTCCTTTACAATAAATTTTCTTTATACTGGAGAATCATTGCTATAAAGTTTAATAGAAGAAATGAGACAAAACACCTCTTGTCTTCCTGATTCAAGAAGGAAAACATTATGTCTTCTTTTACTGTAATTTTTCTTTTGTTTTCCTAGATGCTGTTTTAGTCATCTTTTTTTGTCCCGGTGACCCAAAGATTTAAGAGGAACAATTTTAGAGGATGAAAAGTTTATTTAGTGCTCATCATTACAGAGGTCTCGGGCCATAGATGACTGATTGTGCTGCTCTTGAGAGGCAGAAGAACATCATAGCAAACAGGCGTGGAGGAACAAAGCAGCTCAGGACCTGGCAAGCAGACAGCAAAGAGCTCTGCTCACCAGCAACAAAATCTATACCACAAAGTCATACCCCCACTGACCTGCCTCCCCACTCACACCCGACCTGACTACAGTTACCACCCAGTTAATCTATTCAAGTGGATCAATTCACTTATTAGATTAATGCTCTCATAACTCGATCATTTTGTCTTTGAACTTTCTTGCATTGCCTCACACATGAGCTTTTGGGGGACACCTCATGTCTAAACCATGACAGGTGCATGCCTAGGTTTAGAAAAATTCCTTCTATTTCTGCTTTTCTTGGAATACTTTTTTATAGAAAAAAGATATTACACCTTGTCAAATATTCTTTTTGTATCTCTAAGGTAATTGCCTAAATTATTTTTTAATCTTTACAAATAGTTAATCTCATTGATTAACTTTTCTCTTGTTAAACCAACCTTTCATTTTTGGGGTAAACTCCACTTTGGAATTTTTTGAAGAACTACTGTGTGTAATACATGAATTAGAATTATAAAAATGTAAAAAACTCAATACCTAACTTGCAGTGAAATACACTGTACAGAACATAAATAAAAATAGCTATTTACATGCTAAAGTATATGCTGTATTGAGGCATAAATGATGATTAAAATGTCTATATAAAATAATTCATTCTCTAAAATGTCTTTTTTTCAAATACATTCATCTTGCTCACTATATTTATCCATCCAAGATAACAAACATTTTCTGACATAGGTGATCTAAGTTCAATAGAAGCCAAATTATGCTGCCAATATTGCTTTATGGACACGCACTTTTTTTTTTTTTTTTTTTTTTTTTTTTTTTTTTT
>NW_026000108.1:28309746-28318971 GCF_001458135.2 Marmota marmota marmota | reverse complement strand
CTTTTTTTTTTTTTTTTTTTTTGTTTGTTTGTTTGGTACTGGGGATTGAACCCAGAAGTGCTTAACCACTGTGCTACACCCCCTAGCCCTTTTTATTTTTTTTATTTTGAGACAGGGTCTCACTAAGTTGCTGGACTTGCAATTCTCTCCTCAGCCTCCAGATTTGCTGGGATTTCTGGTGTTCACCACCATGCCCAGCAGACCCACTGGTTTTTAACTTTATATACCTAGTCATTTACTAGTTTACAATATCAAATGCAATATTACCTGTGCCTTTAAAATTTTTCTCCCTTAATGAAATTTGTATTTCAAAGAAAACCTAAGACTAAACAGTCAATTAAAAAAAATATACCCTAAAGTAACCTCTTTCCTTTAATTAAAGACAAGTCTCAGAAGTGTGAAAGTCAAGAAGTAAAACAATTCTCTAAAGAGCCCTGGAGGCTACCCCAAAGTACCCTGATTAACATGAGTATGGAAGATAGAAAGTTTAACTTGCCTTTGAGCACCCTGTCTGTGTGGCAACAGATTTTCTCTCTCCAAGAAGCATTTCAAAATATGTGAGATATACCTCATACTGGGACATTATTGTCACAAGCTCATTAGCAATTAAGAACAAATAGTGCCATTTGTCCAGTGACATGAATGACAACGTAAGTTCTTAGCAGTGGAAATTACTTTAGCATCTGAGAACACAGCTTTAAACTCTTTCTGAGCCATTGTGAAACAAGTGAGGTTGTGAGAAGCTATATTTCTAAAGAATTGATTGAATGATAAGCAATTAATTCATCTCTGCAGGAAATCTCAAGTTAGTTTCTGGAACAATCTGACAGCCAGAAAACTGCACAATTTGACTACATTGTCCACCCTTTTTATTGTTGCTTTGACTTTGGCATTCATATGAAAAAAAAAAAAAACTTATTGTAATCCCCATTTACTATAAGGGTATATAGTTGAGGTCACCTACTTAAATCAGGGTACATAGAAAATGTTTTTGTGTCAAACAATTTTTTAGTTTGTTTATCCTAAGTAAGAAGTATCTTTTGTTTTATGGACCATATTATTCTTATTAAGAATATTTCTCTTTTGCTCTGGCAATTAGTGCACTTAAAGTCAAATTCCTTTCCCATTTTGAATTATCAAGTGTGTCTCAAATGCTTTCTGTGCATACAACATTTTTACTTCATTTATGATTTTTCTATTATCTCTCCACTATGACTTTTAAAAACCATTATGTTAATGGAATTTTCTGCTTTTGGTTAATGTTTTCAATTTTTTGGAAATGAAGCAATTTGTTAATATAAAATGTTTTGTATTTCTTTTAACATATGTTTCATATTTCTTCTTTGTGAAAAATTCTATGCATACACAAACTTTAGAAGTGGAAGGTAAGGCATGAAGACATAAGATTTACAAGTTTTGATCGTGATCATTAAAGGAGACATTTACAGATACTGGGAATCTCCTTAGTGTTCTATTAAATTGTATCCCTTGGAGTTCCTTTATGAGTAAATGAGAAGGATAGCACAGAAACAAGTTATAAAAAGGCTGAAAAAAAGCTCTACTGAATCAGTTTGCCTAGATTTTATTCTTGCTTCAAAACAGAATTGTAAGACATTTTGGATTTTCTCAACATTGAAGATTGTTACCTCTATTTTAGGAAGAATGATGTGTAAATACATGGTTACCTAAAAAGATAGAATTCAAAATGTGTTAAAAGTTAGTAACAAAGTGGCTTTTCTCAAACATCAGAACTTTAGAAAGTGTGACCATAACAAGTCCAATGATAGAATAGTTTTGAAATATAGTGTAAGAAAAGAAACATTTTAATTACTGAGTCATTTGCACAATTTGAACCATTTGGTTCAAAGCATGCTGTAGGATCAATTTAGATTTGAGTTGTTGGTATGCTAAAGTGAGCATGAGAGATACAAATGAAATTCAGATATCTTGTATATTCACATCATCATCAATTCATTACTATGTGATACTCATGGGTTACTGTAGCAGATAGTGTAACACAAATGTACATAACAAGTTGGTACATATAGGAAGAAACATTTATTTAGCTCATGTGGCTCCAAGGCTTAGCTAATTTACGCTGGACTCATTAAAGTATCTATACCGGTTGCAGGTCACCTGCGGTTATTGTCTGGCCTCATAGACACAAGTAGATAGAAGTTGTCTAGCTGCTCACTGCTCTATGATGGCCTTGGCAGGAATGTCTTCAGTGACCTAACATTGCATGCTGTGTCTTCTTGTCCTCTAGCAGTTTTACCTAAGCATGTTCCCTATAACAATGGCAGAGAAGCAATACTATACAAGCCCAGTTGAAAGAGCATCATTCATCCCTTACCTTGATTACATTTGCAAACTTCCTACTATTCAATGCAAGTCACCTGGCCAAGTTTATACTTAGAATAGAAGGGCACTACAAAACTATGTAGATACTGAGAAGAATGAAGAATTAGGGCCGTATGCAATGACTGCAGTACAGTCATGCTTGCTATATCACATGACTGGAGAATACTACGGTCCATGCTCCATGGGGTTCATGGGTCCAGGAACACATAATTTGCTTATTAATATTCACCACAAGAGAAAAATTTCTTGACCCCATTATTGCTTTCAGAAATGAATATTGCCAATGTTCTCTCCTCCTTGTCTTTCTATGTAGGAATTTTAGGGGGTAGGTAATTTCCATTTAGCTCTCTTTTGCATGAGGTGACTTGAAGTATTAGCTGACATTATTTAATGACAAGTATAGAGTAATGTTCTCTTGCACTCAGGAATGTTGCAGGGAGATAAAAGTGAAAGTGAAATGACAAAGGAAATGAGCCAGAAAATAAGACCTCTGGACAATTAAAATTCTGTGCCCAAGTCAAACAAGTGAAAATCTTTTAGGTTGATTATATAAATTCAGCTTATAGATTTTAAAATAAAACAATTTTGAGGTTTCTTATCACCATGGGCAGCTGCTAGACCTCCAAATGGAATTTCCTAATGAGCAGGGAAACAAATCTGTTTCTTTATTTCCGAGATGCTCTGCGTTTGCCTGGCTGCTAACCAACACTGACCAGCTGCTGCTCTCTATTCTGCAGCCACCTGGGCTTATTGCAGGCATTTGAGTTTGAAAGGAATACATGCTTCTTCCTAAATATTCCTGATATTGTCCTTATTATCTGGTTACTGGCTTCTGAATTAACACAAGTAGAAAATGGAAAAATCTCTGTGGTGTTTCCCTGAGATGAAATGAAGTGCTTCCAAGTGTCTCACCTGAGGGGCCTACGCCGGCCATTCCACCTCCTTCCTTTGTGTTTGCAACTACTCTGTGTTTGAAGTTTGAGAAGCTGAAATCTACCATTCCAAGACCCAGTGTAGGGTCTAAAGATGGGATAAAGTTTGTCCAACTAGATGGGAACATGGGAGGAAGCAGAGCCATACTCCTGAAAGTGCTAGAAAACCTGGTCAGTAAGTTCTGGATTTTCAGGAGCTAATTTAGAAGAAATATCAATGAACAATCATCAGGTTTATGAACTGAAAGATCTGGTGGTGTGTTATCTGCAACTGAATCCTGATGTATATGATCACAGTCTAATCAGAAATATTAAATGAGTCAACTTTTTGCATCCTTGATTCCTGGATGGAAGCTAAGTTAGAACATTGGTACAAGGACTAGTTCCTGGATTTGCCCTCCACTTCCTAACCTTCTTTGCTATAGTAAGGGTAGCAGTTCTACCAGTGGGCTGGTTTTGCAGTGTCATTGGGAACTTCATTCTCAGGGTCCTAGCTTCCTGGTTTCCTGGTGAATTTATAAGCCCCTAATTTCTTACATTAAATGCCTTATGCTTAAAACACCCAGGTTTGTCTCTGTTATATGCAACTGAATTCTAATGCAAACAATCATGCTCATGCAAACTTTGAACAGTAAGAGCAAATTAATTCTCTTTTTGCCTGGTTGCCAGAAATTAAACATAGAAGATAAAGTCATGCTATGATTTCACTATTTTTTAAATTTTTTTCTTTTTGTTTATTGCTCTTCAGAGTTATAAAAATATTTCAAGTATTTAAAAAGAATGAAAAATGACATAATAAATCTTATATTACACACCACAGAATCGACCAAATATTGACATTTGTATTCAATTTGCTTCAACTCTCATTTAACTAAAATATTGCAGATATATACAAGTACATTTCTCTCCAATCCTATTTCCTCTTATTCACTCTCAGAGGTAACCATTGTCCTATGGTGAGTGTGTTTGTGTGAATATTTATGATTTTTCAATACACATATTTGAAATCATACCAATATGTAGAATTGTTTTATATTTTTATTCTTCCTTGAAACAGTTTCATATTGTACAAATCATATATATATACTTCTCAACTAGCATACTCAGTGTTATGTTACTGATATTTTTCTATTTTATACATATGGAACCAGCTAATTCATTTTAACATATGTATGATTTTCCATTGAATGTTGATACTATTTGAAGCCTGAAATGATTGGTTTTCTAATAAAAACCTGAACATCGACATGCTAATAATCATATCTGTATCTTCTGCTTACCCTTCAGAGTAGCTCTTACTATTGATCTTGTTAAGCTAATGGCATTTACATCCTCAATTTTTCTAACTTCAAAATTGTCAGAGTATCTTGACTTACTATTTTCATCACTGATGAATTACTTTCAATTTGGGTCTTTATTAGCCTATAAGCCTCTGTTAAAATGTCACCTCTTTGGAGACATTCCTGAAGTAGTCTCCCTGACTTCTGGATAACCTCCATCCAACATGTTCCTCCTCCTTTCAGAATATTTATTACAATGTGTAATCAATATTTACTTATATGCTGGTTTGTTTGTTTTTGCTCTTCTCTTATTAATTATAAGCACTGCAAAATCTGGGGCCAGTTCTTTGTAATTTGCACTAGTATTGAACATAATAGAAACTTAGAAGATATCAATTGATTGGTGCACTGTATACTTATTATATTCTGAACTCAACTTGTCACAATCTGAAGGCATATTTTTCAAAATATCAATAACATAAATATAAGCATTTGACATTTAGAAGTAAAATAAATATATAAATAAGCAAGATTTTCAGAGCTTAGCCATTGCATGGTTGATATAGGATGTTTAAAATGATAAGCATTAAAATGTTAAATATTTTATGTATGCAAAAATTTCTTTTTATTTTACATTGAAATATATTACCTAAGATAAATTTATGATGCCAAATTTGTGACCATTTAGTTATAAATAGTAAATGAAATTTTTCACACAAATGTTTTCATACTTCCTACTAATAGCATGTATTTTTTAAAAATTAATTATATAAAAATTTATATAATTTCAAATATGTAGAAAAGTACAAAAAATAATACAGACACCTATGTACCCATCATCGAGATTAAACAGATGTTAACATTTTGCCATATGTGCATCAAACTGTTCTTTAAAAATGGGAAATAAAATGTTACAGATTTGGCGAAATCCCCCACTCCTTCTGTCTCCTTCACTTCCCAACAATAACTAATGTCTTTAAGTTGTATATGTTTCCTGTCTAAGTCATGTCACATATATAAAAGTAGTTTAAATATGCTTTTATGTGCATGCACTAGGGCCCTTTATTTAAAAAAAAATACCCATTACAAAAACAGAAATAGATGGAAAAGTGGAAAAGTGTTTTACTTCATGAATCCATGAAGGAAACATAACGTTTTAAAATGAATTTCCTGACCTATCTCTATAAAATTTTTGTTCCTCTACATTTGTGACCATATAATCTTTGATTACCTCTGCCCGGGACATTTTAATATTAATTTTTATAGTACAAATAGAGAAACATTGTTTTCCATGTAGTATGGATGGACTGAATTTATTTTTAATTATGGATAGCTGAATGAACTCACATCACTACTTCATACATGGGTTTATTTATAATCCTAACATAGATTTCTGTCTAATATACACAGGAATTCAGGAGGAAGAAATTCTTTCTCTCTGAGGTCACTAGTACTACGTTAGGTCAGCAAAAGTTACTCAAGTATAGACTGATCTGCCTGAAATATTCATGCCTATCATCCTAATATCTCACTTTCTCTTTAGCTTGATGAAATAAATGAATGTAAATATTATACTAAGCAAGTATGTGTGTTATCAATGTTTTCTCTCTGTAGAGGCTACCCTCCATCACCATGAAATTAAGGATTTCATGGGGAACCTTGAGTTATAATGCAGAATAAAACATCCTCCCTGGAAAGTCTCTGAAAATGAAATTTCCTAAAATTAAAAATTCATTAGCAACACGTTAAATCTACCTCATTCATGTGTGTTTATGTTTTCCACAAACGGCTTCATTTTGTTCATTTAAAAAAAATCTTAGTGGCTTATTCAACTTTAAAAGTCCTTATGTCGACACATGACACATGTTGATAGATATACTTTCTTCATTTGAAGCGCTGTCAAATATTGCACTGTACTAATCAACTACACTGAATTTTTCTAATGAGAGTTTTAGGGTTCTCTCCTTCTCCTTTTTCTTTCTGTTTTTGCTATTATGCACAGAGTTGCACAAAACATTGTTTTACAAGTTTCTGTGAACACGTGTTGGCACCGTCTCCATAGCAGCCATTTAGTGAAATTCTGAGTCATGGAATGTGCCCACCTTAAGCAAATTGCTAAGCAAATGACTTTAAAAATATGTATTCAATTAGTAATAGGAATCATTGTTAAATTTTTATCAAAACCTGATGTTCCTATTCTCATTAACTTTTGACAACTGGTTGGATGTAAGAGGGAATTCTTAGTGTTGCTTGCATTTAACTATTTATAAATGACAGTAAAATTTTAATGTATTTATTCTCATCATCAATCTTGATTTCCTCTACTGTGAATTGCCTGCTGTGTCCTTGGGTTATTTTTCTCGGCTTTTCCTTATTTTCATTTTCACTGATTTGAAAATATTTGTTGCATTTTTTACTGATCATCTGTTGCATGTGATAGAAATCTCAGTTTGTTTCTGATCTCTTTTGTCATCAATAGGATTTTGATTTTTTTCTGTAAGAATTCATGAGTAATTTTAAATTTATTCACAAAATTTTTACAAGTTTCTTTTTAGTTTTAAGTAAATTAAATGTTCTTTATCCTGCCATAAAACTATGCTTTCATGCTTATTTTCTAAAAATTTAGAGTTTCGTTTCTTATACTGTATTTTTTGACCTATTTGGAATTTATTTTGGAGTATATATGGTATAGGGATTATTTTTCACACAGGTAGAACTCCATTTTAGTTAATATACCTTCCTTTGTTACTGGTTTTTAAAGCCAATAAATTATTACATCAGAATTGAAATTTTTACTCCATCTTTACAAGCTACATGATTTTAGGAAATTTATTTAACCTCTAATGTCCCAGTTTACACAGTTCCACATAATAGACATATCAGAGGGACATTGTTGAAATTAAACAAGATAACAAGAATAAGGTTTTTAGGTGAGTTATATGCACAAACTAAATATCAGTTCAATAAATGGCAATCCTCTTTTTCCCTGATCAATCAGAGATCTTTTGATAACTAAAACTGAAAATGTGGAGACCAAAATATTATCATTGAAGTTAAATTAAAGAACATAGTTAATATGAGAAGTTAGGATGCCCATTTATAGTGAATCTAAGAGCAGAGCAGATGTGGTCACTGAATCATGATAGGATAGGCAGGTCTCTGGATAGGCTGGATAGACAGGTCTCATGTGCATATATCATTTCTCTATAATATTCACCATATTTTCTTAAGATTGTATTTGAAGTAGAGGAAGGAGAATGGGAGATGGGAAGGAGAATGGGGGGGTAAGGGGGGATCATAAACTAAAATTAATTTTCATCCATATATGAGGTTGCTGGGATAAATCCCACTACTTCATACAACTATAAAGCTGTAATTTTTTAAAAAAAGATTCTTTGGAAATTGTGCATGCACATTAATAAGTCAGAATGAGCTTTTCATTTCCTGTATTGTCCTTGTCAAGTATTAGAATCAGATTTTATTGTTTCTCTCTTTTCTTTATTTCCCCCTTCCTGGAAATAATTTGAATAAAAACAGAATTGCCTATAGATTAGAAGTTGGGTAAAAATTGCTTAGAAAACTATATGGCCTTAAATTTTCCCACTCACTCACACATCAACTCCAAGTTCATTTTTGTGTATCTGCAGATTTAATTCTAAACTTCATTCTTCTTGATGATTATAAAATTATTCCATTCTAATTGATCTAGAGTGAGTCTTGGTAAATTATATTCTTCCAGAAATTTTTTTTTTAATTTTAATATTTTATTTCTTAGTTTTCGGTAGACACAACATCTTTGTTTGTATGTGGTGCTGAGGTTCGAACCCGGGCAGCGCGCATGCCAGATGGGCGCGCTACCGCTTGAGCCACACCCCCAGCCCCAGAAATTTTTTATTTTATCTGAATTTACATTTTTGTTGCAAGAAAATCATGTTTAGTATTTGCTTATATGATATTTTCAAAAGTTTTGTGTATCAGTTAATTATTTTCTTTTTCCATTCCTAGTAGCATGTGATGTATGTACATTTGTGTCTTTATATATGTGTGCTTATGTAGATACCTCTTCGTTTTTCTTTTTATCTTGGATAATCTCACGGGAGTCTTATCTAATTTACTAGTTTTCTCAAAGCATCAATTTTGGCTTTTTAATTTTTTTAATTGTTGATGGACCTTTACTTCTATTATTTATTTATTTATTTATTTATTTATTTATACACAGTGCTGAGAGCAAACCCAGTGCCTCACATCTGTGAGACAAGCACCCTGCCACTGAGCCACAACCCCAGCCCAAATTTGGGCTTTTTCATTATGCTTTTCCCTGTTTTCTATTTTAAAGATATCAGTAAATACCTTTACTGATATTTAATATTATTTTTTATTTTTTTTTGTATTGGATACCTATTTCTTTTTTTAAAATTTTTTAAATTGTTGGTTGTTCAAAACATTACATAGTTCTTGATATATCATATTTCACACTTTGATTCAAGTGGGTTATGAACTCCCATTTTTACCTCCTATACAAATTGCAGAATCACATCAGTTACACATCCATTGATTTACATATTGCCATACTAGTGTCTGTTGTATTCTGCTGCCTTTCCTATCCTCTACTATCCCCCCTCCCCTCCCCTCCCCTCCCCTCTTCTCTCTCT
>NW_026000108.1:28233743-28309721 GCF_001458135.2 Marmota marmota marmota | reverse complement strand
GGGGGGGGAGGCTCTACCCTTCCGCAGGCCGCTGGGCCTGTTCTGTTGGTTGCAGGTCTGGCCTGTTCTGTTGGTGGTCGCAGGTCCGCCTACCTTGCAGGCGCGTGGGGCAGCTCTGCCCCTCCGCGGGATGCTGGGCCTGTTCTTCCAGTGGGTCACATGTCCGCCTACCTTGCAGGCACGGGGGGCGGCTCTGCCCCTCCGTGGGCCTCTAGGTGGTCACAGTTCCGCCTACCTTGCAGGCGAATGGGGAGGGGGCGGCTCTGCCCCTCAGCAGGGCACTGCGCCTGTTCTGCCAGTGGGTCGCAGGCCCGCTTCCCTATTTCTTATTTATAAATATTTCTTCTTCACTAAAATAAGAATTTAAAGATATTTTCTTCCAGTATGGCTTCAGCTGCATCTCACTCAATTTGATATGTACTGTTTCAGCAAAATTAAATTCTAAATGTAATTAAATTTCTCTTACATTTTCTATTTGTCCCATGATTTAATTAAAGAAATGTTATATTATCTAAATAAGAAATGTTTTTTTAGTTAACTTTTTGTAATTCACTTTTGGGTATAGTTATGAAATATGATTTGTTCATTACTTTTTTATAACTTTTTCAGGTTTTTTTCAATATGACATGTTCATTATGGAAAAAAATTCTCATTACGTAGTATGGAAATTCATTTTCTGTTAGTTATAGGGTTTTATGCATCCAAATATATATGACTTCACACCTAATAGTTGTATTATTAAAATGCATTCATTTTCCTTCACTAAAGAAGTATTGCGTCACTCTTCTGAGCCAGTTATTTTCTTCTAAGCCCTGAAGGCACAGTAGGAGACAAAGTCGGAAATGATTTTTAGGGAGCTTGCATTTCATTGGGGGAGGAGAGACAATATAACAACAAATAACTACATGTACATGGTAAATCAGGTGGTAGCAAAAGTCATGGAGAGTAATAAAGTTGGTGTGTTTATGAGATGACTGTCTTTACAGGTAAGAGGAAGGGATTCTCTAGAGAGGCAGGTGAAAGTGGTCGAATTTGAAGTTAGGGTCAGTGGGAAGCCAGACCAGATGTTGGAGTGAAGTTCATGAGAAGGACATTTCTAGTGAGAGCTGGAGGGAGAAGGCGCTAAGCACACAGGTCTGGACTCCTTGCTCTGTGTCACTATGCTACCTTGTCTTGGGAATCCTTCATGCCATCACCTTTGGGAATAATTGCTCTTTTATATCCTGATTCTTGAATCATACCTTTCCTCTTTCATGTTTGCTACTCTTTATTTGGCAGAGCAATGCCCCCCGCAATGCCCCACAAAAGGGATATATGGAAGGTGATTCTTTTGTGGTACCTCACACTTGGTAGTTTGGTTGGATAAAGAACTTTCCATAAAACTGCACTCACTTTTTAATAAACTTTCAAAAGACTAGTTTAAACATACAGAAAAACTGAGAAGATAGTTCAGAGAGTTCTTATAGACCCTCCCCATTTGGTTTCACCCTTCTTATTCTTTATATTTGTATGGTACTCTATTTACAAGTAATGAATCAATACTGATGCATTATTTTTATATAAAGTTCATCATTTACTTGCATTTCCTTAGTTTTTGCCTGGTGTCTTTTTTTCTATTCCAAGATCCCATCATAGATGACATTTACTTAGCATGTCTCTTTAGGTTCCTCTTGATTGCCAATTTCGCAAACTTGCCTTGATCTTCATAGCTTTGAGGAGTGGTGGTCAGGTATTTTGTAGGGTGCCCCTCCACTGTAATTTGTTCAATGCTTTCTATTCGTTAGACTGGGGCAATTGTTTGGGAGGAAGTCCAGACAGGTGTAATTTTTATCACATCATATTAAGGGTGCATTCTGTCACTTGACTTTTCACTATTAATTCTCACCATAGTCACCTAGTTGAGGGAACATTTATTAATAAATAACATTTATTATTTTTTTAATTGTCAGTGGACCTTTATTTATGTATATGTGGTGTTCAGAAACAAACCCAATGCCTCACACATGCTAGGCAAGCGCTCTACCACTGAGCCACAACCCCAGCCCTAGTCAGGTTTCTTAATTAGAAAACTTACCCTTTCTCTCTTTTTCCCTACTGTGCACTTTGGAAGGAAGTTGCTATATATAACCTATTCATTTTTTATTTGTTCTAATTAGTTTTACATGATAATAGAATGCATTTTGACACATAAATCATAAACGGAGTATAATTTCTCATTCTTCTGGTTGTATATAATGTAGACACACACCAGTTGTGTAATCATATATGCACATAGGGTAATAATGTCTGGTTAATTCCACTATTTTTTCTATTCCAATACCCTCTCCTCTTCCTTTACTCCCCTCTGCCTAGTGCAAAGTACCTCTATTTTTCCCTATCTCCTCCCCATTGTGAATTAGTATCTGCATATCGGAGAAAACATCTGGCCTTTGTTTTTTTGGGATTGGCTTTTTTTGCTTAGCATGATATTCTCCAGCTCCATCCATTTACTGGAAAATGCCATAATTTAGTTCACCTTTAAGGCTGAGTAATATTCCATTTGTATATATACCCCAGTTTCTTTATCTATTCATCTGTTGAAGGGCACCTATGTTGGTTCCATAGTTTAGCTATTGTGAGTTGAGCCGATATAAACATTGATGTGGCAACATCCCTGTAATATGCTGATTTAAAGTTCTTTGGGTATAAATCAAAGAGTGGGATAGCTGTTTCAAATGATACTTCCATTCCAAGCTCTCTGAGGAATCTCCACACTGCTTTTCATAATGAATACAACCTATTAAGGATAGAGAATTATGTTGCCCCTTCTTGAGTGTGTGTGTGGCTACATAAATTATTTAGAATTTTTCTGCAAGAGAGATTTGTCTATTCTTCCTCAATATTTTTTTATCCTATCATCTATTTATATGCATATGAACTCATGGATATTTATTTTGTACTTTAGGATATAATTTAATGCTTCTTTATTTTGTGACTCAAATTGTTCCACCTTTGGCTATTGTTTTGGCACAGTGCTGTGAGCTTTGGTAAAACCCCATGATGTGCTTTTTGCTTTTGTTTTTGTTTTTAGCATTGTTTTACTTTTTTTTTGGTACTACAAAATGCTCTAGACTCATCTTACACCCTCCCCACTCTCTTTCTTTGTCAGCCACTTCTCCAAGGAGCCATAGTGTCTTCTATTAGAAAATATTAGAAACCAGGATGTGGGTGCTCATTTGTCTGTGCTACTAGGGGCACCACACAGAGAGGTGTGAGATGAATCTATTGTCAATTTTGTGTCCTTAGTTTCATTTTCTCATTGTTCATTGTACACAGTTTAGAAAGTACAGGCAATATGTACATATTTTAATATATGAAACTCTATTCTTTGTAATTTTAATTTGTAATTTTATGCCTTCTTCTTTTTAGTTACTTTTAAATGATATGTACGTTTCTCTGCCATTAGCTTTTTACAAATATCATTTATAATTATTCTGCAGTATTCTATGAATGTGTACAATATGTCTGACTATATTTCTAAAGTTAAATATGTTGGCAATTTCATCAAAATGTTAAGTAGAAAGGCCATCCTTTAATTGATTTTCAATGAATTATCTTAGCCATTTTATAGAGTTGTGACATATTAAAAGATGTGCATATCTAGCATATACCTCTTGATGAATTTGAGAATAAAAATATACCATGAAACCATCACTACCATCAAGGCCACAAATTTGTTCCCATCAACTTCCAAAGTTTTCTACAACCTCTTTGATATTTTTATTTCAATTGCTTATTTAGGGAAATTTTCCAAAGTAGAATTTTTTTCTAGCCAAAGAAGTCTACATATTAAAAGCAAAATACATTTTTATCAACCTTTATATTTTCAAAATAATAACAATATTTCTTTTGATACTAGTATATGAGAACATTTACCTTTCTAACCTGTAGAAGTCAATGAAAAATAATATAAATATAAATTTAAATATTTAAATATAAATTGAATGGAAAATGATATTATTATGATTTTAATTTGTATCTTTTATTTCTCAGGAATTTAGGCACCCATTTCACTGTTTATTTGTCATATGCAAAAGGATGATTCAAATATCAGCTGGACATTCTGCTCATTAGTTCTTTCTCTGACTTCTAGCAAAGATTCACCTGAGCATTTCATGATCTCCTAAACTTTAAACTAAAGGAGATTAAGAGGGTGACAGAAAAATACATAATTGCACAGATAAACCATAATACCTCTCCAACCAATGTTCATCCTGCCATTCATTTCCCTCTCACTTCTCTCCAGGGATTGGGAGATATCATATTTAGGTTTCTTTGGTTTTTCATCTTCTGCCTCATTGCCTTTTAAGACATTCCTTATGAGGAATTCCAGTCAATAAATTTGCTTTCTTCTAGTCCCTGTTTCTCCTTCATGAATGTTGTGTTGACCCTTTAGTAGATACTGCAGTCAAGCACTGCCTAACAACACTTCAGCCAATGACGGGCCACATATATGACAGTAGTCCTGTAAGGTTATAATGAGCTGAAAATTTTCTGTCTCCTGGTAACATCCTAATGCTGTAGGAAAACACTTTACTCACGTGATCGTGGTGTTTCTGGCATAAACAAACCCACTGCACGGCATAGGTTAAAAAGGTTATGAAAGCATACTGAATATAATTATGACAGTACATGATAATAAAAATACGTGACTGTGTTACTGATTTATGTATTTATTACAGTACAATTCTTTCTGTTATTATGGAATGTACTCCTTCTACTTCCTAAAAGTTTGTGTAAAACAGTATTCTGTATTAAACAGGCAACAACCTCATACATCTCCTGCTTACCAAGTCTCCTGATAGCATCATTATCTCTTATGCTTTATTTAATCTCTTGTTTGTGCAAGTACACTTCATGATATTTACACAATGATTACATCTCCTAACAGTGAACTTTTTCAGAATAGACATATCCCTGTCCTTTACTGTTACACAACCATATTTTGAAAACAAGCAAATGCTAGTTATTCACTTGATATTAACATAATTATTTGTTAGATACTGGCAATATGCCAAATCATACTCATCACAGGGGATGGGAAGGAGGAATAACATGCTCTTACTTTTGAGTTGTTTATAACCTGGTGGGAGACACCTACAGTCCCATGACTATTTTGAAGCAAATGAAGGTTAATTATTTTAAACATAAGAAGTCATAAAGCTCATGTTACAAGTGCTTCTAGAAAGGGAATGTGGCTTTCACTTTAGAAACTCCCCATGGAAACCATCTGAGAACATACTGTACTCAAAATGTCAAAGAGACGAAGAATGTAAAAGACCCAGAAATAGATAGGGACATAGTGAAGGGAAAGGGACGAGGCAGAAGAAAAGGAAACAAGAGAAGACACATGGGAACTGTAGATACAAGTGTATCAATACATTGGAAAGTTCTGGAAAGAACTAGAAAGAACAGAATACTTTCATATTTCAGACTTTTTTAATATAACGAACTTTATCTTTTTTCTACTTTTTTTTCTCTTTCTCCATGTGTGTGTGTGTGTGTGTGTGTGTGTACACGTGTGCACATGAAGTGCTAAAAAAATAGAGTTAGCTCCAACTTCTGATTATTGGTTTCCCTGGAAAGTTTCTCAAATGCCAACATCTTCTCTCCTTTTCCATCAACAAGCAATACAACCCTAGGCCTGGTCCTTCACTCCTCGGGAGGCAGTGAACCTCCAGAGGTGCACTGTCCTGCCTTTTTCTCACCCCTGCCTTCATCATCTCTTCCATCTATTATGTCTCACTTTGGATCTTGCTTGGAGAAATATACCAGTGCCTTATTTCTACTTATGCTATTTCTATGCAGCCAAACAATTCCTTCTGGATGCCTCAAATATTTTATTATTTTTTTGTTTTATTTTGTTATAGGTATCAATCAAATGGAAGCAAACAGCAATAAGCCATTAATAAATCATATCACCAATGAATAATTTGATAATTCTTAAACCCTAGATATAAGGCTTTGGAATAAGAACCCTGCATTTGACATCCAATTTAATCCTGTGTGGTTGATATTTATGTTATCTCAGTTTACTGTGGAGCAACCAAAGTGATGGAGTCATAGAAAATGACAGAATCAAAGTCACAAATTTTTAAAGAAATCTTAAAAGAATAAAAAGGTTACTTTCATTATGTTTAAATTTAAGTTCAAATAATGCTTGGGTTAGACCATGTTTCAGGACTGACTCTTTATAAATGTCTCTCCTGATAATGTCATTTTTTTGGGGGCGGTCGGGTACCGGGGATTGAACTCAGGGGCACTTGACCACTGAGCCACATCCCCAGCTCTATTTTGTATTTTACATAGAAAAAATGGTCTCACTTTGTTGCTTAGCACATTGCTTTTGCTGAGCTGGCTTTGAACTTGTGATCCTCCTTCCTTACCCCTCCCACCCCCTGGGATGACAGGCATGTACCCCAATGCCTGGCTGATAAGGTCATTCTTAACATGACCTGAATTAATAACAAGAAAAGGCTAAAACATGAAATTTTCTGGACAAATAGCATTTCCCTTACAGGGAAGAATAAATGCAATGTTCTGCATAACCAAAAGGAGAGAGGTAGAAAACAAGGTCAAAATAGAAAAAAGAGGGGGCTGGGGTTGTGGCTTAGTGATAGAGCACTCACCTAGCATGTGTAAGGCACTGGGTTTGATCCTCAGCACCACATACAAATAAATAAATAAATAAAGATATGGTGTCCATCTACAACTAAAAAATGAAAAAAAGAAGTNATATATATATATATATATATTTAAGAAAAAAATAGAGAAAAGAGCCAATTCAGTAATGTATTGCATGCTCTGAGCAAAAAGTCATGCATTACTGGGATTTCGATAAGAAGCCATTGGTGAGTTTTAAGCAGAAGAGCAATAAAATGTGACTAGCGTTTTAGAAAATATGCTACAGATGCTGTTAGGCCAAGTGAAATTTTAGGTGCCAAAGAGTGGGTGATTCAAATTCTCCAAGGCTCATAAGAATTTTATTTATATCCAGAAGAAAACTCCATAATCTCAGAGTCCTTTGGTTTTTTTGTGAGAAATATTATTTAAGAAAGCCCCTGACTATCTCTATCTCCTGAAATCAGACCACTTTTATTCTTAATTTTTGTTTATTTGTTTGCACAGAGGAAAAACAATGAGATTTAACATCTCTATAAAAAGAAATTAATGATCATGTTGGTAGATAGCTTGATTCCTGGATCCCTGTAAGAACCAGGTTTCCTGCTGTTTGGACCCAATAGTTTGCTTGTATGATTTGTTAGAGCCATAACCTGCTGTGCTTGTGAGAATGGGAGAGAGAGTCCTGTTTCTTTCCAGCTGTGAGACTTTGATCGACATGCTATCCTCTGGCCCTTAGATTCATCTTCTGTAAATTGAATGGATTGGTCTAGAACAGAATTTCTCAAATGGGACACTATTATGGGCTGAAAAATTAGTCGTTGTGAAGAGCTGCCCTGTATCTTCCATTGTTTATCAGCAGCCCTTTCTTCTACCTACTAGATGCCTGCTGTATCTCTGGGATAATCAAGAATGTCTGCAGGCATTGACAAATACATTTTTGTACCCGTGTTGCCGAGTAGGGGTGCAAAATCTCTGACATTTGAGAATGGCGGCTCTAGGACTTCTGAGTTCTCTCTTTGCACCTAAACTCAAATACATCAGGAATCCCAGCAATAGTCAGAGACTCTGTGCACTTTTGATATTTTATGTTATTTAGGAAGATATATTCTGCTGAGAAATGCTAAGTTTTTTCCACCCTTTCCTCTACATCACCATGACACCAGATTACTGCTCTAAAGTAACACTTACTACAAAGAGAAGTCTGCTAAAATCAGGGTGGATAGAATAACACCTTCTCAAAAACTGTCACATAAGAAATCAAAGGTCACTTGCTCTTCCAGTATATAAATTTCATCTGTGTTTTTTGGGCTAATGATTCATTAAGGGAAGGGAAAATGTTTGTGCATTTGAATACAAAGGAATTTGAGGCAAATACAAGTGAAGAAATTTAAAACTCTAATTAACCATATTTTTAATTTAAATTGAAATTTTCTATATACCATTCCTCAACTGTATGGAAAAAATATAGTAATTTGAACTTCAAAGTGTTGTTTTTCATACTTTGATCAAATTTCTGCATTGCATAAGACACTTCTTCAAGGGTCCCAAGCGGTCACAGTTTGGATCCAAAATGTCCTCCAATGTCTTGGGTCCATTGCCACAGCGTTTAGAAGGGGAACTTTGGGGAAGTGATTGAATCATGAGGGCTCTAGACTCATGTGGATTAATCCATTGATGAATTCACAGCTGAATGGACTACTGCAAGGTGATGGAAACTACAGGATGTGGGATCTATTTGAAGGGGGTGGGTCCTTGGGGGTGGTCCCTTGAGGGATATAACTTATCCCCAGCCCCTTCCTCTCTCCTACCCTTTCTCTTGGTCTCTCTGTCTCTGTTTCTCTCTCTTTGCTTCTTGACCACCATGAGGTAAGCAGGTTTGCCATGTCGTGCCCTTCTACTATGAAGCACTGCCTTACTACAGAACCAGAATCCATGGAGCCAGCTGACAATGAACTGAAAACTCTGAAACCATGAGTCAAAATAAATCTTTCCTCCTTTAAGTTGTTTCTGTTAGGTATTTTATTACAGCAATGTAAAGTTAACCAACAGTCACTACCTACATGCTTCTGGGAATCCAACCCATCCATTTTTACTTTATTATGTCTTGTTCCCTGGGAGTCTTTCCAAATGCTTTTCTTTCTTGAAGTGCTTTTTACCCATTCTGCGACTGAGCAAGCCCTTCTGATCCTTCAAAATTGAAATCTTCCATCAACTTCTGGGAAACCTTCCTGATCCCAACTTTTTAAGATGATTTCAATAGAACTGCTTTATGATCACAAATACCCTGGTCTATCAAGAAAAAAAATGAAGAGCTCTGTTTGGAGGCTATACATTTTGCAAGAAAAAGATGATAATGAATTGGATCAGGACAGTGGCAGAAGTATTATAAATAAGTGTATTGATTTAAGATATAATTTATACTCAAGCTTGCACAGCTTGGTTAGGAATCAAATAGGAAGAGGAGGAAAAGGATAGAGCTTTTTATTAGTGATTTCTTAACTGATTTTTAAACTTCCCTTTTCTTTGATGCATTATAAAAGAAAATATACATATTTTTCTTCAACTTCTATGAGGAGAATTAAAACTAGTTCTTATGAATATAATGAATTTGGGCTGGGTTTAAACAACTACCTAAGTATAGAGTGAAATAAAAGGAATATGTGGTTTGACAGGAAGAAAAAAGATGTTGGGATTTCTGTGGGAAATAGAGACTAGAGTCAGAGGGCAAGAGGAAGATGAAGCAGGGGACTTTAAAAGGAGGCCCCATGTGTCCAAGATCTGATAGCAGATCATTTCTTCTGAAACAGAACACTTTGGCCTAAAAGCAATTGGTATAAAGACCCTGCAGAGATTCATTATAAGGGGTATTATTCAAGTGTCCAAAGTTTTTCAGAGATAAGTCCTTTCTTCTCTCTTTTCCCATTTTAAAAATTACTTTTCTGTAGACCTTATTTTTTTAGAATGATTTTAGGTACATAAGAAAATTAAGCTAAATTACAGAGATTTCCCATATATGTCCTATTCCCTCCCCCAGCTTCTTTCAGGGTTGACATCCCCCATTAGAGTGGTCCATTTTGTTACAAATAATGGCCCTACATCAATTTGTCATTATCTCCCAAAGTCCATAATTTACATTAGGTATTACTTTTGGGGTTGTGCATTGTATGGGTTTGGATGAATGTATAATAACCTGTGTTCGCCATTGTAGTATACATACAGAGCATTTTCACTGCCTAAAAATCTTCAGAGATGATGCTTTCTTTTAAATGCTCTATTGGGAGACATGGGGTGCATGAGAGTATAAATGTGAAAGCCTTGGCTCCAATTTGAATCCCCCCCCATCTGCACAATTGGACCTGGAACAAGCACAGTAGTCATTAGGGCAAGAACATGCCCTGAAAGAGCTCCCTGGCACAGGGTACCTGACTTGGTTGCTTCCATTTAATTCCTTCATGGCCTCTGAACCTGGAGGAATGCATCCTCTCACCTGTTTCAGGTTATTTAGTCAATTCAGAGCCTGCTTCAAACTCTCCTTCTGTTCTTTTTCCTAGGACGCCTGGATCTTCAGCAGCTAGTGAACAGAGTCCCCACAGCAACAGAGGTCAGCACTGGAGACTCCACTAGTCCTGGAGGAACTAGAAGTCTTGGTACAGAGACGCAGCCTGCAGGGGGAGCAGCTCAGTCTGAGCCTATGGCTCAGCTCTCAGAGGCAAGATCTCTTTGTAGCTGGTGAATGGACAGGGGTATTCAGGGAGAGGGACAGGTGCCTGGTGTCTCTCTCCAGGGAGTGAAACAGTTTCTAGCTCCATAGTTCCACTGCTTTACCTTTCACTGAACCAGAGTCTGCACCTTCCTGGAGCTCCCATAGGTGGATAGTGCTTGGTAAGTTTCCCCTGATGAGCAGGTGGATGTGTTTCTTCCTCTTTTCAAACAACCAGGAGCAGAGCAGGATGAGCTGTAGCATGGTTTCCATTGCAGAAGAACTGCCCAGCTGTTTCCCACAGCTTCAGTCTCTGCCCACAGCTCCTAAGCCATCTTTAGCCTTTTGCTGGATCCCAGGGTCCTTCTCTTTGTCCACTTTCAGACCCCTACTTGCCTTATAAGAGTGATGACTATTTATGACACATGTCTTTTTTCATGAGTTTGACTATCCAGAATCAACATATGTTCTTATAGTGGCCTTGGACACTAATACAAAGAAAAGGACAGTGGGATCCTGAACTATAGTGAGAATTTACTAGAAATTCTCCACTTATCTTTGGAAATGTTTGAATTGAATATGCTGAAGCATATTGAAGCTCCTGAAGTGGGTCAGTGGTATGTTAAAACCAGTGATAGCTTCACCAAATGGAGTTTCCACTGGTAAACGTGAGGAGATGGGGGAGCACAAGGCTCGAGGGAGAAATTTATATCAATGATGATCAAATTGATCTAATATTTTTCACAAATGAATTCAGTTTATCTTCAGAAAACAAATTATTATAATAGTCAAAGTACTGTCAACATGTAAAATCATGGCAAGAACTCCAGTTAAAGCCAGCATCCCTAGTGCCAATCCACAGTAGAGACAATGAGCTTGTTAACTCTCACATGCTTAATTGAACACCTGGCTGAGCCCCAAGAGGTGTGGTCTGAACCACCTGGAGCTTCTAGTCTGTGAACAAGAACAGACAATGATCACCTGAGCAAAGGATCAGAATAAGGAAGAATGAGGCTTCTAAGGAAGAGGGGCTTCCCCAGAGGATAATTCTGAGTCTAGCTTCAGAACATCTCTGGTGAGTGCAACCATCTTGAGAGATGCCCTACACCAATTTCTGGAGGCAAGAAGGAAGGGTGTGGGGAGGTTGGAATTGTAGGAGGCAGCTCACAAGACTAACCCCAGGGCTCTGTAGGCCACATCCTGATGTGTCATCTTCATTCTGGGAGTAACAGGAAGCTACTAGAGGGAAACCCCAAATAACCAGCTTTGGGGGTTAGCAGAGATTGCTCTAACCAAATGTGGAATCCCCAGATGGAATGGGAAACCATCAGATAGTGACCATTTACAGTCTGAGGAATCATGCCTGCTGGGCCAGGATCGGGTCAGGAAGGCACAGAACTGCTGGGGATGGTGATAAACTGATGGGACTTCCTGGAGGAACTCCAAGGATGAGTTTTGGGTTTCCAGCCTGAACACCTGGATGAGGACCTTTATTGAGACACAGAAGGAGGTAAGTAACTGCAAACACAGGCCTACTCTGCAGCAGAGGTGTGGGCTCTGATATATCATTCATTCTTCTGACTGGCCTGTGGTTTTAGGGGTTCAATCCATTTGGAGAGCCAACTCTTTTGCTGTGAGCCTGAGGCTGCAGTGGAGGAAAGCTGTTCAGCTCCTTACCACCAGGAAGTCTGATTATTTTTTTCTCATTATGCAAGTGGAGACCTTATCTTTTTAAAGTTTTTATTATGGCTCCTAAAATTATATCTGAGATTGATTAAAGTCAGTAAATATTTACTGAATGACTGATCATGCTAATAAGTTAGTTGTTCTTTCATTCAAGAACTATAAATAGATTGCCTACAATGGTCACCACAGTAGGGAGAGGTGCTGGGAACAGAGCACAGTCCCTGCTCCCGAGGAGCTTACATTGCAGAGGGAATGTTGAATAAAGCAACACTGACCTGAAGGAGGTCTGCCTGAACCTCTTCTTATCCACCCTAAATTTGGATTGGAATTTAAAATCTTAGTGAATGACATCCCTCGTGAGAATAGAAGAAACTTTCTTCGTTTTTCTTATTTTAATATATTTTATTTTTAAAAGTAGTTTTAAATTCACAGCAAAACTGAGCAGAATGTACAGCAATTTCCATATACTCCCTTCCCCAACATATGCTAGCCCTCCTCTCTAGCAGAAATTCACACCAGAGTGGTACATTTGCTACTATGGATGAAACCCATCAATGCCATCTACCACATCATTATCATCCAAAGTTCATAGTTTACACTATAGTTCATTTTTGTGAGGTTGAAAAAATATATGATGACATATGTCTACCATTATAGTATCAAAAAGAAGAGTTTCACTGCTCTAAAAATCCATGCTTCATCTATTTGTTCTGCATTGTCATGTTTAAATGATGGTTTACTCCAGTTATAAAATATATGTTCACATTATTTTCTTTCAACATTATGAATATATTATTCTATTCTTGTTTCCAGTCTCTCCATTTACAAGCCTGATGTTAATTGGATTATTTTTATTAATAAATAATACCTTTCATTTTTTTCTCTGAAACCTTTTATGATTTTTTCTTTATAATATTTTAAAAATTTGTTTTCCACAATTTTTAAATTTCATTTTTAAACAACTTTATTGAAGTGCACATCATTTAGAAAAAGCTTTATACATTAATATATGCAACTAGATGAGTTTGGAGACAAATATACCTATCCAAAAGTATGATATGTGTCACCACAATCCATGCTGTAACCTGCCAATCAAAGAACACACTTAATACTTCAAGACCTTTGTACTTGCTTTTTCCTCTGCCCAGAATACTCCCTCCAGAAATTCACAGTTTCCTCACCATATGTAAATGTTTTATTTAATAACACTTTCTTAATAAGTACTCACCCTGACCACCCACACAAACTACTTCTGGTCAGTTTCTTCAAAACTAACTCTATTTTATTTCTTCCCACATCACTTTCCAATTTATTATATATTAAATTGCTATTATATTAATTATGTATGTATACTATGTAATTTTCTTTTATATGTAAACTTATGATTTCCCACACCATATATTTTCCACTAGTAGAGTTTCTGTGTTTTTTGCTACTGTTTGTTGTATCTTCAACACATAGAGCATTATTTATTACATAGGAAGTATGCAATCAATATTCACCGAAGAAAAGAATGAATGCCTTGGCCCAATCAGTCAGATGGAAAATAAATTACGATTTTCCTTTCTAAAGAAGCTAATTGATAGGATGTTGACTATATATGCCCAAAAGGGAGCTACTTGTAAATGACCCCTAAATGAAGAGATTTCTACCCATGCAGCCTCAGACAACCCTGGACAATCTCTGTTCTTCAGAAGATGCACACCTGGTTTCATCACAAGGCCAAGAAAGCAAAATACTTGTCTGAGCAGGAAGACATATGTTGCAGAAGAAGAGAATAAAGTGAAACTTGTGTAGTTACTTCAAAATGTGTAAGTTTTACATTGTTGTGACCAGAATACCTGACAAGAACAATTTAGAAAAGTATATGTTGGCTCACATTTTCCACAGTCAGCTGACTCTGTTGTCCTGGTCCCAAGGTGAGGCAGAACTTCAAGGCAGGAGTGCAGCAGTTGAAGGAAGCTGCTTACCTCATGGCAGCCAGAAAGTAAAGAAAGGGCCACAGGAAAGATGAAAACTTCCAGGGTATACCCCCAGCAACCCACCTCTAGCCACACCAAACCTGCCTCCAGATACCACCCAGTTAGTACATTTGAACTGGGATGGTTTAAACAGGTTTCATCTCTTATAATATAATCATCTCACCTCTTGCATTAATATAATAGCCTTTGTGAGATAATTAATATTCAAAAATATAACACAGATCTGTTATTTAGATAATTCACCTATTGAGATCAAACAGAGATGTGGCTCTCTCATTCTCAGGAGAAAGTCATAAGTCTTGAAAAGACTTTCCAAAATCAAAAGGCTTTGCAAAATCAGAAGATTTTGCAGCACCCACCACTGTACCTTGGAGTATACTCCTGGTCACCTGGAGGATATTTGGGACTTTTGCCCTTAGAATGCTCTGAAATAAGATAATAAGATACATTAATTATGCAAAATTCAAAGCTGCAGTGTATTCAAATCAGAAAATTCACTCCCTATAATATTTCCCATCCCAAAGCCATTAACTCTTGTTCTTGTATTTGAAAAATCTATTGAAATTTTGGCACAAACTAAGCCTCCTCAATTTCTAATTCTAGAATTTCAGGAATATATTATTCTTGATGCTTAGGCAGAACTGGGTATTTTCAGTTGCTGCAATCTAGATTCTCTTCTACTAGAAGAGATTTAATTATTTCAGGACCTTAAAACTAGAAGTTTATCCTCAACAAAAGAAAGTGAGTAGGTTCTTATTTTTTTATAAAGTTTTTTTTTAAGTTTAGAATAGCTTTAGATTTATAGGAAAGTTGAAGATAGCACAGAGTTCCAACATACCTGACGCCAGTCTTTTGTCTACATCCTACATTAATATAGTACATTTATCATCACTTATGGACCAATATGGACATATTATTATTAAGTAAAGCCCATACTTTAATAGAATTATTTTCTTTAGCTAGTGACTTTTTGCTGTTTCATATCCCATTTAGGATACCATATTTAGTCATTGTGTTCCTTTGGCTCTGCTGGGCTATAACATTCTTTCAGACTTCCTTATTATTATTATATTTTTGATAGACTTGATAGTACTGAGAAGACTAGTTAGGTATTTCGGGGAATTTCCCTCAGTTTGGATTAGTGTTCTTTCCTCATGGTGAGCCTGGGCTTATGAGTTTTGGGGAAGAAAATGACAGAGATAAGGATCCATCCTCATTGTATCACATCAAGAGTACACCTGAAATCAAAGCAATTTATCACTGTAGAAGGTAATTATGGTGATGTAGCTAAATTTGTTAGTTTTCTCCACTTTTTTTTCCTTACTATACTATAATTTTGGAAAGGCAATCACTTTGTGTATTCCATACTTAAAAGTTGGGGAATTATATTCCTTTTTAGTAAGGAAGTATGAACCTAAATTATTGGGGCTTTTTCTATTTGAAGTCAGTTTAGCAAAAATTTGCTAACACTGATGATTGTCAGTAATTTTCCATCCACTGACTGCCTCATTCTGTTCACTGACTAAATCACCACACTTGTCATTTGCTGTATTTCAAGTTCACTTGATCTCTCTCCTCTATTGCAGTAGTCTTGACACCTGTCACACTGGTCCTGAATAAATTCTTCCTTACCACTTTAAGTGTCAGAATATTTTTCTCTTTAACAAGCATCATTAGGATTTCAATCAATATTTGCTAGTCATCTGGGGTACATCACCAGTAGAATTAAACTCAATTGGGAGATAACCCTTAATAAGGGATCAGTTTGGACATTATTTTTTTTTTAATCTGGAGAAACCGCTTATTCTTGCTTCTGTCTCTCTCAGAATATATGGATGAAATGTTTTCATCCATAAATTTTGACATGTCCAATAAAGGGACCTCTGATCTTCAGGTCTTGTTGGAATTAACATTCATTCTTTGTTTAACTTAAAATTTTATTTTTAATTGAAAAATAGTAACTTTATATTTAGGGGTACAGGTGATGCTTTGATATCAATACTTATTTTGTAATGATTATATATCAATCTAATTCACATATCAATTACCTCATATATTCATCATTTTTTATTTTGATTTGTTATATATGACAACAGAATGCATTACAATTCATATTACACATATAGAAGAGCAGTTTTTCATATCTCTGATTGTATACAAAGTAGAGTCACATCTTTTGTGTCTTCTTACATGTACTTAGGGTAATGATGACCATCACATTCAATCATCTTTCCTACCCCTGTGCCCCCTCCCTTCCCTTTTCCCCTTTGCCCTATTTAGAGTTTATTTAATCCTCCCACCCAACCCCCCACAGCATATTATGGATCAGCATCCTGAAATCAGAGAAATCATTCAGCATTTGGTTTTTTAGGATTGGCTAATTCCATTTAGCATTATATTCTCCAGTTTCATCTGTTTACCTATAAATGCCATGATTTTATTCTCTTTTAATGCTGAATAATATTCCATTGTGTATATATACACCACATTTTGTTTGTCCATTCATATACTGACGGGCATATAGGTTGGTTCAACAGTTTAGCTATTGTGAATTATGCTGCTATAAACATTGATGTGGCTTTGTCCCTGTAGAATCTGTTTTTAAGTCCTTTGAGTATAGACCGAGGAGAGGGATAGCTGGGTCAAATGTGGTTCCATTCCCTGTTTTCCAAGGATTCTCCATAATGCTTTCCATGTTGGCTGCACCAATTTGCAGTCCCAATAGCAACATATGAGTGTGTCCTTTTCCCCACATCCTTGCCAAACCTTATTTTTGTTTGTCTTCATAATAGCTGCCATTCTGACTGGAGTGCGATGAAATCTTAGAGTAGTTTTAATTTGCATTTCTTTAATTGCTAGAGATTTTGAACATTTTTTCATATATTTGTTGACTGATTGTATATCATCTTCTAAGTAGTGTCTGTTCAGTTCCTTGGCTCATTTATTGATTGAGTTATTTACACAATCAACACCCATAAATCAAAAGCATTTCTGTATATCAATGACAAATCCTCTGAAAGGGAACGAGGAAAACTACCCTATTTAAAATAGCCTAAAAAAAATAAAGTACTTGGGAATCAACCTCACAAAAGAGGTGAAAGACTTCTACAGTGAAAAGTACAGAATGCTAAACAAAGAAATTAAAGAAGACCTTAGAAGATGGAAAGATCTCCCTTGTTCTTGGATAGGCAGAATTAATATTGTCAAAATGACCATACTACCAAGAGCATTATATAGATTTAATGCAATTCCAATCAAAATCCCAATGACATTCCTCATAGAAATAGAAAAAGCCATCATGAAATTCATCTGGAAAAATGAGACCCAGAATAGCTAAAGCAACCATTAGCAAGAAGAATAAAGCAGATGGCATCACTATATCAGAACTTAAATTATACTATAGAGCAATAGTAACAAAAACAGCATGGTATTGGCACCAAAATAGATTTATGGACCAATGGTATAGAATAGAGGACATAAAGACTAACTCACAGGATTACAGTTATCTTATATTTGACAAAGGCACTAAAAACATACATTGGAGAAAAGATAGCCTCTTCAACAAATGGTACTAGGAAAATTGGAAATCCATATGTAAGAAAATGAAATTAAACCCCTATTTCTCATCATGCAAAATACTCAACTCAAAGTGGATCAAAGACCTAGGAATTAAACCAGAGACACTGTGCCTAATAAAAGACAAAGTAGGCCCAAATCTCCATCATCCAAATCTCAATCAGGCCCCAACTTCTTCAATAAGATTCCTATAGCACAAGAATTAGTATCAAAAATCAATAAATGGGATGGATTCAAATTAAAAAGCTGCTTCTCAGCAAAACAATAAGTCAGTGAGATGAATAGAGAGCCTGCAGAATGGGAGCAAATTTTTGCCACATGCCCATCAGATAGAGCACTAATTTCTAGGATATATAAAGAACTCAAAAATCTTAACATCATCATTTTTTTGTAGTAGGAACATTTAAAATGTTTCCTTTCAGCAATGTTGAAATATATAATACATTATTATTCACTAAGGTCACTTTGCTATGCAATAAATCATGAAAACCCACTCCTGTGTCTAATTGAATTGTTTTTACCTTTCGATCCTCTTTTCCTCAGTCTCTTCCTGCCCCCCAGCCTCTACTAACTCAGATGTCTAGCCTCGACTCACCATTTTCAGATTCTACATATAGTGAGACCACAGAATATTAGTCTTTCTGTGCATGGCTGATTTCACTTATGTTCTCGATGTTGATTCATGTCACAAATGACAGCACGTACTTCATAAGAAGATATGAGGTGGTGGTTCAATGTGATTTTTTTTTACCTTTATTTTTATTTATTTATTTTTATGTGGTGCTGAGGATGGAACCCACACATTCCAGGCAAGGACTCTACCACTTAGCTACAAACCCAGCCCTCAATATGATTTTAATTTTCATTTTCCTGATGATTAGGGACATTGAGAATTTTTTCATGAACTTTTTGACCTCCTGTATATCTTCTTTTGAGAAATGTCTCAAGTCCTTTGCCATGTTCTAATTTTTTTTTGCTTGCTAATGAATTAATTGAGCTTCTTATATATTTTGAATATTAACACATTGTCAGGTGTATTAATTGCAGATATTTTTCTCACACTCTGTGAGGTGTCTCTTTATTCTGTTGTTTCATTTATGTACAGAAGATTTATACTTTGATGCAATTTATTTTTCTGTTTTTGCTTTTGTTGCCTATGCTTTTGAGGTCAGATGCAAAAAAAAAAAAAACGAAAGAAAGAAAGAAAGTCACTGCCCAGACCAATGGTATAATCTGGAGCTTTCCCCTGTTTTTCCCTCTATTAGTTTTACAGTTTCAGATCATGTTTAATTCTTTAATTAAATTGTAATTCATTTTTGTATAAGGAATTTTAAAAAAGTGTTTGATTTCATTTTCTGCATGTGGATATCCAGTTTTCCCACCATGATTTACACTGAGGTCTGGGCCCTCCTACACAGTTGTCTGATGTCACCTGAAGGGCCATTCTTTTCATTACGTACCCCAGAGACTGCTAATTTTCATTACTATGTTGAACCTGTGTTTCAGAGGCTTCTTTCTCAGTATGAATTTTATTTTCTTTTGTGACTCTTTGGCCTCAGGGTGTAGAGTAATGGGATCACTTAGGCCTTGAAACCTGTCTTCTGGGGAAGATGGTCCTGTTCTGCTCATCTGTGACAACTGGAAATCCCCATCAGCTGCTTTAACTGCTGAAATTTCTATTGATGTTTCTGAAGCTTGTGCTCTGGGAGTTAGTGAACATCATACTCCTGAAGTTTATTTTTCAAGATAACGTTTCTCTGGAGTTTGAATATTCCCAATTGTAGTCAGCACACACTTATTTCTATTCCATCTTTTTTCTCAGATGTGGTGTGGGATGTGTTCAAAGTTTTCTCTACGTGGACTGTTCCCCTCCTCCTTTTCTGAAGGCTCCTGGTTGCCTGATAGTTATGTCTGTTTCCTAGTGTGTTATCTTCAGTCCCTTGACAGGTAGAGGACTAGCACTCTTATTGAATATTACTGCCTTATTTCTCTTTGTTTCTTGGCCCAGATGTTTGCTGTTCTCACATGCCTTTGCCTTCATACAGGGAAATAAGTGAAGTCAATAATACTGACCAGACAAATGCCAAGCACTGTTCTAACCATCATGTCCAACTTTGTCTCCACCCAGAAAACGATCTTTCTCTTGTGCAGCGTTAGTCTTACATCCTGACTCTGCATATCATTATACTCCCTAACTCCACTTGAGTGCACTTTTTAAAGAATGCTTAAGCTATAAATGTCCTAACTATGACACACAGTTATAGTTATACATACAACATACACCTCATCTACAATAATTGTGTTCAAATTGGATCTCACCAATAAATCTTTGTTTTGTGATGATCACTACATCTATCCTCATAAATCTACCTAGATACTCTGTAAACACCCAGCATAGCTGTGTCAATCATAAGATTAAAGGATTGGCACAAAACCTAAATTTATGAGCTGTCAGGATGGATGGGAGGGGTTGGAGTTCCTGGGTTTATCACTTCTAATGTAAGCAGCTTTGTCCTTTTACCTAAATGTTTTGGAAAAGAATGTGCCATGGTTTGAACATGTTTTTCAAGTACTCCTTTAGTATTTTTTTTTTGACCTTGATTGCATTTTGGAATCATAGTTAGGTCTCTGAAACCTTGCATTTGTTGAGCCATGTCATCAATGTTGATGCAGAAGAGTTTTTCCATTTTATATTATCCATCTTAAGAACATCTGGACCTGGCTTTGTCTTGTGTTCTTTTTATTTTTCCATCTAGACTTTCAAAATTCATTCTTGAAAATTTTTATCCTCTAATATATCAGTTTTCTCCTTTTTTTTTTTTGCTTTTTTTTAAATTGGTTGTTCAAAACATTACAAAGCTCATGACATATCATCTTCCATACATTTGATTCAAGTGGGTTATGAACTCCCATTTTTTACCCCAAATACAAGTTGCAGAATCACATCGGTTACTCATCCACATTTATTTTTTATTTTTTAAATTTTGAGACAATCTTGTTAAGTTACTGAGGCTATTTTTGAATTTGAAAATTCTTCTTCAGCCTCTCCAAATAGCTGGAATTAAAATTGTGCATCTCTGTACCCGGCCTGTTTGTTTTGTTTTGTTTTTATTTACTCACAGTTTCTGCTTTAAAGTAAAATTTTGAGGGTAGTCTTTCAACCTGTAGCATGTTTTTCAATACTGAGTCTACTTTTTTTTTTCTGAGTGGTCCTAATTTTTCTATTGCCTTACCATAGCCTAAACATGTGTCATTTTAGCCTATGATTTATAATACTTTATAATAACTTCATTGTTTTTCAACCTCAATTCAAAAAATGGAAATTTTTAAAATAAATACTTCTCATTTTTAATGTATGCATTTAAAAGTCTAACATCCTTCTGGGTGAAGTAAAATATTGTCTATATATCTATGGTCATCTGTTTAAGTATTTAAATTCAGATTTGATTGAAGAATACATGGAATGAGTTGGTTACCAACACTATTCATAAGAAATGAACCCTGGAAAAAAAGTCTTCCAATTAATGCAGAGAAAAATTGAATATGCGCAGGCAATCTTGCCTGGCACCAATAGTTGTGGCCAGAACCTCTATTATTAGTACTTCATACTATTTGAAGTGTACCATACTTTTGTATTATGATAAAATACATGGCAAATTAAAAATATGACAAAATTTATCATCTTAACTATTTTTAAGTGAACTGTTAAGTAGTTTGAAATGTATATGGATTGTTATAAAACAGATCTCTAGATTTTTTTCATTTTGCAAATATGAAACACTATATCATTATATAACAAATTATCTTTTCCCCCTCCCCCAGCTCCTAGTGCCTACTATTATACTTTCTGCTTTTTTGACTTTGACAATTTTAGGTGCCTCATAAATACTAATATTTGTTCATTGGTTACTGATTTATTATTTCACCTGGAATTTTGTCCTCAGGTCTCATCCATATTGCAACATGTGACAGGATTTTTTTTTTTTTAGTTTGGATAATGTTACATTGTATGAACATATCACATTTGGGTTGCTTCTACCTCTCAGCAATTGTAAATAGTGCTGCTGTGAACATGGATGTACAACTATCTCTTCAAGACCCTGCTCACAATTCTTTTGGATAGATCTACAGAAGTGGGATGGATGGATCTTATGATAATTATATTTTTAACTTTTGAGCCTCTCCATTCTGGTTTCCATAGGAGTTTCATCATTTTACAATCCTACCAACAGTGCCCAAATGTTCCCATTTGTCTATATCCTCACCCACATTCGTTATTTTATGTTTTGTCATGCTTTTGTTTTCTTGTTGCTGTTGTTTAAATAGTAGCCACTCTGACATGTGAGGGGTTGTCTTATGATGGTTTTAACTTTCATTTCTCTAGCATCTTTTTATATGCCTATCACCCATTGAAGTAGTTTCTATGGAGAAATATCTATCCAGTTCCTTTGTCTAGTTTTTCACCGTGTTATTTATTTTTTGAGTGGAAAGAATTCTTTTTGTGCTCTAGACATTAACCCCTTGTTAGATTTTTGATCTGTAAATATTTTCTTCCATTCTATAAATTGTCTTTTCATTCTACTGATTGTGTATTCTGAAGTATTAGCAGATTTTCAATTTTTAAATTTCTGTTTCTCTTACTGAATGAGACACACTATAAAATGACAAATACTTTTCCTACACCAGTTCTAAAACTATGTAATCCTTATTTCAACCTTGCCTTCAAGGTAGTACTGCATAGTCGAAGGTCAGCAGTTCCTATTCCTAAATGAAAATTAGCCCATATAATCAAATCCAGAAGATCAGCATTTTCTAATGTCTTGGAGATTCACGTTTGGTAAAGAATTATTATTATGCATTTACTAGAAACTGAACACCCTATGTTTGCACTTGCTAAATTCCTGCCTATATACAGCAATCCCTCACTCAAGGACAAAGTCACTAGAGGCTAAGAGACCTTCCAAAGTCAAAGCCAGAAATGACCCTCATTTATTAAAACAGAGCGATCTTCATTTACTATGTTTATCCATCTCATAGGAGAAACTTTGTTTCCTGCAATTTGATTTGGTTCTGAGATTTTAATCACATATGCTTTTAAAGGTTCATCATAAACAAGTAAACTTTTTGATATGTAATGAATTTAATAATTCCCTCTTTCCTCCCTATGTATAAAACAAATTGAAAAATCTGAAATGGGATTGGACACCAAAATGCCAATTTACACATTTTTTTGTGGATAAGTGTAACTTCAGGATGAGAGTGAGATTTTCTTGCTAATACTTCACTCCCGAGTGCGACCAACAGAGCCCTAAAAATGGGCTGCTGGCTAAGCTTTCCACAAGGTTGAGAAGGAAGTCCACAAGGAATCTTCTCATCATGCTGCCTGACCTTAAAGGAAAAGAGAGGAAAGGGCAAGTTGTGCTTTGTCCCGTGTCTTCTCACAGATTCAGATAACCCCCCTCACTTCTTCAAGGGAAAGAGGGAAGCTAGACATGCTGAAGCTGAAAGTATTTGGGAAAGAGAATTATGGCTTTTTCAAACATTTTGTTTCAATGTGTAAGATCAAATATATCTTATTTTCATTATTCAGCCTTTTTTAAAAAAAGGAAATCTGGTAATATAAAACAACATAGGTATACTTCTAGGTCATAATGCTAAATGAAATAGTCAATAGTCTATTCTTAGAAATGGAAACTAGAGTGGTAGTTTACAGGGGTTTCAGGGAGGGAAAGGGGGTACTGGTTAAAGGATATAGAGTTTCAGTAATGCAAGATGAACAAGTTCTATGGGTCTGTTGTACAACATTGTGCCTATTATTAACAATACTTCATTGTGCTCCTAAAATTTGTGGATAGGAGCCAGCCATGGTGGTGCACACCTGAAATTCCAGTGGCTTGGGAGGCTCAGACAGGAAGATCACGAGTTCAAAGCCAGCCTCAGCAACTATCGAGGCCCTACTCAACTCAGTGAGACCCTGTCTCTAAATAAAACACAAAAAAGGGCTGGAGATGTGGCTCAGTGGTTAAGTGCCCCTGTGTTCAATAACCGGTATCAAAAAAAAATTGTGGATAAGGTCTTGTAGTAAGTTTTGTCACTAAAATTTTAAAAGAGGGATAGAAAGGAGCATTATATTTTTGTAGTTGCATTGGGTAAGCTTGAACCAAGTCTAATGTACAGTTGAGGAATGATCCAGGGTGAATGTACCAAAAATTCTAAAGTGAATTGATACTCCCTTATTCCTCTTCATTGCCTTTTGATAGGAGTCTCTTTTTTATATCAGTGATATGATAATGTTCACATTCATGGTAGGATAGTGAGAAAAGTCATTTGGCAATGAACTTAGCAATCATCAAGGGTGAAGCAGCTTGTAGCATAACTAGCCCACCTGTGTTGAAGGTTTCCAATGGACGTTGGAAGGGGTTTACATAGAGGAAACTGGAGGAGGAAATGAGAAAGTGACATTCCTGAGTTGTAAATAAGGGCAATCAAGCTGAGTCTGCCTGCCCAGGGAACCCTCTCCAGTACCTGCTGTACTTATCACTGACTTGGTCTTGGGTAGCAAAAAGAGACTCGGGTGTAAATATGCCCAGTGCATCAGCTGTTCTTCCTGGGGACTATGGCTGCATGAGAGCAATCACTTACCCTGAAGGTGGCAGTTCTTATTCCATGGTGAGATGGTTTTGAAAATTAATTATCTCCCTTGCTGTGCTGATAGGTCTCCCAAGTTCTCTTTGCTACCAATGGAAGTTGAGCTTACCAAAAGAAGTTAGAAAGTGTCCTTAGAAATCCATATTATACATATAAAACAGGATATGGATACATATACTATATTAATAGTTGCAATTAGACAGTGAAATCACAGGAGGTTTTCATTTGTATTCATTTCTATTATACTCAAATATTTCATTTTTAATGAGAAAGTAAAAAATTGTTGATTAAAAAACTACTCAAAGCAAATAGACATCTAAACCAAACAATTTATTGTGCATTGGGCATATATAAATGAATGAGAAATAGCCCTTTGTTTAAGGGACTCAATATCTAGTGTTTGTTGTGGGAAGGAGGTCATACAAACAATTTCTTAGGTATAATGCCAAATGTATTGGATTCTAAATGCATTTGTTCAAAAGATTTTCTGTTAAAAGCTGATTATTATTATAAATTATATTGTGATATTTTGATAACACATGAACAATTTGTTTATGACTGCTAACAATTTACAAAATATGTATGAATTTAAAAATGAACTTTGAAATGTTCTGTCTAGTCTTATGTTCCCAAATGAATAAGATGTCCATTTGAGTGACAGTTTCCTTGTATTGTAAACACAGAGACTCAAGGTCCTATAAGCTGCTAGGATGTATGAGAATATATTTAAATGCTCATTAAAAGGTGTCTGACTTTACTGGTAGTTGTAGAAAATTAACAATTTCTACATAATGAAAATGTATATTTTGAAATTAGTTCAACCTCTGGCAGGTAGAATTCACATATGACCTTGAACAGATATAAATCAGAGATCCAAACCTTCAAACTCATTTTAGACAAATGGATAAAGTCACAATATCATACACTTTAAAGTAACAGTAGACCTTGCACATCTTCTTCCTTTTTTTAAGGCAAATTCATCACTTCTATTATTCTCCTTGGATATTTACCTTTGTCCGTACGGGTTAACGGATTCTGAGAAGAATTGAAATCTTCCCAAAAGAACGTTTTAAGCAACAGAGGACTTGTAAAATGAAGTGAGTAGTTGCCATTAGTACCACTTATTTTCATAGAGTTTTGGGGGTTTTGTTTGTTTGTTTGTTTTTCCCTAAATAACCATTAGTGATTTCAACAAGATGAATGTTGTTTTGATTGAAGACGTCCTACAGTTTTTGTGGCGAACACTAATTTGAAAATGTGAGTTCAAATTCAATATTCTGTATTTTTCAAGCTTATGAGCCTGAGAGACATGAAGTTTCTTTCAAATTGAATTCAGCAATTGCAAGCTTTTTCTTAAGAATTAGAATATAATGGCTGGGGTTGTGGTTCAGTGGCAGAGCACTTGCCTTACACATGTGAGGCACTGGGTTCGATCCTCAGCACCACATAAAAATAAGCAAACAAAATAAAGATTTTTAAAAAATGAATTAGAATATAAGAGTTGTTTAGCTTATCTTAATTACTTGACATGCAAGGAGTCATTTAGTAGGGCCTGAGGTACCTGGAAATTCAAGAGACACTTTTTTTCATTGTTTTTCCTGTACTGGGGATTGAACTCAGGAGTGCTCCACAACTGAGCTACATCCCCAGATTTTTCTTTTTTAATTTTGAGACAGAATCTTGCTAAGTTGACCAGGCTGGCCCTGAACTTGCAATCTTCCAGCCGCAGCTGCCCTAGTAGGATTACAGGAATAAGCCACTACACCTAGCCAAGGACACCTTCTAACCTTCATGATTTTAAAACTCTCAGGCACTAGGCTGTCCCACCTGCCAGCTCTGATGAGGCAGTCACTGACTGTTTTCTTAGTTTGCATCATTTTGTTAAAATCATATTTAAATTTGTTATAACTCTCCATTTCCCAAATGAGGATGGGAGAGAGGTCTACCCTCTCTGACGTCAGTATCAGAAGTCTAGAAGTTTGGGGGTGACACACTGATGTGTTCTTGTCACTTAAAGTATCTCAGACGGCAATGACAAAGGAGCTCACTATTCTGTTCTATGATTGGACACTAACAATAGATAAAACAGAATTTTTTTTCTTTGCCATTCACTTTTGACATAAATCCTAAGCAGGATTTGTGAAGGCAATGAAGTTGTGTATGGCAGTCTCCTATGTGTTATTCTTTGTAGAAAATTCAATAACTCAAGATCAATCACTAGCTTTACAGATGAGTACCCTTAACACCAACTATTAAACTGTTACCTTGGCATGTCTTCCCCTAGAAAGTGTTCTAGGTATGAAAATGACTGTTCTCTCCATAACTACCCAAATATACTTGGTGCTTGGTTTAGAGGTCTCAAGAGCAACCTCAAGCAGGCTCATTCTCCTAAAGGACTCACAAGAGGCAGCAGCAGGTCATACTCATGGCTAAGGTTAATTAGATCAAGGAAATATAGAGCAAGAACAGGAAGAAGGGCACTAAGTAGAGTTTAAAAGGGCCAAATAGAGGTTTCTTAGAATTCCTCCATTTAGGGTCATTGTATAAGATATACTTTTTCTGTGGTTGTGAACTTCAAGGATCTTTAAAAAGAGACTGTCTACAGAGGCTTTTATGAAGAAGTGGTCATATAAGAACATGCTGCCATACTCCCAGCTATGATAACCAAGATTCAGGGGCCCTACAATAGCACCAGGAAACCATCATCAATCTTGATCCTTGCGCACAAGAATCCTGAAACGCTCACAAGGCATGGGCTGTGGCTCTAGCTCTAGGTCTACACAACAGAGTCATCAATCAGAAACATTAAAGAGTCTTCTGAGGGACAAATTCCCAGGGTTGACCAAAAGTCAGTTGTGATTCTAGGTTCCCATGGAAACAAGCAAGAAGCCAGTAATAAGCCCTGCTGTGAAAACTCCCCACAGTGCTCTTTTCAGAATAAAATGCAATTATTTTTTAAGGATCTGATACACAACTTCATGGTAAGACCACCCTTCAAACACACATGATGAAACTGACATTTTCTCATAAAAATGCATTTGCACATACATATGTGCAACCTTGGAATAAACTGTCAGGACTCAGGTGCAAGTAATTTATTTGGGAGATGATCCTGGGAAACAAAGGCAAAAGAGTATGG
This sequence comes from Marmota marmota marmota, assembly GCF_001458135.2. Taxonomy (NCBI): domain Eukaryota; kingdom Metazoa; phylum Chordata; class Mammalia; order Rodentia; family Sciuridae; genus Marmota; species Marmota marmota. The sequence continues at coordinate 28,282,327 of NW_026000108.1, read as the reverse complement.
AAATAAAAGAGGAAAAAAAGCCATTAAAAGCTTCATGATTAAGTCAGCTATCATTGAGGGCAACCAAGGTCAATCCTGCTGACGAAATCTGGAGAAAGTTTTCTATATTCCTCAGAGTTATCTCATTCGTTAAGGGCTACTTCTATCATCATAACTCCTGAGTGCTATTTTCTTGCTCTGTATATAAGTCAATGTCATAGATCTTAAATGAACTCATATAAAGTAGCATTTTTTTTCAAATAAACAATCAGATGTGTATAGAAATTAATGCCAAGAGAATAACAGGACACAGAAATGAAGATATCAGCTATATACACTTGCGTGCACACACACATATATATCACTGCGTACAATGTTAGAAGATTTATATGGTTGTTTATCATAACCATGAACATCTGGATCCCAGAGAATAAAATAGTCCAAGAGATTACAAAATGAGATTGTATTTAAAATTAAAACTTTGCAAAGAACAATATTACTTTGAAGAAATGGGATTCCAGTAGTGGAATGTGACAATCTTCAAATCAGTTACGAAAATTATCTAGGGATCCCAATCAAAAAAATGTAAATTACTATGAGTATTGAGGTAAAATAAAATCAGAACTGCCTCCTTTTGTCTCCTCTATAGAGAATGTCATGAATTCAAAGTTAGTATTTATTCTGATTGTGAGATTCCATTATTTTATATTCCCCTAAAAAAAATAATACAAAGAAAGAAAAAAAAATACAAAACACAGCCAATTCACTATCACACGATGTCAACTGCATGTCTATTTCCATAGTGGTGGAAAACCCAAGTGCCTTAAAATTAATCAAGTATGATAGTATCAATTTGTTACAGTTTGGATCTTAAATGGCCACCAAAGGCCCATATGCTTGGTCACCAGCCTATGGTGGTTTTGGGAAGTAGTAGAACCTGTAGAAGGTAGGGAGGTAGAGTTCAGGGCGAGGAAGTTAGGTCAGTGGGGCATGCCCTTCACAGAGATATTCACAGGATATTCCTTCCTATCTCTCCTTTTTGCTTATTAACCTCCATGAGGTTAACTCTGCCATATGGCCCCACCATGATGTATTGTTCCTCCACAGGCCCAAAGACAAGCAGCCATGGACTAAAATCATGAGCCAAAATAAGTAATGCAAATATTGTTGATTATGAATAAACCAAGACATGTGGTAGGCATTGCAGTATCAAATACTTATAAAATAATCCTGGTAAATATTTAGTATTAATAAAAGTTCTTTTCAAGAATATTTATTCTTTTTCTATGCTAAGTGACTTTCATCTCTGAGCATCTAAACCTTTCCTGAAATCTATATACCATGTGGTCACAAAAAGTTAAGTGTTCTTGCCAATACCAGCTGAAAAACTACTCATTTGTCTTTCAAACATGTCTTTTCTTGCAAAATCATCTGTTCCTAAGAAAAAGAGAGAAAAGCTTCATTTCTTCTTTCACTCTGGCTATTTCCATAGCCTATCTAAGACTTTATTCAAATACTACCTCTAAAAAGCTTTGCATCAGACTGAGAATATGTCACCAAGTTTAGTAGGACTTTAAAGTTCAAATACCAAGCAGGAAACGATTTTTAGCAGCATATTCATATGTATGTTAGGATTTCCCTCAAACCTTTCTTAATCATCACCTTGGCTCAGCTCCACATGAAGAAGGGGATAAGTTCATTCTTCATTTTCTTTCTCCCTGTGTTCTATCTGCCTCTCCTTATCTTTACAACCTGCTATATTCTGTATGTCTCTGTGTTCTCCAAATGCATAGATTGGAACATAATCAGCAGCATAATGGCAGTACAAAGTGGAGCCTTTGGAGGTCAAGAGGGTAGCATCCTCAGATTGCAATTTATGCCCTTATAAAATATCCCTGGATGTTCTCTCACCTCTTTTTACTATGTGAGTATGCAATAAGAAGTTGGCACTCTAGAGCTGAAAGAGGCTCTCGTCAGACACTGAGTCTATCAACACCTGGTGTTGGTCTTTCCAGCCTTTGGAATTATGAAAAATAAATGTCTGTTGTTTGTAAGCCATACAGTTTAATGTATTTTGTTGGGGCAGTATGAGTGGACTAAGACTACCAATTCTACTTAAAAAAATTTTTTTGATGGAATTAGAAGTGAGATTTTAATTCGTGTGTGCACATGGAGCTTCTGAAAGGTAAAATATGTCTCTGATGTGTTATTGTGTGAATACCTTGATGAATGGAACATGCCTTTGGAGAAAAATAATGGAAGACCACATCTACAAGGTTCTGATTTCATTTGATAAATAAGGGCAGTGCACCAAGTTGATTAGCTGTATGCATTCTGGAACCTACTACCTTAATACACATCTACTCACTGAACCACTGAGTTTTCATTCTATCTTTAAATTTGATTTCTTCAATTTCGCATTTGGAAGAATTCTAATATTTATGTCTTAGTGGTTTTTTGAGGATCAAATGAAACAAAGCCTATAGAGAACCCTGTGCATGTATAACTTCAGGGTAAGTGCTTAATAAGCACTTAATAAAAATCGCAGCATTTACTATGCAGTCTGTAGTTTAAAGGCTTACTCTTTTGGTTCATAATTGTCTAAAAATGTAAGCATGTGTCATTTAATTATACAAAGTATCACATTTTTCTTTTGCAAAATAGAGGAAATAAACCAGAGATAAAGTATGTGAAAGAGCCTGTCTCAGTCCTGAGTCTGGTGACTGATCTACATTTTATGTGAAATAAATACAAATTCAATTAGATTAGAAGAACATGTTATCAGTATTGGTTTTATGAATAGATATGTTATGGCTTAGTATGCATTTTACAGCCCTTTCAAACGTTAGTTTTGAGTATTGTTATTATGCATATTTGAAAAGCAAAACTTTTTCTACTGACACTTGTAAGACAAACCTACTTATCACATCCAAAGAGCCTGACCTCAGAAACTATGTGAGTCATGAAAACGCTTCATAAATCTAAAGACTGGTGGTTAAAATAAATTTTCTCTGACACATAAAGGTCACAATGGTTGTGAAAGTGAAGGAAAAGATTACAATACTGTAGATATTTCCACGGCTTTACTGTTACTGTGGAGCCACTGCTCTTCCAGGGTGATGGTCAGAGTCAGACTGACATTTCCTTTTATTCCATCTAGACCATCCTCTGGGTTCCAAAATGCTGATCATGTGAATGTGTATTCAGGAAAAAGACAGAGCTGCTGCTTCTTGCAAAGGGATTGCCTTTGGAAAAGTTGTCAGAGAGGATGAGTCATTCTTAGGATTGATTCCAGGTAGTCTGTTACCAAGCTGCATTTGCTAATGTAGCCATCAATATCCTGATGTAGAGCACAGTGGAAGGTAAATTTGTCCTTGTCATTGCATGACCAGAGGCCTCTTTTAAAAGATACAACAAAATTAATTAGACTGCAAATTCATCTATAAAAATAGAAGTACAAGCTACCTTGGCACAGGGATCTGGAAGAAGAGAACTCATTTTTATTAGGAAACTCTTGGTTCCTAATAAAGTAGTTCACAATTGTGCAGAAGAAATAATATTTCATTTTATTTCCAAATCTGCAGTTAATCAAGAACTAAAAAGAGTATTTTATCTTTACTGCCTAGGCCTATAATTTTCCTCTAGTAACATCACCATACTCAATAATCTTAAAAGACTTAATACAGAATTTAAGTAAAAATTGAGCTAGTTAGATTCTGGGAGATTTAGAAGTAAATATAGTAGTTGCTTGGTAAAATCCATTGCAAGCTAAATTTAGAAAATGTGTCTGACTCTTATAATTTCAACCGTCATAATACAAACATATAGTATGTAGTTAAAACAATTGTTCATCAACTGGGAGCATTTAAAAATTCTTTTGGCTTTTGCTATTTTACAAAAGAAGGAAGTTATTCAAGAATGTGGAACCTGAATATATTCTTTTTTACCTCAAAACTATTAATTCTTTATTCCTGACTGTAGAAAAGTATACCCTACCTGAAATGATAAAATAAAAATTTTAAAAGTATAAGACAGTAATTGAAAAATCGCCTATTTCACTGAAGGAGATAAATGACCCTCATTGTTGTGTACTCTTTGCAGAATTTTGGCAAATTAAGGAGGACACAACTGACCTTAGATCCCACTAGAATAATAGCATGGATTTTGACATAAGATACAGAAGAGAAAAAGGTAAACTTAATTCATGGCAAGCAGTTTAACATTCTTCAATCCAACATACAGAGTAATGAGTGATAGAGACTGAATATTGTATACTTCATTAGCATATAATACAATTTCCTTACATGGGTCATAGAAAAGTGGGTGATTAAGTCATCCCTATATTAATAATTGCTAAATAACACCTTAAATAGAAGAAGAAGGAATATGTAATTCCTATCAGGTTAAAAATGGTTCAAGAAGTGATGACTAAAACAAATATTTAATTCTTTGTGTCTGGGGTGGGGATATAATTAGTCTTTTCTTATGAAAGCACTACCATCTTCTACACACCTCACCTCCACATTGAGACTCTCAGGATTCCAGCTGATTAAGAACAAAGAGCACAAAATAATATTGGCAAAATGGAGTTGACTTGTTATATACAAAATGGCTCCATGGGCCCATCCACAAAAAATTTTTAAACTTTGCTTGGAAAGACAAATTGTATGTGTATAATTCAATGTGCTTTATCTTTCTCTTACTGCACTAAAATTCTGTGCTATGTTCGTATCCAACATTTCTAGTGTTTATAAAGCATTGAATTTTTATTTACTAAATTTAAAAAAACTCAACATGACCAGCGTACCTAGACATCATGTAGAACCATAACAATGGGATCCTAACTGGAACAAGTTATACTTATTCTGTGTATATATGTCAAAATATACTCTATGGTCATGTATATCTAGAAAGAACAAATGGAAAAAAAACAAACAAACAAACAAACAAAAAAAACCTCAACAGGCAAAGTAAACATTAACTCCCTTCTTGAAAGTGATGAGTTTGGCAAGAAAAAAGGATAATGTTCTAAGAATGGAATGAATTAACAGAACAAGACACAGAGAAAGTATAGTGTGGAATAAAGCTAAGTAAACAAAAATGTTGCCAAATCGTTAAAGTTGTATTACAAACATTTATGTATGAAGCACTGGGTAAGGCACAATGTAGAATACCAGTGAAACATAATAAAGAGTTTACACCCTCACAGGGAGAACAAACTCATATATGAGTTTTTCATTATACAAGCAAGAGATTTACTAGTGTGATTAATGATATTGTTTTCTTCAGTCATTTAAAATTATGTTTAAAGAAAGTACTATAGTAGAAAATTGAGTGTCCATTTATTAACTACGACTCCATCACGAGACCAGAAACACCATCACCACCATCACCCTTCCACCACTCACCCAGTGCCTACAATTTGCTGTGAGATATTTTAATTCTTTTATATTAATCGGCACATTTAATTCATGAAACAATACAATTGTGCTTTGGTGTTGATGACAATTACCCCTATTTTTAAAAACAAGGAACCTAAGATACAGCAATATTAAAGTAACTTACTCAAGATTCAGAATACAGGTGAAATCTATAGAATGTAAAGTTCCTGAAGAAGAGATAGATACTAGACAAAAGAAAAGAAATGTTTCAGTGCAGTTCTGGATTTCTAGACATCAAAGAAAATCTTAAGCTGAAACCTGATGGGTCAGCAAGAGTTAAATGAGGATAAGAAGTAAATATAATTAGTTTAACAGGAGACTTTTCAACAGAAACGATGGAAAAGAAAGCAAAGAAATTACATTGTCAATGTGCTAAAAAGATTGGAGAAAACCTATCAGTCCAATATTGTGTTTCCATAACAATTTCCTTTCAAAAATGAGAGAAAAATAGATAAGTTTCAGATAAACAAAAGTTGATTTTTTTTCCCCAAGCAGTTGGCTGTCACTGGGCTTCTAAAGGATACGCTGTTTAAAAAGAACAATTACCCAGAGCAAGGCTTTAGTTTTCGAGAAATAATAATTGAACAAAGAAACTGGTAGAAAATACACCAACACAAATATTATCTAGATAGGAAAAAAAGTCATTTTGGAAATTACAAAAAGAAATGCTAATGTTTAATAACAATAAAATTTAAAAAACATATTTTTAAAAAGTCAAACAGAAACCAGAAGAGCAAAAACCAATAATTCAAATCACACCAAGTAGGATTTCAGTGATGAGTTTACAATGGTAATAAAACCTGGAATGGGTGTAAAAGAGAGAGAGATGGGAATAGGTTGGTTAATGGGTATACGGCTGCTGTTAGAAGTAACTTCAAATGTTTTGCAACTACAGAAGTATGTTTGACATTAATTAGTTGAATATTTCATGAATAGATAGTGGAAAGATTTGATTTTAAATGTTCCCAGCAAAAGTAAATTATGTACATCTGAGGCTATGCATATGCAATTATCCTGATCTGATCATTATACAATGTATACATGTGTTAATATGTCACACTCTATCCCACAAATATGTATAATTACTATGCATCAATTAAAAAAATTCCAAGATAGTAAAATTACAATAAATGTAAATACACTATTTCATCAAGTAATAGGTATTATAGTGTTACATGGAAAAATATGCCCAATGTATTCCATATGTAAAAAATACACCTAGACTCTAAGGACATGGAAAGTTTAAACTATCAAAATGAAAAAAAAAAAATCAGTTTTAGCTATATTAATAAGTCTTTAAAAAATGAAATGTTATTTTAGAAAAGAAGTCCTATATAATAATAAATCAAGAAGAAAATATTCAAAATTTTCATAAAATAGCTTAAAAAGTTTAAAAAGTCAAAATCATTAGCTCCATGAGGAAAATCGATAAAGTTATCTTTTCAATCTTGTCAGAACAAAGAGACAAACAAATAAAATTTGGTCAAAGTGTGTAATATTCAAACCATAAAATTAATAAGCTTCAAATAATGGAATATAAAAAATTCAGGATGTGAATTGTTCTAAAGTAAATATATGAATTATTTATAAAATGTGGCAATATAGTATCAAACTATAAAGTGCATTAAAATTACCTAATAAAACATAGGCTCTAAATATAATGAAATAAATTAGAAAACAATAATAAGGATAAAACTAAGAAGACTTATACATTAGAAAATTATAAAATGTAAACATTTCTAAGTTCAAAGAAGAAATGATCATGGATTTTTTAAATATGTAGAAATGAACTGTAAGCAAAATACTATAATAAAAATTGGAGGATGTTGTGGGTATGATGCTTTTTAGTCTTAAATGTTTATATTTAAAAGGAAGAAAAGCTGCAAAAATGGATAGAGTGTCAAATAAAGAAATTAGAAAGATGAGAAAAATCAGCCCAAAGAAAGTAGAAATGAAGAAGCAATAAAAATAAGAACATATACCAATAAAATAGAAAATAAATATAAAGCAGGCCTCAAAACCCAGAATTTCATTATTCAAAAATATTAATAAAGAAGACAAATATATGAACAGATTGATGAATAAAATCAAAGAGAAGGCATAGATAATATTAGAAGTTCAAAAGAAGTCACAATATTATCCTAATATAACTTCTAATATATATATTAGAAATGCACAAGAAGTACAGATATTGGCAGAGATTTTCAGAACAAAAAGAATAGTGAGAATAACTTCAAACCATTTCTTTAGAAATCTTAAACTGGACAAATTCTAGAAACCCAGATTCTCTGAATTTACTCTTTCTACTGAACAACATCACAGTTCCTCGTGGGCCAGAGCACTCTATGAAGTTCTTTAAATTCATGTTTGCCTTTCTTATAAAAAAAAAGATATGTAAATTAACTATGCAAGCATGTACTCATGGATTTAAAGCATATTTTAGAATTATCCAAAGCAATGTTTTTAAGATATAGTTTTCAATGGACCATAGCCCCTTATCAGAAAGTCCTTATTTTTCCACTTGAACTACAGGGATATAACAATAAATATCTCCAAAATATGCTGAAAATTAGAAATAATTTTCTCTTTATCTTCTTGAAGATATCAAAATAGACTTTTTATTGTTCTCCAATTTTCTTTTCCAGAATCCTGTGGGAGAATGGAAGAGAAGTGTGGAAGTAGTTTGTAATAATTTTTGTTCAATTCACTGGAAATTTTGGAACAAAAGAACTTGAATTCATTCCTCATGTGAAATTTAGTTTTTGAGAAAGTTATGACAAATTTGAGGTTACTGGAGTGAAACTGTATGTTGTTTTGTTTAAAATCCCTAATTCAACAAAATTAGACTAATAAAAGAATAATATACGTATATCTTTATTCATTATCCACCAGTTTAAGCTCTGTAGTTAGGAAAAAAATAATTTTGTAAACCTTGCTTCAAGTTGTTTAAATGCTTCCATTACAAATGAGATTTAATCTCAGCACACTTACAGCAGATTGACAATTAAATAACATAAAGTACTTAGCACAGTGTTTGACAGATGGCAAGCAGTGAATTAATGTTAGTTTTCATAAATAATGGTAGAGAAATGTTTTGTATTTATCTACATGAAACATGTTTTAATATGCAATATTCCTCTTAAAATATTTCTTTTTTCTAAAATAGTACAAGTTTAATAATTGTCCTTTAATCAGAGGCTATAATCTATTACTTTACTACTCAAATCTTCTCCTTCATGTTAAAGGATAGTGATAGCATTATTTAATGGTAGTTGTTTTTTATTCTAATAATTAGTTTCTATTCTAATAGTCTTAAATAAAAATTAAATTGGAGTAAGAGTAGAAATAGAAGAAAGAGAGGCAGAAATGAAATTGTTTAGAAAGTTTCAAATGCAAATATAGTTGAAAGCATCAAGGGCGTCTTCGAGAACCTGGAGAATTACACCTTAGAAGAGACCAGTTTACCAACTGTTTTTTTTCTAAATTTACTCTTGAAATTTCAAACATGAAAACACTAGTTGATTTCTTTTCCATTGTCAACTGATAAATATGATGGCATAAGAACTGGAGGAAAGCAAGCCCAATATTTTGCATTTTTATACTTGAACTTTTGTAGAAGGCTTTTGTGTAGGTTTGTTAGAATTTAGGGGGGAAAACATAGTTAGCATTTCCTAAGCAAGCATTGTCTTTAATAAAACTATCAATAGCTTTTTAGTTGGATTAATTAGAACAGCTGTTCTCCTCTCCTTTTACCAGAAGTTGAAATACAGATTATTTATGGGGTTGATGAGTTACATGGACAATTAAGCAATATGAAATGTGTCATTAAATAATTAAATTTTTATATATAATGTCATTTTTTCTAACTTACTCTTTATACTCTCAAGTAGATTCTTTTAAAAAGAATTGCAAGATTACTGACTATAGCAACACTTTTCAATAATGTATGTCCAGGATATTTTCTTCTGTACTTTCTACAACTCTAAAATGTGAAGGACCATTGTTTTATTTGATCCAAACGTTATTATATTTGTTAAATGGTTGACTGTCGTCAAAGAAAACTGAAAGTAAAAATGAAAAATATGGGAATATTTATGTTGAAACATTCTTTCATGTATGATTTGATATAGGTTTGCATTAATAATCAGTAATATGGGCTGGGGCTGTAGCTCAGTGGGAGAGTACTTGTCTTGCATGTGTGAGGCACTGAATTTGATCTTCAGCAACACATAAAAATAAATAAATAAAGATATTGTGTCCATCTACAATAAAAAAATATTTTTAAAAAAGAATCAGTAATTATGTATTTTTAATCAAATTGAAGTGCTTTTATATCTAAGAGTCACTGAAAAAAGTAACTAAACTTTTATTGTGAAGCAAACAACACTATAACTTATAGAAATGAGTAATACACAGGTATCTGAATGAACAAATACATCAAACTAATCCAGGACATCTGAATTCAACTTATGAAAGATATATTTATGGGCAGTGAATTAAAGGAGTTATGTGGCTATTAATTATTTAGATGTGAAGGACTTTTTACATTTCTTTAAATAATTATAAAAGACCACAGGGAGATGTGGGAGCCAATTAAATATAAATTTAATAATCAAGCTGAAAAATAATGCAATTAAAACAATGCACTTAAATGAAAATCATTGATTGCTTTCATCTGTTAGGATTTTGGTTCCTTGCTGCTCATTATACTACATTGTATCTTTTCAGTTATTGGGAAACATTACTGAGGGTGAAAAGGTAGTGCCTGACCTGGAGCAGGTGGTCATATTCTTTACTAATCTGCACAATCTTTGAAAGTACACTTTGCACATTTAATTTTTAGTTGGATTAATTTGAACAGATGCCCTCCTCTCCTTTTACCAGAAGTTGAAATACAGATTATTTATGGGGTTGATGAGTTACATGGAAAAGGTATTGTATGTTTCTAATATTTCCTCCATATACTTGTCTTCCCCCAAACTGCACCAATGTTGAGGACAGGAACTTTGTCTTATGATTCATTTTTATCTCTGCTAAGCATTTTTTACATTGCTGACATCCTGGAAGGCACTGAATTGAGTCTGGTTGATAGAATGTTTGATTGTAATCAACTTGAAGGACTTTAAAGAATTGTTATCAGAAGCGTGCTCCTCTGTCTGGGCTCGTTGAAGGAGAAAATCAAACTCTTGTTATTAGGTTTCTTGTAGAATAAGTTTGATCCTAATTCTTCTTCATGTTAGGGTAAGATAAAAATAGCAGCCGTGACCAGTCATATGAGTAACTTATCCCAAGGGACTGAGTATATTTATTTAATTCTCTACATTGACAGGAATATAGCTTATAGCTCTTGTCAGTATATTAATCAAAAGAATAATAAGATCCCAATATTCTGTGCTCCAAAAAATAATTTAAGTGACAGTGTGGCCTAGGGTAAGTATTATTTTCTGTAGAGATACTTGAATTTTAGAAACAGTTCTGGGAATGAATATAAAATAAACTTATTCAAGCAAACCACGTAATTTTCTTTAACACTGGGCACAAAAATATGAAAATATAGACCACTAGCAACCTAGAGGATTCTGAAAGAATAATGATCAGTATGGTAATGAAGTTACCTCTTGTCATTTTAATGTCACTGAATGGAGATGCTATTCTGGAGATGGGAAGTGCTTTTGTTGTTGTTGTTTTCTTTTCTTTTCAGAGATTAAACCCAGAAATACTTTATTATTGAAATACTTTCTCAGCCCATTTTATTTTTTATTTTGAGACAGGGTCTCGCTAAGTTGCTCAGGACCTCACTAAGTATCTGAGGCTGGTTTTGAATTTGCAATCCTCCTATCTCAGCCTCTGGAGCCACTGGGATTATCAGGGTGCACCACCATGCAAGGCTAGGAGAGGAGAAATTTTAAGAGCAAATGAGGGCTGGGGATGTGGCTCAAGAGGTAGCGCGCTCGCCTGGCATGCGTGCGTCCCATGCGTGCATGGGTTCGATCCTCAGCACCACATACAAAGATGTTGTGTCCGCTGAAAACTAAGAAATAAATATTAAAATCCTCTCTCTCTCTCTCTCTCTCTCTCTCTCTCTCTAAAAAAAAAAGAGCAAATGACAGGACACAAGATGCTTCTGTCCTACATTAGAATTAGAAATGCATTTAGCATGTGTAGCTCCAGAATGAGCAATTAAGGCTGAAGGACAGAGTCTTTGAAGAAACAGAATTCAGTACATTACACAAATAGCTTTTAGGTAATTATCAATGTCCTAAAACACAATTTGGGAAACTATTTGTTGGCACTGAACTTTAGTGAGGTAGTAAACCAAATAGCATCTATGGTGCCTTCTAACTCCTTGATTCTGTAACTTTATCATGCATAAAGTGGTCTCAAACACTCTTGGATGCTTCCAATTTATGTGATCTTAGGAATACTATAGTTCTCTTTCTATCTAATCTATATATCCATATAAATGCATTTATTTTTATTGTAATCATAATAGGTTCTTTTTCTATAACTCTGCTCAGAGTCAGAATTAAATGCTCATTTGTTAAATTGTATTCAAATGTTACAATGCCACATATAAAATATAATTCTTTTTGAGTGTTATAGAATTTTTCTTTGTCAAATAGATTACTAATTCATGCATCTTATAAAGAGCTTTTTGATTCAGGAGGATTTTGACTTAAATTCTCTCAGTCAATTAAAATGATTGTTCTTTCCATAGAACATTTGCACAAATCACCCTTCTCTCCAATGAGGTCTGGGCAGATATAAAACTAAAAATAGTATCACCATACACCTAGTAAGCAGTATGCTTTCAAATAAATTTAGTATAATAAATCCCTTCCTAGGATTTACTAGGTTAAATCCGAGTTAATTCTTCTTTAGGTCTGTAGGGATTATTGCAGATTGTTTCCATTTAAAAAGTCAAAAGAGAAATAGAGAGATAATGGGGTATTTTGAAAATGGGTGAGGCTGAAAAATGTAATGAAAAATGTTTTCCTTTAACTTATATGTAACTATGTTGATTAAATGTGGACTAAACAAATATTGGGGAGATTTAAAGGAATACAATTTTAGATAATGACAAACAAAATAAAAGACAAGATGTTCCCAGCTTAAAGAGCGTGTCATGTTTTACTGTAAGGTACTTCTCTATGCCCTATGAAACCTCATTTTGAATTTTAAAGTCCGCTCGATAATCATTCTCAAGGATTTTTAATGTTTTATAGTGTATTAGACTTAATGTTTGGTGGAAATTGAGTACAGACATTCCCATTTGCACTTGGACTGGAGTTTGGCAATGCTTTCCCTCACATGTAAGATATATAGGACTGGAATTTCCATGGGACAAGGAGTGGAATTATGAACTCACTCCCCGCAACTACAAACCCAGGCTATTTCAGTTCAAAACATTCTAACATGTCTCAGTCATCAGTATAGCCAGAGTATACATTGCAAGAAAGGGCAGTTGTAGCTTCTGAGAGACAGTTCTTCAGCTATTTCTAGTATGGGTTTTGGGGGATATTTCAATGTCTTTCCCTCCTTCTCTATGAAATTAAGCAAAACAATAAGAAAAAAAAATGATCAGTAACCAAACTTAATTTTGCAAACTTCACTCTCAAAAGTCAAAATGAACAGAGATTGTTCCTATAGTGTGTCCTGGATAGGGTTAGAATCAAAGAGAAAAGGGGATGAGCTAAACGCTGCTTAGTGGCAGCAACAAAAATAAGAATAATCAGGGTGTGGCCTTCACAGAAGCATAGCAATGTTCTGTGAAATAGCTGGTCCAGGGAAATCAAGGTAGCCCAAAACAAAGAAAAAACAACTGGAACTTGGAAGGAATGCAAAAAAAGTCTTTGGAATAGAAACAAAATGTATACATAGATTTTTTTTAAATGAACTATCAGGAACTATGTTGCTTAAAATAGACACAAAAAATAAAATCTTGCATTTCTATCTGACTTGAAAAACAATAATAAAATGATTATTTTTAGGTAATCACAAGGCACAAATTCTTGTGCTTAGGAAGGAAATGGTGAGACAGCTCAGGAAATTTGAATAGTCTAATATACCAATAAAAATGTGAAAGAGGACTGGGGTTTGATCAGTGGTAGCATGCTTGCCACACATATATGAGACCCTGGTTTTAATCCCCAGCACAAATATATAAATAAAAAGAAAATAACAAATGAATGGTCCAAATATACTAATTAAAAGACAAATTGTTACCTGGGCATGTAGATGCACTCCCATAATCACAGTGACTTGGGAGGCTGAGTCAGAAAGATCACAAGTTCAAAGCCAGCAACTTAGCAAAGTCCTAAGCAATTTAGTGAGACCCTGTATCAAGATAAAACATAAAAAGGGCTGGGAAAGTGGCTCAGTGGAAAGCACCCCTGGGTTCAATCTCTGATATAAATAAATAAATAAATAAATAAATAAATAACAAAATTTTCAGTCAGTCTTAACTCTATGTTCTCTTCAAAAACCACATTACCTATAAAGACTCAGACTGATTAAAAGTAAAGAGATGGGAAAACATATACCATGCTAATACCCTTAATACAACTGAAATAACTATATTAATTTCACATTAAGCAGGCTTCAGGACAAAAAAGATTACTAGGGATAAAGAGGGGCATTACATAATGATAAATAATAGATAATTCTGCAGATAGACATAATAATCCTAATGCACTATTAGTTGACATGAACATCATTATCAGTCAGCTTGATCTAATTGACATTGTTAGACTAGTCCATTCAACAACAGCAAAATTCTTCCTGAGTCCACATGAAGCACTTACCAAGCTAGATCACATCCAGGACTACAAAAAACTAAACAAATTTCAAAGAATGAAAATCACATCAAGCATGTTCTCATACCACAGTGCAATTAAACTAGAAATAACAAATAAAATTCCCAAGTATGTGGAGATTAACAATCTGTTTCTACATAAAATGATAGAAGAATTTTTAAATACTTTGATTTAAATTTTTAAAAAGTTACCAAATTTATGGAATGCAAACTTTGGAAAATACTTAGAGGGAAATGTATACTAAGAAATACATATATTGGAAAAGAAGACAGATCTAAATTAATAACATAGGCTTCCATATTATTAATTTCTAAGCTTCCATCTTTGAAAACTAGAAAACACTGTAAGCCTGAAACAAAGCAAAAAAAAAAAAAAAAGAAATAATAAAAATTAGAGCACATTTCAGTGAAACTGAAAAAGTTTAAATAATGAAAATCAATAAACCAACAGATGATTATTTGAAAATTTTGAGGAAAAAAATAATATAAATCCCTTACAAAGTCATTCAGAAACAGAAGCAGAAATCCTTTCCACAATATTGGATAGGGCCAGCATTAACCAAAGATTAAAATAAGATAAGGATGTAACAAGAAAAGAAAATGACAGACCAATATATCTTAGAAACATAGATGCAAAATCATCAAGAAAATATGAGCAAATCAAATCCAACAATTTATAAGAGAATTACATACATTGATAAATGGGATTCACCCCATTTTAGATATGCTATAGGATCAACTATAGAAAATCAACTAATATAATTATCACATCCAAAACTCAAAAGAAAGTCACATTGGATCATATCAATTGATGAAGAAAATAATTTGACAAAATCCACACCCATTCATGATAAAATGTCTCTGCAAATTAGAAACAGAGGAAGTTCCTCAATTCGAAAAGGAAAGATGCACTAAATGGTGTTGTGACAATTAGGCAAACCACTGGAAAAATTAATTCTGATCTATATGTCCAATGGTTCAAATATTCAAATCATTTAGATTAAATAATACAACATTGTAAACTTTTTAAAATCTTGGAATAAGGAAGGCCATTGTAATTAATATTTAAAATATATAAATTGACTTCTGCATTTTGAAAACTAATTTTTTAAAAAAAGTATTTTCATAATTAAAAAGATAAATTGGGAGAAGTAGTTGAAACTCATATCACAAATAAAGGCTAACTTGTAACACTTTGATGACTCCTTAGCATTGGAAAGGTGCTCAAGGGTGTGTCTGATAAGAGAAATACAAGTTAAAATTACACTGAGATATCACTTTCTCCCTTTCAAATTGGAGAAACAAAATAAGATAAAAATTTTGATAATGAATTCCATTGATAAGGCTTGTTGAAAAAGATATTCTTGATATTTAAAGGTGTTATAGGTTTGTACTATTTCTGTCAGGCTACATTAGGCAGCATATAAAATTTAAAAATGTGTAAACTTATCCAGCTACCACATTCAAGTGATTTGTTTTTCTATTAACATAATTATAAGTTTGTGGAATAATTTATGTTCAAGCTTACTGAAGAACCGAAGCATTGCTTACTAGATAAACAAATTGAAGAGATCTAAATGTATATCAATAGGGAGGTTGGTTAGACAAATTATATTATACTTGACAACTGTGATAAAAAGAAGCAAGTATCAAAAAATCATGATAGAAAAAGCAAAAACCAAAAACAATCTGCATGCAAGTATGAATAATATACTTCATTTAAAAAGGGGAGGGGGCAAAAAGTCCATATAATCATAATTTCTTGTTATTTTATTTAAAACTTCCTAGAAAGACTAATGATAGGAGTTATGAATCTTGACTGATGAGGAAGCAATGCATGATCAATTTTTTTGAACCATGCATATTTATTTCATAATTTACTAAAATATGTTAAATTAACATTTAAATTAACCCTTAAGAGAGGTGAGGTGTGGGATGGATATCCCTGCTTGAGCATTAATAACCAGGTATTTGGCTCTAGATTCTAATGCTTCTCCAAGTCTGTTCACACTGCCTTCATGGGCACATGTATGGGTAAAAGAAGGTTCAGTGTAGCAAATAAAAAGATCTGTTTTCTAAGATGTGTAACACTTGGGGCCCAGGCTGTTTTTCAATATGCATAACTGAACACAACACTGGAATTTAGCAAGACCACAGGTGATGTTGTTGTTCCCAGACCCATTCCCCCGTGTTGAAAATTGAACACCCAAGAAATGCTGGTAAGCACAAAAAGTTTTAGTTAAAGGATAGAGCACGGGGCTGGGGATGTGGCTCAAGTGGTAGCGCACTCGCCTGGCATGCGTTGGGCCAGGGTTCCATCTTCAGCACCACATACAAACAAAGATGTTGTGTCCGCCGAAAACTAAAAAAAAAAATAAAAAATATTAAAATTCTCTCTCTCTCTCTCTCTCACTCTCTCTCTTTTTTTTTTTTTTTTAAAAAAAAGGACAGAGCACACGCAGAGAGAGAGAGAGAGAGAGAGAGAGAGAGAGAGAGAGAGACTCCTCCACACAGGAAGGGGTCCAAAGCAGTTGCCCTGAGGGAATGGAGGTGTCCTGCCCCTTTTGTAGATTTCAGATTTCCTTTGTTCTCATGTCCCCTCCTCCCATCCTGACCCAAAAGGTGGAGTGATCCCAGTGTGGGAACAAAGCCACCTAGGGGTACAGGCAGGAAAGGAGACTCCTGAGGACTACTCATAAACAACTCTTTGCAGGGAGGAAGAACACTCTGGAGGCAGGTAACCTTGGCCTTTTTACCCAGACCTCAATAGGAGAATCCCAATCTTTCTGACTCAAAAGTGCCAATTGGCCTGGCAGACAGGTCTAGAAACCTAATTAGGGATTATAGTAGAAGGAAACTAGAGGCCGCTAGATCAACCGATATGATAAAGGCCACATCTCTGCAGCTTGCAGACCTGCAATGAGTCACAATCCACAAAATCTAATGTTAAAGTATAAAAAGAGCCAGGTATGATGGCCCATACCTGTAATCTCAGAGACTCAGGAATCTGAGGCAGGAGGCATTGCAAGTTGAAGGCTAGTCTCAGAAACTTAGCAAGACCTGGTCTCAAAATAAAAATTAAAAAGAATTGGAGATGTAGCTAAGTTGGAGCATGCCCATGGGTTCCCCAGTATCAAAACCAAATCAACCTAAAAAAGCAAGTGGCCATATTCAGGTTTCTGGTATCTAGTAGGATGATATGAATTTTGATCAGTTCAAATCTCAGCTGGATTGATTCCAGAGAACACTGACAGTTGAGAGTACCATAGGCCCCAGGCCTTGGCACTGGAACTAGCTAATACCAGTAGAAGTAGGTGATGGTCAAGTTAATGCATATCATCTGGAAGGAAGTGTGAATAATCATACCCTGCTAAAGGTCACAAAACAACAACAGCACCAAAAAGTCTTGGATATGTGAGAAAATTGAGGTACTTTCCTGGAACTATAGGTCACCTTAGCCAAAGACTGACTATATTTTTTATAATTTTTTTATTTGTTCTAATTAGTTATACATGACAGAATGCATTTTGATACATCATACATAAATGGAGTATAACTTCTCATTATTCTGGTTATATATGATATAGTTACACCAGTCTCGTAGTCATATATGCACATACAGTAATAATGTCCCATTTATTCTGATATCCTTCCTACCCTTGTATTCCCTCCCCTCCCTTCACTCACCTCTGTCTGATCCAAAGTACTTCTATTCTTCCCTATCCATCCCATTGTATTGTGAATTAGCATTTATATACCAGAAAATAATCAGCCTTGGTTCTTTGGAATTGGTTTATTTCTCTTACCTCAATATTGTCCAGCTCCATCCATTTACTGGCAAACACTATTAACATGAGTAGGAGATTAAAGCTATGAAAGAGAATTGACTCATTTGTAGACACTGACTACAAGAAGCCTGGGGAATTGTACAAATGATCTCAGTTTTTCAGCTCTCCTTGTATTTCCACTCTGGAAAGGTGAGTTTGCATCTCCTCCTTTGAAAAAGGAAAAGGCTATTAATCCATCCCTTGAATTTGGGATGGACTTTGTGACTTGCTTTGTCAATAGAGTACCAAGAAGAGTCAGTGGGCCAGTTTCAAGTCTAGACCTCAAAAGACCTTGTGTACCTTCATTTTCTTTTGAACTTCCATAGCTTAGCCTAACCTTCTGAAAAAATGAGAAACCACCCAGAGCAGAGGCCAGGAGCTTTTCCTGAAGCCATCCTGGACCAGCCTGCCCCTAGTCAACCAATGAGTTCTCAGCCAGATGAGCCGCCCACCCAATCCACGAAATTCATGAGAAACAACAAATGGCTGTTATTTTAAACTCCTAACCATTAGAGTTGAATCTCCATTCATAACTAATGATGATATAGGAGATCTGATCATTCAGAATAAGAAGGAAGGGAGGGGGGGAAAGGAACAGCTAAGGTAACTATTTATTTGATGTGTGTATCTTAGAGGGTTTTATTTTTCCACTCCCCAGTGATCAAAGTGATCAAACTTTGCTAGTAAAATAAGATTAAGTTAATTATCTCATCAGTTTGACTTTCAATAGTTAAGGAGAAGACTAGAGTTTCATTATGCTTATTGGGGCTGGCAATAACAATTTCAGTCTTGAGATTACTAAGCATATTTACAACCATTATCTCATCCTTCCTTCACAATAAATCTAGGAAGTAGACAACATCAATGATTACGAAATAAGTTTAGAACTTTAGCATATTAGGTCAGAATAAAGCAGTCTGTAAGTAGCAAACTAGAACTGCTATATTGTGAGCCAAAATTCTGATGGTACAAAGGATAATGAAGAAACTGGCATATGACATATCTCAAACTCTTATTATCTGGAAAAGTAACAGTATCTCATTCATCTATGCTGTATATAAGCAAACTTCCTAGCTCATTTGTATTATAAGATTATTAATATTAAACATTTATGCCTCACTTCTCTCAACTACAAAAGGATCATCATTGTACATTACTTATTATAAATGATAAATGACATATGTCAAAATGCATCACACATGTAGGACATAGCACTAAATAAGTATTATCATAATAATACTTGCATCAAATAAACAATGACTGGCAAACACCACATGTAACTATATATTAGTTGAAACCAATTTTTAAAAATTAAGTAATTATTTTCCCTTTAATTGCACTAACTTGAAATTTTCTGCTGTATCAGACTTAAAAGAACACTTATATAAACATGATTGCAAATTCTTGAAATGATCTTGCTAAAGGCAACCTTACTCATCCTGTCAATGCATTTAATCTCTGACTTCATGATTAAGATTATACGGAGATTCCACTATTGAAAAGTAAATTGAAACAGGGATTATCTCTCCTACTTCAGAAGATAAAAATAAATGTAAGTGACAGCACCTTCTATGCTGACATAATTATTAATTTTAACACTGGAATAGATTAGAAACCAAATATAAGAGATGCCTTGGAAGAGGTCATTAAAATGTCAAAACAATCAAGCAACTCAATAAAATGTGCAGGCCTCTGGAAGTCATTCATACTTCTTTTCAAGTATCCAGATTGGCTGGGCTGTTCACTGACAAGGCTTTCATTTAAGTAAACTTACCAGTTTTTTCTTTCGCTGTATTTTTCACTAATCTCTATAAGTAGACTCAGGCAAATTTTGAATTAATGATTGCCACATCTTCAATTAAGAATGAAAAATAATCTACTGTGATTCATCAGTGGCAATGAGTGAAACCATTCTCTCATAGATAAGAGTCTCTTTCCATTAGAAAATGATGATTTTACTAATTTACTTTCAGAAAGTATAAAGTGAACTCAGACTCTAAATATTAAGCCACTTAGTTATCACTTAATTCATATAGAAATTTCAATTTTTTTAGAAAAATCATTATGGATAAGACATAAACTAAACAATACCTATTACAGTAATCATTACAGGAATATAATGAAATTTATGCTTGATAACACCTTGAGAGCTATTCATCTAATCCTTTAGCATTTGGCTTTCACCCTGTTATCATTTCTACCCTCTTACAGTTACTACTGTATTAACTTTTTGAGAATCAGCATGGCATAACATATGAGCAAATAACAGAAGGCAGGGCATTCCTACCAGGCAGCCAGGCTCAATCCTCTCTGTGTGCCTACAGAGAAGCACATGAGGTCTCCTTCCCCCATGCCTTTGCTCTCCTTTTTTCCCTTTCTCCTGTCTTCTACAGTATGGCACACTGCACAACGGGGTTTCTCCATCAGTGCACGTTCTGTCCTGGATGCTACATTGTCCTATGGTTATCCCTGCATCTGAGGGTATTTAGCAGCATCTTCCACCTCTACACACTAGATGCCAGTAGTAATACTCCCTCAGACCAGTGATGACAATTAAAGATGTGCAGAGATTGCCAAAAGTCCCCTGGGGAGTAACAGTCACCTGTTTGGGAATGACTGCACTATACTCATCAACAATCTTTCCAGACCCATGCTGCCAACACTTGTCTTTGGCCCTGCTCTTCTTACCTATGTTTACATGTTTCGGAAACCAACCCAATCTATCTCAGTTCAGTTCACCGTGTCTGTGAAACAGTTCTTTAAGAGGCAATGCTGAAAGATGTATGTCAGCATAGCCCTTCAGAACTGAGTTTTTGACAGAGGTTTCATTGTATTCATTCATGTTGTTCACATTACGTCAACTAAGAGCCTTATTTGAAAATATTATTTATTCCAGTTGTAATATATTTAAATACTAAGATGAAAGGGGAGGGAGGGTGGTAAGGCAAAGAGGTTTTGTACTGAAACACCACACACAGCAAATTCAAATCAGAAGAAATTAAGTGCATACACTTACATGTATACACATCTTCACACACATCCATTACAATCATTATTGGCAAAGCCAGAGATTCAAACTCTTATAACTAGGAGAAATATCAAAATGAAAAAAAAAATAGGAACATATTTCATACAGAAAACATGTGTAATTTATTTCCTGGGAAAATGATCCTCAATATAAGGAATTTAACTAAAAGTAGAAGGTAAGGGAATAAAAAAATATGAAACGTATATGCTACCATCTAGAAAATCTAATTTTAGAACTTCTAACTGATGGAGTCTACTCAATTGTCACTAGTGGGGATGCTAAGAAATCTCCATTCTGGTATTCATTGTGCCCAAGACACTTTGGACTCAGAGCTAGAGGAAAATTCATTTCTGAATTCTGAAAACCTCTTAAATTCCCTAGTATAGAAGAACTGACAATAGAAATAGACCGTTCTTCCCCTATAAGTATAAAAGTGAGAGAAGAAAATTACAATGGAATAGAACAATTCTGAGAGATTCATCATTCAGAAAGGGCATTATGAACAAGACTCCAGGAGGCTAGTTCAGAGTCTTTTTACAACCAGTCCTTTAATTATAACCTTCAGAAAAATATTCTACTTGAAACATTTCATTGAGAAAATAATTGCATTAAAACACATATTTTCAAAATATTCAAGGTCACAGCCCTGCTAAATATATATCATATTTAACTTACTAAAGCAATTCCATCAGTATTTTCAGTTTCAACCACCTACTGTCAGATTATTATTTAGAATTCTTTCTAAAAACAATGAGGTTTTACTTCTTTCATCTTTTATAAATAAAATACCCGTTTTAATGATTTTTGTAAAAAGAAGGAGTTTTGGTCCAAAAATAAGTTGATAGTACTATTCTTATAAACACAAATCTGTGAGAAATTTCAATGCTCTTTTTCTACCTTTAAAAAAATATTTTCGCTAGAAAACTCCT
The DNA here is from genome assembly GCF_001458135.2 of Marmota marmota marmota. Taxonomy (NCBI): domain Eukaryota; kingdom Metazoa; phylum Chordata; class Mammalia; order Rodentia; family Sciuridae; genus Marmota; species Marmota marmota. Next base: position 28,260,308 of record NW_026000108.1, on the reverse strand, counting down.
CTGAAAGAACAGCAAATCATCGCTACAAACACAAAAGAGTGCAAATGTGTACTGCCTGCCAGCAGCAGAACCCCAAAAGCTTTGCTTTGTTGTCCTGAATATCTCAACAATAGACTTCAACCACAGCAGAAAACTGAAAAGATTTTGTAGACCCAAAGAAGTTCTTGCAGGTAGGAGCTATCATACTAAAACATAAGCAGCAACCCAGCCAGCAGGATAGAAGAGCTGCCCCAAAGGACTGAATGGTCAATTCTGAGATGAAATTGTAGAAGTCAAGCAAAGGTGATTGACAGGGTTTTAAAATATACAAGTTTTGAAACGTAAAGACGAAGATGGACAGGGTTAAACTGGGCTCCAGAATCACTTTTGTGCTAGTCCTAAATAAATTCTTTCAGTATGCCAAATATTATATTTTAAATAGATACTTCAACCAACACTAAAGATCATTTTGATGATTTTCCTGAAGTTAGGGACATTTGTACCACTTCTATAACCAGAATTCTGTGAGAAACTTTAAAATGTCCTTTTCCAGCTGTAAAGAACCAATTGGTGACCATAACAATGTCCTTGGTAATCTACAGGGACCATATATAACCAAGAGTTCCAACTGCTAACTTTAAATTCCATTGCCTGGTTTGAGAAGCCACACTACTCATGGAATTGCTACCAGCCAAAGAGGGGGGGTGTGGGTAGTAGACCAAGGAGGCAGGGTACCTCTGATGGATAAGACTCTTCTCTGTAGCAGTCAAAGGTTATTGCTACATCTTCAATTAGGAATTAAAAATAAGGTGTTGTGATTCATCAATCAAAGATACCTTCCCTAACCTTCTCTTCCTCTCTGCAATGTCAAACCTATATTTGGTCATGCGACTCTCCAACCTATTTTAGATCCCTCTTCATTTTCTCTTAGAAAAGATTTTTCTCTTAATATTATCTTTGCGTGGCAGTCCAGTATCAATGTCCCAGATAAACGTGGAGCTTCTATTCTTAAATTGTTATGTTTTCAGTAAGGAAGAGTCTTCAAAACACTAGGAATGGAACCACCATGTGAACCAGCTATCTCAATTCCTTGGTATTTATCCAAAAGAACTGAAATCATCATACTGTAGTGATAATACCACATCAATTCATAATAGCTGGAAGCTAGAACACAATAAGGGGGGAAAGCAGGGGTCAGATATAAAGATATAAGATCAGTAAAATAGAAGAAGGAAATCAAGAGGGAGGGAGGAGGGATGGGAAAGGGGAGGAAATGTGGAATGAATTTAACAAGATTATATTACGTGCATGAATAAATATGCTGCAGGAAATGCCATCCTTATGTATGCACCAACCAAATAAACAACTAAATGAGAGAAAGAAAGATCAATAGAGGAATCAGAATAGAGGGAAGAAGGAATAGAGGGAAAGTAAGGAAATGGGAAACTGAAATGGATTAAATCAAATTCCATACATTTATGATTTTGTCAAAATAAACCCAACTACTACATATAAATATAATGCTCTAATAAAGAAAAGAAAAGAAAAAAATTGTTATGTTCTCAGTTTCATGATTAGATGACCATGAAATTTTAGGGGAAATTCAAGCACAGAAATGGTACAAAAAATCCTGTCTCTCAATAGTACCTAAAAACTCCTCTCAAAGACAAAGCCCAAAAGAAAATGAAATGAAAAAGATAACATTTCATTTTCAGAACATATTAAGTGAAATGGGACTTTAAAAGTATGGAACAATTATTAAAATTATGATGTCAGCTATATAAAATAGCATTCAAAGAATGAGGGTATTGGGTCATACTAAATGGTTTTCATCTTTTACTCTCCTTTCTGTCATATTCTAAGTTTGCTTAATTGAACATGTTAATATTTAGGATTGCATTGGGAATAAAATTTAAAAACTATGTGTGTAATGGATTAACCAACTCAAGGATGGAGGGAATTAAATAAAAATCAAAAAATACGTAGACTATCTTTTTGATGCTGCATGTCTACTTTCCTCAAGAAATCAAGAAATAATGGGGATTAGACTATTAACTGATGTCTGGTATATGCCTGTGATATCTCCTTACCACAGAAGTCTTGCCAATTTAAGAACCCTGCTTCTCTCCTAGAGGAGGCACAGTCCTGATCTTTGGATGCTGGCTTTCTTCTCCATTGTCTTTATTAGTGCCATGCAACACCTTCAGCAAGCACCAAGCAGCAAGGGCCAAGAGGTCCACCTCCCTGGTGCTCATAGCCAGGGGCAGTGCCATTGGAGAGTCTGGCCAGCCCTCCAGGTGCCTCTGTGCCACTGTAGTGCTCTAAGTTCCTTGACTAAGGGACAACTCTTTAGGAAAAGAAAAAAAAAGTAAATTTCTTGAATTTCCACCATTCTTTTCCTTTTACTATAGAAGTCCAGTCCTCTACTTAAAAAATATATTTACAAATTTGAATTAAACATGGTTCTATCACATAGTTTAAAACATTTTCTTTCAGGGAAAAATTCAGTCATGTCAAAAATCAAGCTTCTTATCAGCTGCATTTTTCCTCACTTGAGGAGCTGCTCCATCTATCCTCATTTCCAAAATGGTGTCTGGGTTTAAGGAGAAATAAGCACAACCTTGTGGCACTGGGAAGCTGGGTGGCCTCTGGTGCCAATGTCCTCTGGCTGAGGAGGCTCATCCCACATATCTCTATGGTGTGGGGTCTACACTCAATGTCATTCTGCTGAAGTATCTATGAGTCATTAAGCTAATGGTCTGTTTTCTTTAATAAGACAAAAGTCATGATGGTTTTTATAGGAATCTTCACCATTTTACTCTGACTAGGCATCCCACTTTTGCTCTGACTGCTAGCTACTTCAGATGCTGAAAGTTTTATCAGTCATTCTCTTGCAACCCCAGGTTTGGTAAATCTACTCTGAAGCCCTCTGCTTCAGACATGTGTCCATCATGGTAGTTGTCTTTCTGACAAGTTTACAGCACTTCAGTAATAAACCATGTCCATCCTGGGAGACCTCAGGAATTTCTGCAGCTCTTCCTTCCATGCAGGCTCTGAGGAAGTCAGAGTTCATCAGACGCAAACACCTCCCTTAGCCATTTCTAATACTTTCCTGTGTGCTTTTGGACATGGCACCATGCTGATCATCTGACTTTGATAGACACACACTTTCCAGGAATTACACTGAAGAAATTTTTTTAAAAAATTAAATCTAGTCTGTGATCCATTTATTTGTAACACACTTTCAGGAATTCCAGTCTTTCACTAAAAGAGAGAGACAGTTAATTAGTATCTATTTTTTTAACTACACTATTTATCTTTCCATGAGAATTTGTAATGAATAGAGGGAAACTTTCAATTTCCCTTTCAAGGTGGTTAATATTTCTCCAGGCAGTACTCTCCTCTTGTCTCTGATCTTCAGTGAAGCTGCCCTCCCCTTTATTAATTTATAAGCCTTATGGCCTTGCTTTTATTGGAAAAGGGTTTCTAGGGAAGGAAAAGAATAAAATTGGATTGCTGAACTAGAGGGTGCACTGGAAGTTATTCCAACATCATTTGTGTACACTTGAACATTTCTTATCATTTTAATTTCTTTTGCAAGATAATAATATTTTCCATACATATTAAAGAACTTTAATTGGTCATTAAGTAATCTAAAAGACAATTACTTGTATCACCCTAATTTTATAGATACTAAAAGTGAGACTCCATGAGGTTAAATTATTTATCTTATGTTTCTTAATAAGGAAATTGTATATGTAACATTCTAACAGAGGCTTATCTGAGTTTGGAGTCCTTAGTTCATAACTGCATGCCTAATTATAACTTTATATTTCCTCTCTTTCTTAACACATAGCTTAGTCATCTGATTAAGAAAATAGTGAAAAGGATAGTTCTAATGCCAAGACACCCATAATCCTTTCTGCAGCCATGGTACAGAAATGGACTTTCAAAAAAGTATCAAGGTGTTTGCTCATGACCCTTGTTTTACTCAGCTTTTACATCACTGTAACCAAAACACCCAACAAGAGCAACTTAAAGAATGAAAACCTTATTTGGGCTTACAGTTCCAGAGGCCTCAGTCCATAGATGACCTACTGGGCACAAGTGAGGTAGAATGTCATGGGGAAGGGCCCAGTGGAGAGAAGTTTAGTTCATGACTGGGTCAGGAAGCAGAGAAAGGGAGACAGGCTGCAAGAAGAACAGCCCTCCTAAGCCACAACCCCAGTGACCCACCTCCTCCAGACACGCCCCACCTGCCTACAGTTACTCCCCAGTCAGTCTTTTCAAACTAGGATGGACTGATTAGGTCACAGCTCTTGTAACATAATCATTTTACCTCTAAATAATCCAGCATAATGTTAGAAATACTGAGGTGCTGTAAGAAATTAAACATGTACTCAGAAGTGGGGGTGGGCAAGGAAAACGTCTACTTTTGACCGAAGGGCATCCAATGAAACCTGGCTAGCAAGCATGCCTGGATAGGCAGACTGCCTGTTTGTATACCTAAGCAGTGCTGCCCTTTGCCCTGTTTAAAGGACTCAGGGGTACAGTCTACATGATTGGCTAATTTTAAAATTAGGGAAGATGAAGAGAGGGGTATAATTAAAATGGCTACAATTGGATCCAATTAAGGCCAAATACTATACTGTGATAATGAACCACTGGACTTTCCATTTCTAAAAATTAGCACAGGAGCTTTTAGGAGACATCCTCATATCCAAACCATAGCAATGCTGATGTGCATTTTTCCTGAGGAAAAGCTACATTTACTCACTCTTCTAAGAATGTGAATCTCATATTGAGAGATGTGTGTTAAAATCACCTAGTATTATTGTGTGTGGTCTATTTGACTCTTGATATTGAGGAGGGTTTATGTAGCTGCTCCATTATTTGGGACATAAATATTTATAACTGTTATTTATTCTTGATTTATGATTCCCTTAAGCAGCATGAAATGGCCTTCTTTGTCTCTTCTGATTGACTTTGGTTTGAGGTCCACTTTATCTGATAGAAGACTAGAAACCCTTGCTTGTAATGAGGACTATGTGATATATTTTTTACCATCCCTTCAGTCTATGGTTGTCTTTGTCTATGAGGTGAGTTTCTTAAAGACAGCATATTGCTGGGTCTTGTTTTTGATCCAGTCCACAAGTTTTGTCTTTCATGTTATTATTGAAAGTTCCATTTATTTCCTATCATTTGGTTTATTTCTAAATTTTAAGTTGAATTACATTCTCTTTTGTGTATTCTTTTTTAAGAATTTTTTTGTTTTAATTAGTTACACATGATAGTACAATGACCTTGACATATCATTCATTTGAATCAGATGAGATATAATTTCTCATTTTTCTGAGTGTACAGGTTGCAGAATCATATTGGTCATGCAGTCACATATATACACACAGTAATAATAATGTCTATTTCATTCTACTATCTTTCTTATCCCCCAATCCCCTCCCTTCCCCTCCCATTACTTCTCTCTACCTAATCTAAGGTAACGCTATTCTTTTTTTTTTCTTTTTCTCACATCTTCATACATGTATTTTGTATAAAGATGAGGGTTTCCCATAGTGTTGTTTTTCACTCTGCTGTTTTTAATTTTTATTTTCCATTTCCTCTTCATGAAATATTTTATTGAGTATGTTTTGTAGTGCTGGCTTTCTAACTGTGAATTATTTTAAATTTTGTTTATTGTGGAGGTTTTTATTTCATTTTCAAATATTCATTTTGCAGGATATAGTATTCTTGGTAGCTTCTATTTTGTTTCAGAGCATGGTATATATTATTCCAGACTTCCTAGCTTTTAGAGTCTGGGTTAAAAAATCATCTGAGATCTGAATTGGTTTATCTTTATCATTTTTCTCTTGCTGCTTTTAAAATTCTATCCTTTTTCTCTATGTTAGGTATTTTCATAGTAGTGTGTCTTGGAGTGAGTCTGTTGTAATTTTGTATATTTTTTATGATTTTTGTATTTGATTTTCCATTTTCATTCTTAAGATTTGGGAAATTTTCTGATATTATTTCATTGAAAAAAATTGTGCTTCTTTGATATCAAATTGATATCAAAATTTTTTTTAAAAATCAACAAAACAAATAATTGGTTCTTTGAAAGAATTAAGAAAGTTATAAATGATTAGCCAAGCTAGCTTAAAGAGAAAAAACTCAAATTGTTAAAAATCCATGATGAAATGGAAATATAGCTACAAACACTACTGAAATGAGGAGATAATCAGAAACTACATTGAATACTTATACTCCAATAAGCTAGAAAATTGCAAAAATATTGACAAATTCCTAGAGACATACACTCTACCCAAATTGAAGCAGAAGGATATAGAATATTTAAACAGGTCAATTTCTAGTAACAAAATTGAAGAAGTCATTCAAAAGCCTACCAATGAAGAAAAGTCCAGGACTGAAGGGATTCTCAGCCAAGTTCTACCAGATCTTTAAAGAAGAACTAATCCCAATCCTCCTCAAATTACTCCATGCAACACAAAAGGAGGGAATTCTTCCAGACTCATTCTATGAAGCCAGTGTAAACCTCACATCAAAACCAGACAAGGATACATCAAGAAAAGAAAACATCATATGCCTGATGAGCATAGATGCAAAATTCTTCATAAAATACTGGCAAATTGCAAACAAAAACATATTAAAAAGACAGCACCCCATGATCAAGTGGGGTTCATCTCAGGGATACAAGGTTGGTTAACATACAGAAATCAATAAATGTAATGCATCACCTAAACAGACTTAAAGACAAGATCCACATTATTATCTCAATAGATATAGAAAAACCATTTAAGAAAGTATAGCATTTATTCATATTTAGAACACTGGAAAAATTAGGGATAAAAAGAACATACCTTAACATTGTAAAAGCTATATTATATAAGTCCAAGACCAACATCATTCTAATGGAGAAAAACTGAAATTATTCCCTCTAAACACAGGAACAAGAAAACGATACCCACCTTCACCACTTCTATTCAACATAGTCCTTGAAACTCTAGCCAGTACAATTAGAAGAAAAAAATTAAAGGGATACAATTAGGAAAAGAAGAACTCAAACTATCACTATATGCCAATGATATGATTCTATATTTAGAAGATCCAAAAAATTCTACCAGAAATATTCTAGAACTAATAAATGAATTCTGCAAAGTTGCATGATATAAAATTAACCCATAGAGCAAATGCATTCCTATACATCAATGATGATTGCACTGAAAGAGAAATTAGGAAAACTACCCCATTCACAATAGCCTCAAAAAAAAAAAAAAAAAAAAACTTGGGAATCAACCTAACAAAAGTGGTGAGAGACCTCTGCAATGAAAACTACAGAACATTAAATTAAAAAATTGAGGGACACATTAGAAGATAGAAAGATTTCCGTGTTCTTACATAGGCAGAATCAGTTTTGCCAAAAAGACCATATTACCAAAAGAGCTATACAGATTCAGTGCAATTCCTATTAAAACTCCAATCATGTTCTTCGTATAAATAGAAAGGGCAGTCATGAAATTTATTTGGAAAAATAAGAAGTGCAGAATAGCTAAAATAATCCTTAGTGAAAAATGCCAAGCAGGAAGCATCATAATATCAGACTTTAAATTATGCTATAGAATTATAGTAACAAAATCAGCATGGTATTGGCACCAAAATAGGCAAAGAAGACCGAAGAAACAGAATAGAAGACACAGAGACAAACCCACATAAATACAGTTACCTCATACTACACAAAGGTGCAAAAAACACACACTGGTGAAAAGATAGCCTCTCCAACAAATGGTGCTAGAAAAACTGAAAATTCATATCTAATAAAATGAAAGTTAATCCTTATCTTTCACCCTACACAAAAATTAACTCTAAGTGGATCATAGACCTAGAAATTAAAGCAGAAACCCACAATCTCCTATAAGAAAATGTAGGCCCAACACTTCAACATATTAGCACAGGAACTAACTTCCCAAACAAGACTCCTAAAGCACAAGAAATAAAATAAAAAATCAATAAATGAGATTATATCAAACTAAAATACTTCCTGACAGTAAAAGAAACACGAGTGCGGAGAACATATAGAATGGGAGAAAATCTTTGACACCTGTACCTCAGAATGGGGCATTAATTTCCAGGATATAAAAAGAACTCAAAAAAAGCTTAAAACACACACACACACACACACACACACACACACTAACCCAATCAATAAATGTGCAAAGGAACTGAACAGAAGCTTCTCAAAAGAATACAATTGGTCAACAATATATGAAAAAATGTTCAACATCTCTAGCCATTACAGAAATACAAATTAAAACTACCTGAGGTTTCATGTCACTCCAGCCAGAATGGCAATTATCAAGAATACAAGTAACAACAAATGTTGGCAAGGATGTGGGGAAAAGGGAACACTTATACATTGTTGGTAGGACTGCAAATTGGTAAAATCACTCTAGAAAGCAGTATGGAGAATCCTCAAAAAACTAGGAATGGAACTATCATTTGATCCAGTTATCCCACTCTTCAGCATATATACAAAATATTTAAAATCAGCATACTAGAGTGATACAGCCAAATCAATGTTTACAACAACACAGTTCACAGCAGTTAAGCTATTGAACCAACCTAGATGTCCATCAACAGATGAATGGATAAAGAAATTATGGTATATATACACAATAGAATATAATTCAGCCATAAATAAGAATGAAATTATGACATTTACCAGTAAATGGATGAATCCATAGACTATCATATTAATTGAAATGAGCCAAACCCCAAACAAAAAAGGTCATATGTTACCCCCCACAAAAAAAGTTTAAATGTTTCAGCTGATACGTGGTAGCTAAATCACAATCAAAGGAGTAGAGAGGAAGAAGAACAGTTCACTAGATTAGACAAAGGAGAACTAAAAGAAGGGAAGAGGGATAAGAATAGGAAAGACAGTAGAATAAATTTAACACAATTTTCCTATGTAAACATATGAAATTACCTAGATGAATCCCAACATCATGACCACCCACAAGAATGTAATCCTAATTAGAATAAGATATACCCTATACTTGCATAATTTTATCAAAATAAATTGTAATTTCGTGTATAAGTGAGAAAAACCAATAAAGTAAAATAAAATACAAAAAAAAAAAAGAGTGTGAATCTCTAAACTCTTAAGAAGAACTGTGTGTATTTTTCCCATGTAGCCTCCAAGTGGTTGCTCAAATCTTTGGCTTATACCAGGAATTGCTGTAAGCCTCCACATTAGATCCAGTAATTACTGAGCATGGGTTGCTACAGGAACAATGTGAAATTCTTTGAGCCACCTTCCCTTTTCTTTCTTCCTCCCTTAATGCACAAAAACAGGGCTGGGGATATAGCTCAGCTGGTAGAGTGCTTTCCTTACATGCACAAGGCCCTGGGTTTGATCCCCAGCACCACACACACACACACAAAAAAAAAAAAAAAAAAAAAAAAAAAAAACAGAAGACAACTAGATGAAAAAAAATTGGAAGAGATGTGAAAAAAAATTAAAAACAGCGAAACTAAGACATTAAGCAATTCACCTATTAGAGAGCATTTTACTTGACACTCTGATTAGGGTTATGTTCATATTTAAAGCTAGTTTTAGATTTCTACTTATAATTTGTGGTTGGATGGTGGGTCTGCTTAATACATTTTTTCGTATATTTTGTCAGGGCATAATTAATACATTATTCTTCTGAAATATATCTTTTGTTTCCAAGTTAAAAAAAATATTTCTGAACAAGTCTGTTATCTGTTTTTTTTCTTAATTAAAGAACAGACCATAATATCAATTCTCTTATAAAGTTAATGCTTGTTTATAAAGCAGAGGCCAAGGTTAGATGACAGCAGAAAAGATCTAGATAATGTGACATTTAAAAAAAAGCATAGTTTCAAATTTTCACATTTCTTAAACACAAAAGCCCAAATAGATGACTAACAAAATGTATTGAAACTCTTATACTCATCTAAATAAATAGAAATTTTTATGACTTTATCTTAAAATGACATTTACAAATGTTTTTGTTTCTAGTGAAAGTGGAAAAAAAATACTGCTTTCAGAAAATTCTCAAATCAACAACTTGAACCTCTTACCTTGTAACATCATGAAAAGAAATGATAACTTAAATGATGATTCCTCAAAATAACCCAAGCAGGAGCCCTTTGTCCTGATCACTCCAAGTGCCTTGATGCTTCCATTAGGGTGTAGTTTGATTGCCAGGAAGAGGGGAAGCACTCATTGTGGAGAATGCATGTCTTAGTACAAGCCTCTTTCCTATTTCTGAAATCCATTTTGCTTACCACTTTGGATCAATTTCTGTACCTGAGACCAGAAATTATCAAGTTTTGTTTGCCTTTGAGTCTTTCCTTGACGATTATGTGTTCCTACTGATTTCCATTAGCTTTATATTCGTTAGGTCATCATTCATGTGATTATACTGTCTTGCAGAGCTCTTTGCTATAATTTGGGTTATATTTGTTTTCTGGTGCCAATAGATAGTCAAATTTCATATCACCCATTCTCTTTCACCCATCTTTTAATTTCTGTGCATATTCCATATTCCTTAGACTACACAGAGGTAAAATGCAGAACCCTAGAGATAAATCAATTTAATAATAAAGTCAAGACAAACTGTCTTAGTTTGAAGTGACTAAATTGAAAACAAAAAGACATTTCTTTTAAACAGATATATTGGGTACCCTACATAAAATCCTCAGAGGCCAAGATCGAGGACCATGAAAACAGCAATAGTGCCCAAAATTATAGTGAAGCTCTGCTCAGGGGAGATGCTACTGACGATACAGGGTACAAACACCATGACTTGTGGCAAGAGCCCTGCAGAGGTGGCCCTGCATTCTCCTGCCTGAACCTTTTCCATTGCTCCTCTGGACATTAGATGAGCTGCCACACACATGGCTGGAATCATTCCCACACAAAGGCTCCATTTAGACCTTATTATCTTCTGATTCAATTTTGAGGAACACAAATAATTAGATCATAACTTTGACTCCTGGACCCCAATATTTATGTTCTTCTCACATATGAAGTACATTTTCTAAGGCTTGAACATGTCTCATCTGAAATTCAATACTGAAACTTAATGGCCAATATGATGTACTAAGATTTGGAATCTTGCCAGTCATGGTGATCCATGCCTGTAATCCCAGCAGCTCAGGAGTCTGGGGCAGGTGGATTGCAAGTTCAGGGGAAGCCTCAGCAACTTTAGCAAGACCCTAGTCTCAAATAATAATAATAATAAGGGCTGGCAATATTTCTCAGTAGTTAAGTGCTCCTGGGTTCAATCCTAGGTACCAAAAAAAAAAGATGTGGGGCCGTTAAGATGGGATTAGACCGTGAATGCTCCTCCTTTTTTAATGAAATTAAACCCTTATTATTATTTATTTTTTTAAAATCCTTATGGAGTGTTCAACTCTTTTGCCCTTCCACCTTCTGCCATGTAAGGACACAGCTTCCCTTCCCTCTGGTTGATTTAGAATCAAGGTCCCACCTTGGAAGCAGAGGGCAGTTCTCACCAGATAACTGAACCTATTGCTGCCTTGAACTTGGACTTCTAAGCTTTCAAAACTGTGATAAAATAAATTTATGTTCTGTATAAATTACCACATCTTGGACATTTTGTTATAGAAACACAGGTGGAGTAGGTCAGCATTCATGCTATTGCAGTAGCCCGGATTGTCTTAATTTATACCTGTATCAACTCAAAAGACTAAAGACTCATCCAGATCCCTAAATCAGATATGAGTGATACTCAAGTTGTAATTGATTCTAAAGCAAATCCACCTCCAGCTGTGAGCCTGTAAAAGCAAATGACTTTTATGCTGTCAAAATATATGTGGGATAAACAGAAGAAACATTTCTATCCAAAAAGGGAGAAATAGGAAAGAAGAAAGGAGTAACAGGTCCCAGAAACGTCTAAAACTCAATAGGAAAGACAATATTAAATATTAGGACTTGAGAATAGTCATCTTTGATTCATGTTCTGCTTTCAGACATGTGGGTCAGACTTGGATTGGGTTCGTAGCAAAACCTGCCCTCATGGTTTTGCTGTGTGCATCTCATGCTGTGGCTCTCATAAGTCCTAATAGGTACCTAGAGATAAATCAATTTAATAATAAAGTCAAGACAAACTGTCTTAGTTTGAAGTGACTAAATTGAAAACAAAAAGACATTTCTTTTAAACAGATATATTGGGTACCCTACATAAAATCAAGACATGCTGATATCTCTATCACTTTGAAATCTCAAGGGTGGCCCCATTTTCATGGCTTTCCTGAGTATTGGCCTAGTGGGCACTCTCTGTGGTGACTCCACCTGCATGGCAGTCCTTTTCTTGGGTTCTGCACCTGATGCTCCTAGCTGCTCCATTCTTAAAAACCTAGGTAGAGGTAGCCATGCCCTCATTGCCTGTATTTTCTGCTTCCTGATGGAAATGGCATCATACAGATGCCACCCAGTTTAATAATCCATGTACTTAGGAGAGACAGCCAACACAGTCCATGCATTTGAGCCAACTGGAGCTAATCCAGGTATTTGCCAAGGAGAGTAGCACCAGTATGCTGAGAGTGAAGCCTTGGATTGGCACCAGGCAGCAAATGCCAATGTCCCACAGGTATCCATGAACCTTCCCTTAAAATTAATCTGTTCCCAGGCTCTTGTACTATAGCACATAATGGGAGTGGCATCACCAGTGATATTTGAAATGCCGTCAGGGTCATTCTTTCCTTGTCTTGGTGAGTGGCACCTGGCCAATACACACTAATCTCCTTATCAATCTGTTGCTTGGCCACATCACTGGTGTTCTTTCTTTCTCATTTATTATGATAAGGATAGGTTGAGAATTTTCAAAATCTTTAAATTGTACTCTCATTTGATTTAAAAATCCATTTTTTTGCTCACATTCACTACATTCATTCAATGTAGTACTGGAAGACATTGATATTAAACGGATTATATTAGGTGGTATGATGTGAGACAGCCAGAGCAATTCAGCAAGACAAAGAAAGAAAAGACATATGAATTAGAAAAGAAGAAATCCCATTTATAATAAATACAAAAATTGAGAAATAAAATACCTGGGAATAAATTTAATCAAAGAGGTGAAAGATTGCTATAAGAAAAATTATAAAATACTAATAAAAGAAATTGAAGAGAACATTCTAGATCCAGACATTCACCCTCTTTCCACTTGATTCTGATACCTGTGCTTTCAGGCACTGAGTCATTCTGTTTGTGAAATGTTGTTTTCTAGAATTTCCATCTCCCATTAAAGGTTTTCCTTTATGCCACCTTCCTACCTGTGTGGCAACCCTCTCTAGTTCCAAGAGCTTAGACTCTGCTGATATATCTATTGTTTCTTTTCAACCATATTTTCAAATCTGCTTTCTGGCAAGAAGCAATGACTGTCACTGGAGGTCTTGCTTCAGGACACATGATGTTCAATCATTGACAAATTGCTTCAATTCTATAGGAAATAATGAAATATTCTACTACATATGAAGTTTTGTCCCATTTAAAAACAAAAAAAAAATGGATACAAAGAATACATCCAATCCCATTTACATCTTTAGAAATGGGGCAATGGATTTATTCATGTTTCACTTTTCAATAGACTTACTGCAACCCCTTCAAGAATAAAAGGTCACAGATTTAAAGTGATTATTATAACTGATTAGCAATTTTTAAAGGAAGGAGCAAATGAGATCACAGTCATGGTTGGAGAAATGAACCTACTTCTAAGACAAAAATAGTACAAAATAAGGATGCTGTGCTTAGTTGCTAAGGCTGCTGTAAGAAAGTACATGGGTCTCAGTTTAAAAAAATTTAAAAAACACTTTACGAACTAAGTGATGAAAAATGAAGAAAATTAACTATTTCAAATTACCTGCCATTATTAAAATAGATTTTGAAATCAATTGTATAACATGATACAAACATGGCACTTAGGAAGTATATGTGGATCTCTTTTATGGAAAAATCTTTGTATACAATTTAAATGTTCCTAACATTTCTTATATCAAATCGAGCCAGGACCTCCAGACTGCATGCTCTAAGTTCCCGTGGAGCACTGTGGCAGACGGAGAACCCAAGCTATTTTCTGCCAGAACAGATTGAAAGCAAAAGAAGCCAATCAAATGTCACTTTAAATTCATTCTCCACTGACATCATAAAAGTGGTTAAAAATTGCTACTGCTTGCTGAACACACCCTTTTTCATCTAAAACATTGACTATTTCATCCCTATACTATTGATGACTCCATAATTTTCTACTACATCAAACCATACTCTACTGGATCTGCAAAAGCCATTGTGATATATACAGCCAAAACTCATCTATTTATCCCACATAGAGGGTTTCACATTAGGAGAATGCTAATTCCCCTAGGAGTTAGGGCAGGGTTAAAAAATATAATACAAAACAAAACAACAACAACAACAAAACACTATCCTAGGAAAGGCTGGATCTGAGCTTCATAGAACCTAAAGATAACCATGATGATGAAGCAACCAAGATTCCTTCAAGAGCATTTACACTAACTCCAAAACAACAGAGTGAAAATTTATAAAACCACTTGATCTCCACTTGTCTTCAACAACACGGTGAATAAGACTTCCAAAGAAAGGAGCACAAACCATTTCTAAATATTTTGGATTCTGGCAAAGATTAAGTCTGTTACTCGCAGAATATACTGTACACGGTATTTCAAGAAATTTTAAGAAGTTTTGTGGCTGATGAAAAGGAAGTATTTTATTGGCTGTAGATTAGTGAGTCTGACCACTTCACATCAAGAGGGCTTGCCTTTGGGATACAAGAAATTTCAGGAACATATACCCCAACTAAATGCAAAGTTTAAATATTGTATCTGATAACAATTTTCAAAGGAATTGGAAATACCCTATTATAATTGTGAAATTTTGCCAAAATATGAACATGTAGCATATATGTCCATCTCTTCCAACTCCAGATGAGAGGTTTCCACATCCACAAAATTTAGACATTCCTGCAAGCTTCTAGGACCCCTAGAATGCTAAGAGTCTTATGGCCCAGGACTCATCACCTCCCAAGATATCTCTTGTGCAGGTCATGCTGCTGTTGGACATCTGAAATATTCTTCAATAGTGTTTGTAAACTGGGATCTATGCAGCCACTGGCATGAACTCTCACCATCACCCTCCAAAGTGGTCCACAATGCTTCAATATAGGGTCACTGATTCTTTTAGCTTTGAGGAATGAAATTTGGTACACATGTTTCATTGAGGATTTCAATATATCTGTATGATGTATTTTGACACTTTTCTTTTGTGTGCCATTGTTGCACTGTCTCCAGAATCAATGAGCAAATCTCCTCTCTTGGTTATTTGAGCTCAAAGCACCTATGCAGGACCTCCACCTGCTGCTCTGATTGAGAGGCTGGGAGAAACACCACCAGAGTACTGGCAAGAACTGGCAAATTTAATACAACTAGAAGAACGGAGAATTTTTAAGGATGGTAATACATAGTTTCATCAAGGAATAAATCTATGCACAGAATCATTGAGGGCAGTGTTCAGAGAAAAAGATTGGATTCATCAAAGAAGTAAACCTTTATAATATTTGCTTTCTCTTGCAAAACCATGAATGTTTCAAATGAATAGTCCTTCACTATCACAAAGCATAAATCCATTGTGAAAATTTGGCTCTAAAACTTATTTTGTGCATTTAAGCCACAAATCAAATTTGTTATAAAATGTTCCTAGGAGAAACTGTACATTATGTGTGTTGCGGGGGTAGGAAATAAACAACTTATTTTTAGTAAACAACACAAAGTTTAAGATATTTGTGGTGATAGCTAAAACACATTAATCTTTATTTTGTCTTCTTAAATGGGCTGCATACACTTCTTAAAAACACTACATTTATCCCATGAAGATAAAGGTTTTCTCTGTCCAGTTTACTCTAATTCTCATTCCTAGATCATCTCCTGGCATCTAATATTCACTCAGTTCATATTAGTTAAGTGAATGTTCTCAAAGGAAGTAGATATGGGGCAATGACTTAGAGTTATTTTTCAATGGTGACTTAGAAGTATTATCAATGTCACCAGAGTATTTAGCTAAAAGGAGACTTGCCTAAAGTGACAAAAATATAGGAGAATTTCTTCCTATGTTCAGTGGTGCCATACAGAAATTTGTTATCTTGAATCATTGTGATTTTAATAAACTGGGTTTATTTATTTTAAAATATTTTATTCCTAGACAAGTAGGTATCTATTATGATGTTCTCAGCACACCTTCCTCCCAATGTAAATAATTGACTTTGTTGTCTTAAAAATCTGTTCTAAAAGAAATTTTAATAGCAGAAACTATGCCTTTTTCCTCCTCTGTCCTCAGCATCAAGCCCAGTATCTGGATTTTAGTAGATAATTTGTAAGCATAGTTGAATCGGTTAAAAAGTGTATCCTTGGCAAAAAATCACTGGCATCAGTTGTTTTGCTTTTATATAGGAAAATTCTCTATTTTCTCTTTGTTTTGTTTTATATCCTTTTTAAAAGATCTTTTTAATTTGTCAATTCTATTCATCTAAAAGAATAAGAGGGAAAAAAATCCTCTTTTACCCTGTACTTTTTATAAACAAATGAAGCTATTATTAAACATTTCTGAATGTGATTAGAAAGAAAAGGAATTTGATTTACAATGATACTTCTGTTTGGAAATTGGCACAAAGTCACACATAATCCTTGTTTTGATCAAGCGCATTTAATGAAAAGAATAATTAGACACCACCCACTGAGAAGAAATGTCACCTCAAGCCATTGTAGGGCTTATTTCCTTATTGACAAGTGTTTCAATTTGGTGCATAAAATGCTTTACAAAAATGAAAATCTGCAGAAAATTATTTTCAGAAATTGTAATTTATTTTAAGCATCGACAAATGCCGTCTAAATCATGAAGACTGCAGGACCTTTTACCTCATGTGCTCAGTACAGAAAGCAGACAATTAAGAAATTATACATTTCATATATATGATATTAAGGATAATACTAACATAATTATGTACCAATAAATAACAAATGAAATTTTAATGAAATACAAATCAATAGTTATTTCCTGAAAAAATTAAAAGCCATGTGAAAATAATCTCAAGTGTAAACTTAAGAAAGTTTTAGGGGAAGTGGTAGGAGGGCATAAGAGAGTATGATCAATGTTTACTAAGTTACAGTTAGATAAAGCAAGAAGCTTTGGGATATTATAGCACAGCATGATAACAATAGGTTAACATCATGTGCAGTTCAAAAAGCTATAAGAAAAATTTTGAAAGTTTTCATCACAAAGAAATGATAAATGGTTGAGGAGCTAAATATAATTAAACAGGCTTAAATATTATGTAATATATAACGTCAAAACATTATATAACACCCACTAATGTGTACAAACTTGATGTTCTTATGTAACAGCTAAAATTTTATAAAGTATTAGAAGATTTAAATCAATTTTGGTATTTAATTATTTTAATTGTTAAGAACTAGTTACATTGCAAAATAAATTAAGAAAACTGTGATCTAGTTTCTTATTTGTCTTTTTCTTATATCTTTCCAATGTCACTCTGCATTGACATTTATGAGTACACAATGTTTTCATATATTAATTAGCTTGGTAGAATATAATTCTAACTTGGAAAATTTCAGAAGTATCTATTCCAAATTGAACTAATTAGTAGCTCATGAGGAAAAAGTACTTCCATGTAAATATCTCATTCCCTGAACTATGCCTTGCTTCTTTAGTTCCAATTAAGAGCAACTTTAGTGAGCTAGCTTAAACACAAACTGAAAAGCTAAATATTTATTTGAATTATAATTGGTGAATACCATCAAAGGAAAAAGAACAAAAATTAAACCACCTTGCTTTTGCAGCAGAAATTTCCAACACATCAACAATAGTGCTTCTGAAGAGTCAACCGAACTCAGTTGGCATGAGTCAGTGTGTCAACAAGACATAAAAATAATAAATATATATGCCCTAAACAACGGAGACTCTACGTTCACCAAACAAACTCTTTTCAAGTTTAAGAGTCAAATATACCACAAGACAATAATTCTGGGTGACTTTAACATACCTCTTTCACCATGGATATATCATCCAAACAAAAACTGAAAAAAGAAACTATAGAACTCAATAATAAATCAATAAATTAGACTCAACTAATATATTTAGAATATTTCACCCTTCAATGAACAAATATACTTTCTACTCAGCTGCACATGGATCCTTCTATAAAATAGACCATATATTATGCCAAAAGCAACTCTTAGCAAATATGAAAAAGTAGAGATACTACCCTGCATTCTATCAGTTCAAAATTGAATGAAATTAGAAATCAATGATAAAATGAAAAATAAAAGCTACTCCAACACCTGGAGACTAAATAATATGCTACTGAATGAACAATGGGTTGCAAAAGACATCAAGGAGGAGATTAAAACATTCTTAGAGGTGAATGAGAACACAGATACAACATATCGAAATCTCTGGGACACTATGAAGGCAGTACTAAGAGGAAAATTCATTTCATGGAGTTCTTTAAAGAAGAAATTCCTTAAAAGAAGAAATAATCAACAAATAAATGACTTAACATTTCATCTCAAAGCCCTAGAAAAAGAAGAAAAGTCAACACCAAAAGCAGAAGACAGGAAATAATTAAAATCAGAGCTGAAATCACTGAAACTGAAATGAAAGAAACAATTGAAAAAATTGACAAATAAAAAGTTGATTCCTTGAAAAAGAATAAATAAAATTGCAAACACTTAGCCATTCTAACGAAGAGAAGAAGAGCATATACTCAAATTACTAATATACGTGACAAAAGGAAATATCACAACAGACACTACAGAAATACAGAAGACAATTAGAAATAATTTTGAAAACTTGTACTCCAATAAAATAGAAATTAACAAAGGCATTGGCAAATTTCTAGAGTCATGTGATTTTCCCAAATTGAATCAAGATGATATACTCAATATAAACAGGTCAATTTCAAGCAATGAAATAGAAGATGCCATCAGAAGCCTACCAACCAAGAAAGGCCCAGGACTAGATGGATACACAGCCGAGTTCTATAAGACCTTTAAAAAAGAACAAATACCAATATTTTTCAATTTATTTCAGGAAATAGAAAAAGAGGGAGCACTTCTAAACTCATTGTATGAGGCCAATATCACCCTGATTCCAAAACCAGGTAAAGACACAACAAAGAAAGAAAACTTCAGACCAATATCTCTAATGAACATAGATGCAAAAATTTTTAATAAAATTATGGCAAATCAAATACAAAAACATATCAAAAAGATAGTGCACCACAATCAAATGGGGTTCATCCCAGGGATACAAGGTTGGTTCAACATATGGAAATCAATAAGTGTAATTCATCACATTAATAAATTTAAAGATAAGAACCATATGATCATCTCAATAGACACAGAAAAAAACATTGGACAAAATACAGCATCACTTCATGTTCAAAACACTAGAAAAATTAGGGATAACAGAAACATATCTCAGCATTGTAAAAGCTATCTATGCTAAGCCCCAGGCCAACATCATTCTAAATGGAGAAAAATTGAAAGCATTCCCTCTAAAAACTAGAAAAAGACAGGGATGTCCTCTTTCACCACTTCTATTTAACATAGTCTTTGAAACACTGGCCAGAGCAATTAGACAGATGAAAGAAATTAAAGGGATACAGAAAAAAAAAAGAACTCAAATTAGCACTATTTGCTGATGATATGATTCTATACCTAGAAGACCCAAAAAAATTCCACCAGAAAACTTCTATAACTAGTAAATGAACTCAGCAAAGTAACAGGATACACAATCAAAACCCATAAATCAAAAGCATTTCTGTATATCAGTGGCAAATCCTCTGAAAGGAATATTACCCCATTCACAATAACCTTAAAAAAAATAAGATACTTGGGAATCAACATAATGAAAGAGGTAAAAGACCTCTACAATGAAAACTACAGAACGCTAAAGAAAGAAATGAAAGAAGACCTTAGAAGATGGAAAGATCTCCCTTGTTCCTGTATAGGCAGACTTAATATTGTCAAAATGACCATACTATCAAAAGCACTATACAGGTTTAATGCAATTCCAATCAAAATTCCAATGACATTTCTCATAGAAATAGAAAAAGCCATCATAAAATTCATCTGGAAAAATAAGAGACCCAGAATAGCTAAAGCAATTCTTAGCAGGAAGAGTGAAGCAGATGGGATCACTATACCAGAACCAGACTGGTAGACCAATGGTACAGAAGAGAGGACTCAGAGACTAACCCACATAATTATATTTATCTCATATTATACAAAGGCACCAAAAACATACATTGGAGAAAAGATAGCCTCTTCAACAAATGGTGCTGGGAAAACTGGAAATCCAAATTCAACAAAATGAAATTAAACCCCTATTTCTCATCATGCATAAAACTGAACTCAAAGTGGATCAAGGACCTAGGAATTTAACCAGAGACCTTGTGTCTAATAGAACAAAGGTAGGCCCAAATCTCCATCATATTGGATTAGGCCCTGACCTCCTTAACAAGACTCCTATAGCAAAAGAATTAAAATAAAGAAACAATAAATGGGATGGATTCAAACTAAAAAGCTTCTTCTCAGCAAAAGAAACATTCTGTGAGGTGAATAGAGAGCCTACAGAATGTGAGCAAATTTTTGCCATATGCACATCAGATAGAGAACTAATCTCTAGGATATATAAAGACCCTCCAAAAGCTAAACTTCCCCAAAACAAATAACCCAATCATTAAATGGGCCAAGGACCTGAACAGAAAATTCTCAGAAGATGATATACAACCAATCAGCAAATATATTTAAAAAAATGTTCATCATCTCTAGCAATTAGAGAAATGAAAATCAAAACTACCCCAAGATTTCATCTCACTCCAGTCAGATTGGCAGCTATTAAGAATACAAACAACAATAAGTGTTGGCAAAGATGTGGGGGAAAGACATGCTCATACATTGTCAGTGGGACGGCAAAATGGTGCAGCCAATATGGAAAGCAGTATGGAGATTTCTTTGAAAGCTGGGAATGGAACCACCATTTGCCCCAGCTATCCCTCTCCTGGGTCTATACCTCAAAGACTTAAAAACAGCATTCTACAGGGACACAGCCACATCAATATTTATTGCAGCACAATTCACAATAGCTAAACTGTGGAACCAACCTAGATGCCCTTCAGTAGAAGAATGGATAAAGAAAACATAGTATATATACACAATGGAATATTACTCAGCAATGAAAGAGAATAAAATCATGGCATTTGCAGGTATATGGATGAAGTTGGATAATATAATATAATGAAGTTGGATAATATAAGTGAAGTAAGCCAATCCCCAAAAAACCAAATGTTGAATATTTTCTTTTATATAAGGAGGATGATTCATAGTGGGGTTTGGAGCTGGGGGGCATTGGAAGATTAGACAAACTGCAATTAGGAGAAAGAAGAGGGAGCGGGAGGGAGGGGCCAAGGGGATTAAAAAAAAGATGGTGGAATGAGATGAACATCACTACCCTAAGTACACGTATGAAGAGGACATCGATGGTGTGAATATACTTTGTACACAACCAGAGAGATGAAAAATTGTGCTCTATATATTTAATATGAATTGTAATGCATTATGCTGTCATACATAACAAATTAGAATAAAAAAATTAGGAAAACATTCTAAATACATGAAAAAATAAGCACTTGATGCATAAAATATCAAACATTCTTTTGTTGATGAGTTTCCTGATACAGATCAGAATCAGAAGCCTTGTGTCTGGAAAACAAAATAAAGTTATATTTATAGACAAAGGTATGAGTGAATACATGCATCATAATAAAATCTAAAGTCTGGTATACTTACTTCTCCCAAGCAAAAGGTTATTTTCTCATCAAATAGACCAATTGCTTTTTCTGGCTCAGTCTAGGTACTCAAAGTTTCAAAGTGAAAACCACACCTTATCATGGACATTGGAAGAGATTGAATAACTCCGAGCCCCAGTGAATGACTGTAGGATGAGGGGAGGAAGTGTAGGATGAAATAAAAGAGAAAAATCCCATACTTCTTCTCAGTGTTTGTCAGGGTGATTAGAACCCTGATGAGTTACGTGTTCCCTTACTTGAGCCCTGAAGGAGAAAGATTCAGAACAGCCCAATTGTGGTTCATAAGTAGCACTTCTTTGTGTCTTTTTGTGACACAGGATAAATTTAATGAGGCTGGAGAAAGGTGATTCTCCCCATTTACTGAATACAGTTTACCTTTGGAGAAACTTTGGTCCTAAGAGCGTAACCTGAGGGGATAAAGAAGTTATCTGTCTTAGTGCTTAAGGCAATAGCAAGAAAATAAAAGTGGAATGACTGATGTCGACTCCTAGACTCCTAACATAAAGTGAGACCCTTCCACAAGGATGTTCCCAGAATCATTGTAGGTCTGACGTTCTGGCTCAGAGTATTAGATTAAAAAGCCCCTTACACATCAACTGTACTCCATCACATATTCATCACCACCTCATTAATATATATTCACAAGTATTTCACACATCCTAATCTTGCTCCAAAGACAGTTTAGTAATAAATGATTTTTAAGTAATAACAGACACTTTTTCAAAAAAGAAAAGCTTCATATAGTTGTTTTTCACTTTTTTGGAAAAAAAAATGGCATAAAATCTGCACCATTGCACAGTGAAGCACAGAATTTTGTACTTAATCAATTTCATTTTACAGATTTTTCTTTTGATTTCTTTTAAACAATCTAGAAAATTTACATACATTATCAAGTGACATACTCATTCACTCATTTGTTATCTAACAGGTAAAGATTATCATTTAGGAATTTTCTAGCATTAAGGGCCTGGATATACATCATGGAGGGCATTTATGATAAAAATTACCCCAATGTGTTCTCTAAATTCTGCTCCCATCTTCATCCTTATTTTTCATGAGCCATATGGTCCTAAAATGATGCGATTAAATCTATAAAAATGAAACATTGCTTCTGCAATGGAAATGTTGACAGCTATCTTTCTTATTGCAATCTTCACAATTTCAGATTAACTCTACAGTTAGTAATATTTTTGCATGGAAAAAGAGGTTCTTGGAGAAGGGCTTTTCTGAATGTTAATGTGTTATTTTTTAAAGCTTCTCAGCTTTTCAGAACTCTCATGGCAACCACTGTAATATAAAATATGGATTTCACAAAAGCAGAAACTTGTTCTCACTTTTTTCTTCTTTTTTATATTTTTATTAGTCCTGCCAAGTCCTTGATGTCTGATATAGCCAAAAAAAAAAAAAAAAACTGTGTGTTTTTCTAGTAAATGTTGTTAGTTCAGTCCATTGACTCATAAGCTTTTATTACTCCATGACCAAATTTCCTCCTAGGATGAAAGATGAAACTAATATTTCATCATAATGTCAGATCATAATTTTAAATCATTGTAAATAGGTTGGTGTGATGAGGAATGAAAGATGAAAATTTAGATGTTAAAGAATGTTGTTCCTTAACTTCTTGCTCTTTGAAAATTTAAATGCATCCTTCCTTCGTGTGTGTATATATATGTTTGCTTTATTATTAAGAATTCATCCATTTATAATTTCTACAAGCATTAATTAAGCATCTTCTACACATGAACGCTAGCCTGCATGATACAAAAAACAAAGGAGAAAAGCTCTCAGCTCTGAGGAGCTAAATGTCATCAACTCAGGACAGAACTGTGAAAAAATTTCTACCACAACCAGGCAGAGCTATAAAATAGGCCCTGGGGATGAAGGCAGATCTTACTATGTGGCCACAAAGGAACCACAAAAGTGTCCCTTTGCCTGTGTCCAATATCTTCATTTGATGATAAATGTCTAATCGTATCCACTGTCCAAGTGACTATAAGGAATTTGTTTAAAACAGAGTTTAGGAATTAAGGAATATTTCAATTAAGGAATATTTCTTCCTTGGAATTGAGGATCATATTTAAAATAACCATCATGAAACAAATTCAATATACTTCCCCACATCCCCCAGTATGTTCCTTCAATTACATCAACAGCCATAGATTAAGAGGCATAATTTTTAAAGTCCTACTTATGCATATAAAGATATTTAGGAAGCACCACATACTGTGCCAGATTTTGAAGATTGGAAATTGGCATTTATGATAGTAGTTTCAAGATTTGTCATTTAAGAGAGAAAGTGAATTCCTTCCAAATCATTGAATTTAAAGCATAGAAAATACATATATGATTTTTGTCATACAGATGGCAGTGCCCAAAAATCAACTTGAGTTTTTTCTTTCTTTTTTTAATTGTATTCACTTTTCTACATAAATTTTCTTCCTACACTTCCTAGTACAGATATAAGATATTTAAGCCTTTGAGTCTTATACTCCTGCAAAAATAGGCTCTAACTTGACCAATTGGCCTTGTAATTTTTCAGGCTTATCTTTACCATAATGTACTCAGTGGGACAGAAACATAGATCTACCTGAAGATAAGAGAAGTACCTCCCATTTTTTAATATATTTCTTGCATACCGTAAAAGAAACATGGTGATCATAACCATACAAGTCTGATCAAGAGACTATGAATGAGGCTGATTTATTTCCCAGTGTACCTATGTTGCAATTTTTATGAAATTGCTTTAGAGGCCAGGGGGCCAGATAATATCCTTGTAAGTCAAGTTTTGTGTTTTTTCCTAAAGGATTTAATGTTTCCATTGTCATTTTTCCTGCATAAATAAAAATGGTGGTAATGGGGCTGTGGAAGAGGAGATCTTCCAGATTCCCAGTGGTTCTAGAAGTGAAAAGATGATTTGATTTTCCCTAAACTGCACACTACTGATAGAAACCCAGGATGATTCATTAAGAGACACCAGAACTGGTTTCACCTTGGGTTTGGCCACTGATACTGATGGGGGCACAGCAGCTGTGGTTGAAGAGGTTGCTCATCAACTATGTCAGAGGTTGAGATTAGGACAAAATACAGACAGTGGAGTTAAGTGATGTGAGTGACCTTCAACCTGACTCAGATAAGACCCTGAATTCTTGCTGAAATAGCCAGGAGATACCTTGGCATTAAGATAACTTGAATTCTACCTATTTAAGTCAGTCTGTATAATTCTGAAATAAAAATTAAATATTATGATATTATGCAGTCTCTAGTTAAAGCAGTCAGGGATACATGGTTCCTCAAATAACTTCTCTTTATTTTTTTAAGTAAATTTTGCACAACTGTCTTTTATTCAAATGGTTCCTTCTGGAATTATGAAGCATATTGTGTACATAGATCTATTCAATGACCTTGTCAAGCAGCAGCCCTGGATTTCAGTTTTATGTGTTTTAATCCTTCTGTATAGGTAGTAGTTGATTTAATGCACCATATATTGTTATCTCTAACTTCATGGGAAACCGCTGAATACAGCTACTTAGATTTCCCATTCTACTATTGACAATCTGTCTTCACAGCCATACAGAGCTGTTAGGAACACAAATCACTTAAGAAGAAAACCTTTATTGGCATATACAATCCAAATTAAGTTTCCATTTTGCCAGTGTTGCTATCTCATGGGAAATTTTATTTTTATCTTCCATTCTCTTCCATTATCTTCTGATGACTGTGAAATGCCTAAAGAAGTAGATAAATATCTTGTTCCTACTTTGCTGATAAAAAGAAAGATTGTTAAGACTTGTACATTTCACAGTTATTCAGAAGCGCTCAGTACCATTTTATCAGCTCTGAAAATTTGTCACCAGATGTGTAGGAACTGTTGTGGGAAATTTGCCTTTGTCCAAATTTAAGATATGCTGTTATACCTAAAAATACACATTGTTTCTTTTCTTATTTATTAATAGTGGCTATAGTTGGTTATACGATTCAAATTTTCTTTGGAAATGTGGTTTCATAATCACATAGGAGCTGCCAAGACTTTACACCAACATGCTTTGGGTCCAAGGAGGGGTTTGTTTTTTTGTTTTGTGAATCTTGTGCCTATTCTTTCATGCTAATGGCATAGTGCCTTCTTTTTCTAATCTTGACAGAGGAAGCTGGTTAGTAAGAATCAAATTTTGGATTTTCTTTTTCAAGGACCCTTTCCATTTAAACATGAGAAATTTTTTTTTTCTTAACCATTTTTTTTTTATTTTTTAATTTTTTATTGTTGGCTGTTCAAAACATTACATAGTTCTTGATATATCATATTTCACACTTTGATTCAAGTGGGTTATGAGCTCCCATTTTTACCCCATATACAGATTGCAGAATCACATCCGTTACACATCCATTGATTTACATACTGCCATACTAGTGTCTGTTGTGTTCTGCTGCCTTTCCTATCCTCTACTATCCCCCCTCCCCTCCCCTCCCCTCCCCTCTTCTCTCTCTGCCCCCTCTACTGACATTCATTTGTCCCCCTTGTATTATTTTTCCCTTTCCCCTCACTTCCTCTTGTATGTACTTTTGTATAACTCTGAGGGTCTCCTTCCATTTCCATGCAATTTCCCTTCTCTCTCCCTTTCCC
>NW_026000108.1:28196877-28230769 GCF_001458135.2 Marmota marmota marmota | reverse complement strand
CGCTGGGCCTGCTCTGTGGGTGGTCACAGTTCCCTCTACCTTGCCAGCACAGGGGGAGGGGGCGGCTCTGCCTCTCAGCAGGCCGCTGCTCCTCTTCTGCTGGTGGGTCGCAGGCCCGCCTACCTTGCAGGAGTGATTGGAAGCTCTCGAGAAATTTTTATTTAACACTCACATCCTCACCTTTTCTGTCCCCATGCATTCCCCTAACATGTTTAGGAGAGTGTGCCCATTCATAACACAAAGCTTCTGCCCTTCTCATAGATGTTCAAATAGAATCTGGATATTGCTCAGATCTGTTCTGTCACAGTAGCTTCCGGATAACTACTTTCTTGATGTTCTCTTCCTTTTACATTTGCTTTCCCCCCCTGATTTACAACCATTTTGACCTTTTGAAAGTCTGATTTGCTTGCTTTAAAAAAGTGAATAACTCTGCCTTACACTTTGAACTGCTTTTAATTGAGCCTTCTGATTTTTTTCCATTAAATGCTTTTCAATTCTTCCAAACTCTAAATTAAAAAAAGTTAGTAGTAGTAACCTAGATATTGTTAATCAACAAAGCCCTAATAAACTTTGACCTCCATTTCTACTTTTGCCAATCTCACACTTGAAAGTACTTGTTATACCTCCAGAATTTGGAATCCACTCATTTTGACCAGTTTATCTTCTTCCTACATATCTGCATAATTCTCAAAACCAATGACATAACCTTACACATGAGAAAACTCTGTAATGAAAGCACAAATGTCTCTAACTTAAATTCCCCACCTAGATAGTTGGAAATCACCTTATTAAAAGGAGTTGTTTTCCACTGGCAATTTTGCTGTATGTTCAACTGAAATAGAATTGTGCTCTTCACAAGTCCACATTCCACATTTTCTGGCTGCCTCTGTCAGGAGGAAAAATCAAACCTCTTGAAAACTTGAATTTGGAATATAACATAGGTTGGTAATTACTAATTATCAATTTAACTAGCTATTTTCTTGAAAACAGAAACAACCGAGCTTGTCATTTTATATGAATGAAATTTTTTTGGATGTTGTCTCTAGTATTAAGGTCCCTCTTTACTTACAGCTCAACTAATCCCTGCACATGTGCAATCAAATACATCCTTCTAGTGTTATGTTTCTAAATGATTTAACAAATATATTAAAATTATGAATAAGATAAAAAGGAAATATCTACCACAATTCAGTCTCTCAATCTACAATACTGATGCGGTTTATTTTTTAATCTTACTTTTGCTCTAATCTCTAATCTCTAATATGTAAAGGAAAAAATGTTTCTAATAGAGCAAATGAAAGTAATTTTTTTTTATTTCTCTAATGACAGTCTCACTATTGTTGGCAACACCTCAGCCCAGTCCCAGGAAAGCCAGGACCCTGCCCAAGCCAGACATCATGACTTAATCAGAAAGCTGATTAGAGACCTCCTGGTATCTCTAGGGAGATAGAACTTTTGAAAGTCATACTTAATTAAGAAAGGAATCTTTTAAATTTCACATATTTCCTTTCAATATATCAAGAGTCAAACTTAGTTGAGCTGAATCATAGAATCATTTTAAGCAGAGTGATGACAAGGACAATCTTGATTTTCACCTTTTGTTCTGTTGTCCCATCTCTCCTCTAGCACTTGTCCTTCTCCCTTTTACTTTTGCAGCAATCTCCCTCAGGAGTCTGACCTACAAGACTTTGTCTCCAGTGGCTTAGTGCCCTCTGCTCTCCAGGCAAGTGGCTTCGTGCTATAGTGGCCAGCTTCCTGTATGCAAAGCCTTTCACTTATATTAGAATTTATTCACTAAAGTAATATGGAGGAGGGTCAAATATTTCCCCGATTGTCTATTTAATTCTAATCAACACAGCTCCATGATCCTATTTTGCATTCTTTTAGACTCTTTCATTTTTTATGTCTATATTTTCTCATCTGTTTCCCAACTGCCCACTGCAATATTAAAGAATAGTTTTATTCTTGTGTTATAGAGGATAAAATTTAGAATGAGAATGCCCTATTTCACACTTGCTAGTGGTAAGGTTGAAATGAGGATATAAGTTATAAGTCTCCTGGCTTTGATTTTAAGGCAATTTCCATAATCACATGTCATTTAACACCTTCAGTCAGGATTATGGGGAAAGAATCTTGACAGATGTCTTGGTGTGCATTAAATGATGAACTTTTAAAAATACATCATTTTCCATAAATAAATTAGGATTTTCTATAATAAAAATTCATTCCTCATTCTTTCAAGTAATAATGTTAAGCACCTAGTATATGTCAGTCCACAATAACAGGAGAGTGAACAGCAGGTTCAGGTCACTGGGTAACCAAGAGATATGTCACATTTAGGTGGACCCCACCACCCTCAACACTGGCTGCTGAATGGATGCACCTATTTCCAGAACTCCTCCTCATCTGTTAGGATTTTCTCTCAGGAGATCCATATTTATCCCTGCATCCAAAGCAGACTGGGACCCAGAAAGTCTTTTTCTTTCTAGTCCTGATATAGTTCTATACATGAAGTAGGTTCAAAATATCTATTTTAAAATGATACATAAATTGATTAAACTTGACTTTATTCAGTTTATGGATAAGGATCAAATTCTTTCCAGAATTTCATGAGCCAGGAAACTCATGAAATATTCTTGTAAGTGAAGAAGCTCTCCGTAATTACAATTAGAAAATCACTCTTCTTAGGAAAGGTAGATTAAATGCAAATAAGGGATGGAATTGTAATTATTTTATTACATAAAAGGTATTATAGTCTTAATGTATTTCCAATTAAAATAGGTTGTTTTGTATGAAATATACATAGAGCTAGAAGAGTTTTATGGAGGAAAGCAATTGCTTCTCTAATGTTCCTGAAATCAATGTCTTTCAGAATTTAGAATCTTCAGGTCTGTAAAAGATGTTGTCTATACACTATAAGTTACACTATACCTGCTGAAAAGCTAGGGTAGCAATGTAAAATCAGAGACTGGAATATTTTGGGTAGCAAAATGGCTATTTCTCACTAAGTGGGAAATGAAGATTGTAAATTGTTTCATAATAGTTAAACTGAGGCTTTTTATGCCTAAAGAGTGAAGAACAGATGAAGTTGTTTCCATGTGAACAACACATGTCATTTTAGTTTTCAAAACTTCTTAGACTTTGGAAGGGTAAGTATGGGATTGTGGACTTAAGCTGCTTTATCTACTGTCTCTGGAGATCTTTGGAAATCACTGTTAACTCCATCCTGAGTTCCAGGTTGGGAACAGGTCCTGCCTGAGAAATCTTTGCAAAAATTGTCGAATATAGTTATCTCACTTCAGTCAGAATGGCAGCTATTATGAAGACAAACAACAATAAGTGTTGGCAAGGATGTTGGGGAAAAGGTACACTCATACATTGCTGGTGGGACTGCAAATTGGTGTAGCCAATAGGGAAAGCAGTATGGAGATTTCTTGGAAAATTGGGAATGGAACCACCATTTGACCCAGCTATCCCTCTCCTCGGTCTATACCCAAAGGACTTAAAAATAGCATACTACAGGGACACAGCTACATCAATGTTTATAGCAGCACAATTCAAAATAGCTAAACTGTGGACCAACATAGATGCCCTTCAGTGGATGAATGGATAAAAAAAATGTGGCATATATACACAATAGAATTTTACTCAGCAATAAAAGAGAATAAAATCATGGCATTTGCAGGTAAATGGATGGCGCTGGAGAAGATAATGCTAAGTGAAGTTAGCCAATCCCCAAAAAAACAAATGCCAAATGTTTTCTCTGATATAAGGAGGCCAACTCATACTGGGGTAGGGAGGGGGAGCATGGGAGGAATAGATGAATTCTAGATAGAGCAGAGGGGTGGGAGGGAAAGGGAGGGGGCAGGGGACTAGCAAGGATTGTGGAATGTGATAAACGTTATCCAAAGTACATATATGAAGACACAAATTGGGTGTCAACATACTGTATATACAAACAGAGATATGAAAAATTGTGTTGTATATGTGTAATAAAAATTGTAATGCATTCTGCTGTCATTTTTTAAATCAATAAAAAAACATAAAACACAGCTAGGGTCAATTATGACTAATATTCCTTCTTGCTAGATTCCTACAACTCAACACTGTCCCAGCTTCACTGCCTCACAGTAACTGCTCCTCAGCCTCCCTGCTGGCTGCCTTATTTTCTTGATTGCTCAATGCCGATGATCAGAAGTACCTGGACATTCCCCTTGTTGGAATGCATCAACTTTCTTGGCAATCCCATCTACTCTGAAGGTTTAAAAGCAATATTAATGCTTTCTAGTTTATTCTACACATAAGGCTTTTCCTCTGAACTCCAGACTCATTAATACGGCTGTCTCCTCAGCATCTCCACTTGAATAACTAATGAACATCTTTAAGCATAGCATGTCCAAAACTATTTATTATCTTACAAAATCTGCTCCTTCCTGCAGTCTTCTACATTTTCATAGTTCTTCCAGGAACAAATAGTTGTTCCATTCGCTTTACAATCATATTATTTCTGTATCTGTGCCAGCATTTATCACCCTGTTATTTTTTACATCTTTCCTCCATAAGAATCGGCACTCCTTTTTATTTCTTTTTATTCGTTCTTTTCAGCTGTACATAACATTAGGATTCATTTTGACTAAATTACAAAAGTGTGGAATATAATCTGTTCTAATTCAGTTCCCAGTGCTTCGTCTTTCCCTCCCTTCTTTCCTACTCCTGTTGGCTTCCTTCTACTCCACTGATCTTTCTGCTATTTACTTATACTTTTTTTTCAAGTAGCATCTTGTCTATACATGATGGTGAGAGTCATTGTGGTATATTCATATATGTAGGAAAATTAATTCCACTGATTTTTCCTTATTCCACCCTTCTTCTCTTCATCTCAATCCCCTTGGTCTACTCCACTGAATTTTCCTCCATCCTCCTTATTTTCCACATATGAATGAAATCATTTGACTGTTGGGGACAGGCATATTTTACTTAACATGACAGTTTCCAGTTCTACCCATTTACCAGCAAATGTCATAGTGTTGTTATGAAGATATGTGTATGTATAAAATTTTCTTTATCTATTCATCTGTTGAAAGGCACCTAGGTTTATTTCATAGCTTGGCTATTGTACTGTTATAAACTGATGTGGCTGCATCATTATAGTATACTGATTTTAAATCTTTTGGATATATTACAAGGAGTGAGATAGCTGGGTCATATTGTTGTTCCATTCCTAGAAGAGTCAGAGAAAAACCCACATAAAACAGTTCTCTGATACTGGATAAAGGTGCCAAAAACATATGTCAGAGAAAAGGTAGCCTTCTTAACAAGTAGTGCTGGGGAAACTGCAAATTTAACCCCTACCTCTCATCCTGCAAACAAGTCAATGAAAGTGGATCAAAGACCTAGGAATTAGATTGGAACCCCTGTAACCATTGAAAAGGTAAGTCCAACACTCCAACATGTTGACACAGGAACTGACTTCCATAAAAAGACTCCTAAATTGCAAGAAATAAAAGAAAAATTCAGTAAGTGGGATGTCATCCAATTAAAAAGCTTCTTATAGCAAAGGAAACAATCAAGGTCATAAAAAATGAGCTCACAGAATGGGAGAAAATCCTTGCCACCTGCTCTTCAGATAAGGCATTAATATTCAGAATATATAAAGAACTTACAAAATTTAACACCAAACCCCGCCCCAAATAACCCAATCAACAAATGGGTAGAAGAAACAGACACTTTTCAAAACAAGAAATCCAAATAATCAACAAATACATGGAAAAAATGTTCAACATTTCTAGTAGTTAAGGAAATTCTAATTGAAACTACATTGAGATTTCATCTTGTTGCAGTCAGAATGGCAATTATCAAGAATAAAAATAACAGTAAACATTGGAAAGTATGCGAGAACTCATACATTGTTGGTGGGACTGCAAATTAGTACAACCACTCTGGAAAGCAATATGGAGATTTCTCAAAAAACTTGGAATAGAATTTATACTCCTTAAAGTTTGTAAACATGGTTTATATTTTTAAAATTATTTATTTTATTTGTTATTTTTAAATATATATGACACTAGATTATATCTTGACCTAATATACATTCCGTAGTTTTATTTTGTTTGAGATTATTTCAGATGGATTTTTTATCAAGCCACAATTTTTATCAGTGACCTGCTCTAATGTGACTTTTTACCAAGATTAGAGGATCTCTAGCCACACAAAAGAATGATCTAAGACATATTGTGGCATCATTAAAGCAATATGGTTACATAGAATTTCTCAAAATGTGTTCCCCAGAAATACAGTTTTCTGAGGTTGGTATTTTTTATAATTATTTATGTATGGAACAGATATGACACAAATTAAGTATCTTTCTATTTGAAATTCATGGTGTATGAAACACTATTAGAGGTTTTATGATCCTCTAGTAAGCAGTTGTTTTACCTAGAAATAGTCATTTGACAATGGAACATTTTTTTTTTTGCATTATGTCTACCAGAATATTACTAAAACTAGTATTTCTTTTCTTCTCTCTCTCTTTTTTTTTTTTTTTGTTAGGGGAGTATACCAGGGATTGAACACAGGGGCACTCAAACACTGAACTACATCCCCAGCCCTATTTTGTATTTTATTTGGAGACAGAGTCTCACTGAGTTGCTTAGCATCTCACCATTGCTGAGGCTGGCTTTGAACTCATGATCCTCTGGCCTAGCCTCCCTAGCTTCTCGGATTAGTGGTGTGCGCCACTGTGCCCTGCAAAATACTAGTATTTCTCATCATAGTTTTTAGAGATGCTCTACTAACCTACTCAATTTTACATGAAGAGATAATGCCTAAAGGGATTCTTCCTAGTCTGGACAAGTATTGCCCTTGAACTTTTTTTGCAAGCTGTTTAGGGCTGATCTAGGCACAAGGCTAGCAGGTCTATGTGCAATTGCCTTGAATACTTGGAAATATGGGTGCCACTTCACAGAAAGCGATGCCACATAGGTGTTGTCTATACCATGCTAACCGCTGTATGACTGAAGAAGCCCAACTAAACACCATCATTTTCCAGGTTCCCCGAGATACGACTGCAGGACATGACAACAACTGAAATGTGGGATATCCCTGCACTACAAGCCAGGCCAAAGACAGCATATTTATTTGGGTTCCAAGTTAATGTCAGGTGTTCAAGGGTCTCTTGCTCAAGTCAATAGGACCAAAGCATCTGGACTGTTTTGGAGTTGGGTGCCTAAAAACACCAGGGAGTCTTAGAACATGGTTTTAGTAAGAGGTTCTATGCTTTCAGAGTTTTTGTCCCCTCCAAATTTCATGTTGAAACTTATTTCCCAGTGCAATCGTATCAAGGTTTGTAATCCTTAGAAGGCAACTGAGTCATGAGGACTCCCACCTTGTGAATGAGATTAGGTTCCCTTTTTAAATAAAGGTATGTCAGAGAGAGAGTTCAACCTTTTTGACCACTTCTGTTTCTTCTGCCATGTGAGGTCTCAGTGTACCTCCCTTCCAGAATTTGCCACTATAAGGCACATTCTTGGATGTGGAGACTAGACTGACCAGACCCCAAATCTGCTGGTCCTTTGACCTTGGACTCCCAGCCTCCAGATCTGAGAGAAATAAATTTCTATTCTAAGATACCCAGCCTGTGTTATTTGTTAGAGTAACACAAACAGATTAATTAGTAGAACACAACTTCTCTGTCTATATTCAGTACAAGAAAAGTGTTGTCAAAGACTTAGTATCTCAATATAGTCATACCATAACCATGAAAGGTCTGGTCTCACTGCTGTCAGATGAAGCCAAACATTAGACAGTGTAGGGGGAAGAAGGAGCTTTATTGCTAATAAGACAGAGAATTAGAAGATAGATTCTTGTCCTTTAAAAGCCATCTTCCTTAGGGGCTGCAGGCACAAGGCTTTTGTAGGGATTTCATGCAAAGGCACATCAGATAGGCAGGTGCCAGAGTAGTTACTATTTTCAGATGGTCTGCGTTTCTGATGCACTGGTTACTGTCACGTATCTGTAGGTCACTGGATGTTCCGGGTTCTGTAGGTTTAAAGAAAAATCACTTAAGTAGAAAATCTTATAACTTGTGTCTTTTAAGTTCCTTTTCCTTGGGATAGCTAACCCTGCAGATATTTAATAGAATACCAAAGGCATCTTTTATCAGAAATCAGAGAAAGATTGTGAAAAGCAACTGTCCCCAGGGGAACATAATGAAAGGCAGCTGTCACTCGAGTAAATAGTAAAACACAACTTCTGAGAAGAACAGTGTGATCTTGTTAGGTGGCTTCAGTTAGAGGTATCATCTACAGTAAAGCTAGTTGGAGACTAATAATATATTGCTCAGCTGCATGACCTCTGAAATTAGCAAATTTTAAAATCAACTAAATGTAAGTGGAGCTAGAGGGATTATTTAGATTTATCTCTATTTCAACACCTTGGTTATTTATAGAAGATTGGTTCTAGAATCCTTCATGAAAACCAACACCCATAGGCACTCAAGTTATATAGTATAGTGATTGCATATAATATATACATATCATCCATTATGTTTAAATAAGTCATCTCTAGATTATGTATAATATTTATATATAATATTTAGAACAATGTCAGAACTATGTAAATAGTTGTATATTATTGAGGGAACAATGATGTAAGTGTCTTTAATTTCAGTACACATTTGACTTTTAAAAAATATATTTGGTTTATGGGTTGGTTGATTCTGCTGATGAAAAATTAGTTGATGAGGGGTCTGAGGATATGAAGAAGCAACTGCATTTAACATAAAGAAACCTTCAGAAAGTCATAAGACAAACTAGATCTCCTTCAGAAAGCATCTAATAAAACAAAATACATCTCCTTCAGAAAGCCATTTTATAATACAAAATAGATCTCCTTCAGAAAGCCATTTTATAAGACAAAATAGATCCCCATCTCCCTGATGGGTCTGGGGAGAACTTACTATTATCACCACTTTATTATGAAAGTAGAAGAGATTTCACTGTCAATATTGCCCTTGTTGGTCTAAGTCTCCAGAGTCAACTTTTCTACCTGAGTAATACCAACTCATTCAAAAGGATACCATGAAGCAAGTTTGGTGAGTAACTAAACTAAATAAAAATCAACAAAGTTTAAGAAAATTGATTATGTAAAGATGATACTATATGCACTCTTCCAGAAGTTTTTATCTGTAATTATAAATTAGATCTCTAGCAAATGACTCTTAGAATTACAATATTTTCCCCAATAGGCCATATTCTTTCCAATGTCTAGTAGAAGGTCAGTATTATTACATATCTCATTGAGTCTCTGATTTTATACTTTATCCCTAGTCCATACTTGCCTTCTTTTGGCACCTATAATCAGATTATCTTTGGAGCCACTTTGCCCATCACTCAAACTGCTGTCCTCTGGGATCTTGCTTTGGAAATTCTGCTTTTATTTTATAGTCTTCAATCTCACTGTTATTAGCCCTTTGTTTCCTATTTTTCTCCAATCATGGCTTAGACACCTTGTCTTTGCCAATCTATTAAGAAATCCCTTTGTTCTTCCTCCAATACCAAATCTGAATCATTTACTGACTTAATGCATTCTCTCCCCTTTCTTATCTGGGAAAAAAAATATCTCTTTGCTATTTACAACTTAAATATAAAATATAATCTCTTCTTCTGACATCAACAGAATATTATTTTTCATAATATCTCATCAAAATGCTTCTTTACAAAATGGAATTTAATATAAGTACTCATTTGCATGCTAAAAGTGCCATTTCTCTTTCTTTTGTTTTTTATTGGCATCTATAAATATTCTATGGAAGAATATTATAAGACCCTCCAAAAGCAGCCACTCTATGTCTTTCTACTATCTATCTCTTGATTAGCAACTGATATTTGACTAATTCACATACTGATGTTAAAATTTACATTAGTAAAATTAAAAATATTTGAAATAGGTGAATTTTCTAAAATAGTTTAGATATACTCTAAATCCTTATGTAAAATATTATTTTAAAAAACAATGGGGTCTGTAATCTATACTTTTAGAAAGGCTAGAATCTTAATTGGGTCTATGATCAGTATTGGTTCAGGAGGTTTTCCAACAACAGGATTATTAGTTAAGAAATGCTAAATTTCATACAATGAATCATTGTGGACACTATGAAGGTAAAGAGAGAATTAAGACTTCACTGAACTCAAAGAACAGGTTGACTGGTTGGGTTAAATGCTAGCTTATCAATAAATGTTTATTAATATATGGCTTTGTGATTGGTATGATTTGGTCTGATCCTTGCTTCAATTATATCTAGTAATGAGGTTTGGAGGAAGAAGCTAACCTATTCTTACATTTTTGAGGTTTGTCATTAGCTACCAAAAGTAAAATGAGTCCCAAAAATAATAGGAGTTGTGAAGACCAAATTAGCTTATGTTGGTGTGCAACACCTTACTTTTATATTTTATATATAAAACGAAAAAGAAAAAATTGGCTTATTGTCGGTAGCCCATTATCAATCTATCATCACATTTTTTTGGTGGGTGGGAAGAAGGAGGAGGAATATATTCACAGGCATACTTTGAAAGCTTCTAATTTATGAAGTGGTTCTGAATTTTCTAAAATATATTAAATTTTTTTAAATGTCAAACTCATGTAAGAAATAAATAACAAATTTTGCATGAAATATATTTGTGGAATAAAAGTAGGGACTGGTAACCTTTTTAAATTAAACTTGTCATTTGGAAATGATAGCAGATTCACATGCAGTTGTAAGAAATTACAGATCTATACTGTGTGACCTATACTTAGTTTCCTCCAACAGTAACATCTTCCAAAAAATATAGTACAATATCACAAGCAGGATATTGACATTGACATTGATGTAGTCAAGATAAAGAACAATCTCATCACCACAATGCTAATTTCTAATGCTTATTTATAGCCACACCACTTCCTTACAATATGTCTTCTCCTTAACCCCTAAAAACTAATACACCTTCTATTCTTATATATTGTCATTTTATGAAGTTATATAAATAGACTCATATAGTATGTAGCCTTTGAGATTTTTTTCCAATTAATAGTTCTCTTGAGACTTACCCAAATTGTTGTGTGTACCAATAGTTTGTTTACTTTTTTTTTCCTATTAAGTAGTTCCCCGTGTGAATATTTTATAGTTTATTAAAACTTTCACCTACTGGAAGACATCTGGGTTGCTTCCAATTCTAAGTTATGCATAAAACTGTCATGAGAATTCTTGTGCAAATTTTTGCATTTTTCATTTTTCTGGCATAAATGCCTGAGTGTGTAATTACAAAGTCATATCATAGTTGTATGTTTACTTTATTAGGAAACTGTCAAACTGTTTCCCAGAGTAGCTGGACCATTTACATTCTCATATGAGTCATAGTTTCCCCACATCTTCACCAACATTTGGTTATGTCATTCTTTTTAATTTTAGCCCTCTGATAGGTGTATGGTTAGAATGCAATAGTTTTGATTTTCATTTTCCTGATGACTAGTGATGTTAAATACTTTTGCTGGGAGCCATTAGCCAAGTAGGTATGACAATTTCCTTGCCAGCGTACCCCATGTTGCAGTGACATTGAATGTAGGTGACCTTGCTCAAGGACCAAGGCGGATTAGGGTGTTCCTGGTTTAAGATAATCGTGTTTAGGGCGTTCCCAGTTTAGGTTCCAGGTTTAAGGTTTAAGATTATTCCTGCTGGGAATAGGGCGTATCCTGCTGCCTGAGTTCCCCTTGAGTTCTCACAGGATTCAGAGTATATTTTGGGAGACAGAAGCCCAGTGGAGGTGGATTTGGGCAGAGAACGTGGATTTCCCCAGAACGTGTTTGTATACGGCTGGTGTGAGTTCGGGAATAAAGAGTTGCTGTTTGAATCTACAAGCTGTGTGGTGGCTCGTGATTTTGTGCCCAGCCAGACTGCGGCATACTTTGACATTTGCTTATTTGTAATCTGTGAATTTTCTTCAGTAAAATGTCAAATTTTGACTTCTGATCATTTTCTGAATGGATTATTTGAATTTTACTACCAAGATGAGTAAGTTTTATATTGTAGATATTAGCACTTTATTAATATTATTGCTCAGTATGCAGTTGTCTTTTCAGGCTCTTAACAAGGTCTTTCATAGAACAAAAGTTTATATTTGTAAAAGAAGAATAACATAGTAGGAATGAAACCATCTCTATTCAAGATATTATACAGCTACATTGTACAAGATTATTTGATAACTTTCAAAGGGACCAGCACATAGGTCAATGAAAGAATAGAAAACCCAGAAATAGACCCACACACTTGTGTGCTTTCTCTTTTATGGGTCATACTTTTTATGTGAAGTCTAAGAACTGTTTTCTTAGCCATACAACCCACATTATCAAATTGAGGACATTCTCCTCCATTGCTATTTGTCTGGGAGATTTATCATAAATGAATATGAATTTGTCAAAAGCTTTTTCTGCATACATTCATAAGATCATGGGATTTCCTTCCTTAGCTTGTTCATATAAATTACACAAATGTATATCAAAATATTAACTCAACCTTGCATTCTTGTATCTCTTTGACTATTATTTGTAATTTTTAATATTTTGCTGCATTTTATTTGTTAATTTTCATTTTCATCTATTTATTATATACAGATATATCTATATGTTATATTATATGTAGATAAACATACAGATGTATAACTATATAGCTATATGTTTATAGATATATCTATATGTAATAAGATATCTATGTGTTATATTATAAATAGATATATAGATGTCTGTATCTATATTTATCATATTCCATATATTCATCATATATAGTTTTCTTTTTCTTTTAACTACCTTTTTATTTATCTATATACTAAATTCAAAAATTTAATTTAGAAATATTCTCTGCTCTTTAGTTTTCTGAAAGAGATTGTGTAGAATTGGTGCTGGATCTTTCTTAAATGTTTGATAGAATTATCCAGTGAAAGCAGTCTGGGCTTGGATATTTTTTTGGTTTTTTAAAGAGGTTTAAATTTTAAATGTGTTTCCCTAATATTCGTAGAGTTACTCAAACTACCTTTTTCATATTTGGTGAATTGTGGTAAGTTTTGCTTTTTAAACAAGTGGTCTATTTTTATTTTATGAAGTGAAGTTTTTGTGCGTATAATTGCTCCAAGTATTTCTTTCCACTCTTTTTGATGTCTGCAGGGGTCTACAGTTCTGTCCCCATTTCAGTCTTGATATTTGCTATTTGTGTCTTCTCTTTATCTTTTGTCAACTTTTTCAAAGATTGGTCAATTCCACTGATCTTGTAAATGAAGTGGTTTGTTTTGTTTTGTTTTGTTTCACTAATTTTCATTGTTGCTTTTTTTTTTGTTTTCTGTCTCAGTGATTTCATCTCATGTTTTTTATTACTTTTCTTTCCTTGTTTTTATTTTATTTTGTTCTTTTTCTATTTTCTTTCAATGACAGTTCATATTAATTTAAGATTTTTCCTCTTATGTAATCATTTAATGTAGTAAATTTTTACCTCACAAATTTTGATATGCTGTATTTTCATCTTTCACTCTTTTTATGTCTTTTGTGATTTCCTCTTTGACTAATGGATTATTGAGAAGCATGATCTTTATATTCTAAGTGTTTGGAAATTTTCCTATTATCTTTCTGTCGTGGATTTCTAGTGTGTATAATTGCTCTAGTGCATATAATTGTAGACAAAAAACACATTCTGTATCATTTCAACCCTTTTTAACTGTTGTCCGTGGCAGTTTTCCTATAATTGCTTGGGATATCCTGGAGTCTTTTCCATGGGTCTTAAAAAAAAAAAAAGTATACTGTGATCTTCTTGGACCAATGTTTTATAAATGCTTATTGGATTCCATTTCTCTGTGATATTGTTGAGTTCTCCTATTGACTTATTGGTTCTTATATAGTTCTATGAATTACTATAGAGGAAGGAGAGTTGAAGTCTCTGTCTATGCTTGCATTTAACTATCTCTCCTTTCAGTTCTATCAGTATTTTTTAGTTCTGTTGCTTGATAAATACTCATATAAGTTTGTTGAATTGTCTTGGTGGATTGATCCTTTATGATTATGGAAGATCTGTCTCTATCTTTGATCATTTTATTTACTCAAAAGTCAATCTTATCCAATATGAATATGGCCTACTTCTCCTTCATGGGAAAATTTGTTTTTCCATCCTTTCCTTTCAACCTCCCTATGTTATTATATTTGAAGCAAGTGTCTTGTAGATAGTACATAGTTGGGCCATGCTTTTTATCCATTCTGCCAATCTCTGTTTTGTAATTCAATGATAGTTAACATTTATTGAGAGGCTACTAAATAATATAAACAATTCAAAATATTCTAAGGATTGTCCAATTAGAACTATTCAGCATGGGCCAAAGTGGCCTAGAGTTGTTCTGGAACTTTACCATGTGCAGTGGGGACTTGGAAGTCTGATGTCATACTACCGTCAATCAAAAGTTAAGTGGACATGGGAAGGATTCTTTATAAACTTTCTTGGGATCTTCAATAAATCTGGAGAGCAGGAGGGATGTGTCCTTCTTCTCCTCCCTAAGAGAACCTGCTCTGTCCTTTGAGAATGTCCCCTTTTCCCTTTCCCCATCTCTTCTAATAAACTCATGCCTGCTACTCTGCATGTCATGTCTGAAATCTGTCTGATGTAATCTCAAGAACTAGTAAGAAAGGATTACCATGGCTGCCCCAATTCTGTGGTAAGCCCTTACTCTGTAACAGTATCACTCGGACAAGGGGAGGGGAGATACCTCTTGCTGCCAGAATTGGGGGAAGTAAAAATCCTCCACTTGTCCTCTATTGCTCCCAAGGAGGAGAGGATTTTAAGTTACTATAGGACAGAGTGAGAGACCTGAATCTTTGGAATATATCTGTGCCTCACTTCTCCACAAGTGACTTCCACTGCTATTATCATAAGGAGATGGCCTATTTTTTGCTGAGAAGTGGTGAAAATCTTGATTCTCTCCTGGCTTTCTCTGGCATTACCCAGCAAACTACAATTTGGGGAAACGTGAGGCAAAAAGAAAACCTGGGGAACTCAGTATGGTGTTGCTAGGGATCCCACAGTCTCTAGACAATATGCTTCTTCTTCTTCCTATTTATCTCATAGAGTTTACTTATATTTGTTTTAGACATAATTTCAACAGGTTTGGGGTTGGAAGGAATTGGGAAAAAATATGGGTATTCTATTTTCCCAAAAGCAGTTGACTAGTGAACTGTTAAATATTGTCTAAACAGCACACACATGCAAAAAAAACCAAAAATCTTAGAAAAAGATTATCAAGACATTAAATGTATATAAAGAAATCTGTGTGTCGAATATAGACTCACATGGGTTGGTCCAATTTTCTTAGAGAATGTTGATAATCTTAATGCAGTCAAGAATGTGAATGTCAATCTCAGGTTTTGAGCCTTACATCCCACCGAGTTTTGTTATTTGGAATACAAATTCATGTACTTTTATTTGCTGTGATTTTATCCATGCTTCTTCCAGAAAGCCACTGTCATTACTCTTTTGTTCCTGGTACTATTGACACTGCTGATTACCTGAGGATCATTTCCCTCTGTTGTGTCTCAGATTCCTTGTCCATCACTCTTTTGAGATTGCCCCCTCCAGCTGCAAGGGTGTCTTAGTCCTCAATTGAATGTTGACATTCAATCAATATTCAAAGTTTCTGTTTTTGAAATTCCACTCTTCTTATGTCCTAAATTTACCTATTGTTTTTAAGGAATTAAGAGTGTGTCTTAGAGCTGTGCTAAATGACATTTGAGAGGCACACTAAGATGCTCAGATAAAATGAGAATATAATCTTCAAATCCTATGGAGACAGGCATCAAATAGAGTTCCTTACCTTCCAGGTAGGCAGTATTAGTATTAAAAAGAGAGAAAAAGAAAACAGTTACATTGTTGTTTGTGTTTGTACACAGTTTGTAACATGATTGGTTAATTTTGGAATTGGATCAAAACATATAATTCAGCCTCTGGCTGCAATTAATCATGTCTTAACTGAAACATATCTTCTTTTAAGTTTTATATATTAAAAAGAATAAGGGAAACTTGGTAAGGAATAATAAATGGCCACCCAATAGTTTAATGGGTTGAATGAATTAGACTAATACAAACCGACATAATGGGGAAATCAAATCACCAAAGATAGAATTTGAGATGTTAGGAGTTGCCTAAGGAAATAAATCATGTCTAGCAATGACATATAATCTTTTTATGAATTTTTTTAATAAAAAGAAAAAGGATACACAAATATTCATATGATTATAGAGTAAGTATGTTATATTTTATGTAATAGATATTGAATAAATGCTAGCTGGATT
This sequence comes from Marmota marmota marmota, assembly GCF_001458135.2. NCBI lineage: Eukaryota > Metazoa > Chordata > Mammalia > Rodentia > Sciuridae > Marmota > Marmota marmota. The sequence goes on along the minus strand of NW_026000108.1, from coordinate 28,214,419 downwards.
TCAAAGAGTAATTTCAAAAAGCATCTTAGGTGAGAAGTGGTAGCATGTCATTTTCTCTGATCCATTTTCAATTAAGAAATACATGGGTCTATATTCAAACTGCTTTGAATAGCTGTATTTGGGCTTTCTGGGTCAAGCAGAGGGCTTCTGAAATTGCATACCCAAAGGGCATGAAAATGATTCTTCTTTTATTTATTTTAGGTATTTAGGATTGTTTATTTTTCCTTTAAAGAGACAATAGATCTTATAATTTTTGTTGCTATATAACAGGTTGGTTGGAATCACAAATGAAATTGAAGTTCTAGTAGATTATAAGTCTTACTTCTCTAAGATTCAGTTATGGGATGGAAAAACAATGGTAAAGCAAGATGTTCTTTGCATAGTCATGAGAAACTAGGGCATTAACTTTCATTGTGTATTCTGTAAGAATCTACTTGAGCTATTAAATCTCCAGGAAAGTCATTGAAGTTTAAATTTATGCTCAGACTTATCCCATAAAATTGAAGAGGTACACAAACATATTCAGTCATACTGCTAAATCAACCCATATTATGAATTAATTGTGATTCCACTAGAAGATTTACAATACAATTCAATGTGGCATTAAAACCTCATTTTTCTTACTGCAGAGTAAATGCAGATATGACTTATAACCTAGCTACTAATGGATCTTTAAAATACTATTATGCATCATTCTGAATGTGAAATATACTATATCAGATCTGATCTCCTATGCAGTAGACATTTTCACTGAACATGGATCTAGGTATACTTTCTCTTCCCCAGAGACTAACACATGAAAATATACTACTAAATTCTTCTAAATGACTTTTTGTATTTTATCTTGCCTTTGGAATAGTCAAGTTTACTGTAAAAAATATGACTCATTTTCTATTTTTTAAACATCAATAGTAGCTATCTATGTAATATAGACATAAAATAAATGTTTATTAACCATATCTAAGTGTAATGTAGAGCTCATTATTGTAAAATTCAATTTTACAATAGGAGTTTGCATTGAGATACAAGCCTTTTCTTGTGGTGAGCCGTTTCTGCCGTTTATGTAAATTATGGTCGCCATTACATGATGGCGCTGGCTCCGCTGTGGTCTGTGACAAACAACTCCTTGTTTGGGAGAGTTGGCACATGACTTTTCATCACTCTATGAGAAAGCTCCACGTGGCTGCTTTGCATTGGGGCTTGAGATGCTTTATTAAGGCTGGGAGGGGCATCCGGAGGGAGAGAACTGAAGAAGAGAACTGAGGAGAAGAACTGTCAGGGGCCTGAATAAACTGCTGAAAGAAGATTCCTGAGTGTTGCGTCTTCCTTGCGGGCAAGGGGGCGCTACATTTTCTGTCATTTATATAACTAAATGTTATTTAATAATATAGTAATACAAATTCAAATGAATTTTGAATATATATTCTGTTTCAGACTGTGGTATAAATGCTTTATAAATATGAATTCACTTGAGTCACTCAACTAGCCTCAAGGATAATAAATATTATGCCCATTTTAGGGAAGATAAAATGCTGATTTGGAAAGGTTAAATAACTGATCAAACAAGAAGAAATTTGTAACTTGTAACTGTCATATATAACTCCTAATTTACTTTAAAATATTTATGATACTATACATGCACAAGAATGAAAAACTGTCTAATCTGTTAAGATGGTTAAGATGATAACAGTACAGGAAATTGGTCTATATTGGTTATTTGGGTCAGAATTATATATCTAAGCAAACACAAGATTCAAAAGTAGGGTTGGAAGGATGGGCCCAGCTTGAAATTTAAATGAAAGTGAAGAAATCTGCAACACGTCATGCACCTCATTTCCAAACACAGAATAAAAACAGATTTTCCTCTTGAAAAAAATCTTTAAAAAGAGAAAACCATGCCTTGGTCTGCAAAGAACAGACTGGCAATATCTAAAATGGAAGCATGACTTGAAACATGTAAAAGGAATAACATAATTTTGAAGAATAAAAGTCACAAAAGAGCAAAAAAATATTATAAAAACATTTTAAGTAAACTTAGATTCTAAACTAACAGATTAAAGAAGAAAATAATTGAAAACAGAAATTAAAGGAGAGGTAAAAATAAGAAAAATGCAGTATCAAGAAGTAAGATCTTCCATGATAGCAATAGGAACAAAATAGCATGCTAGAAATCCAAATTAGTGATGAGCATCATAATGATAAAAAGTATAAAGCGGAAGGACATAGTAATCATGTTAGTAATGAAGAAAAAAAGATACATTATATGGATGATGGGCTTGTCCCAAGAGAAAATCAAAACAAATGAACAGAAGCAATAATCAAAGCCAAAAATATCCTAGTCTACAGATTAAAATTTTATCACACACTCAAAAAAGTCAATGAAATAAAATAACATTTAGACTTATTGTGCCTTCCTGACGTGTATTGTTATTTCCAGCACATATAAAAATGCCCTGTATCCAGGCAGATAAAAGAGATGCAATACTCTAGTTCACTGAATGCTTTTCATTGATACGAAATTTAAGACATATGAGTCCAGAGATTAAAGAAGGAAAATATTTGTGAGCCAAGAATTTTATAGTCAATCAAGCTGTATTTAAGTGCATAACCAAGAAGAAATATCTAAATGAATGCTTCTCATAACCCAGTATGTTGTGAATGATAATAAATTTGAGCGTTAATGCAGTTGATCAGATTACCCATTTAATCAAAATATTTAAGAGGGTTTTTTTTATAAGGAGAGAGGTAAACCCTAAAAATAATTGGATGCTTTGAATGAATTCATACAAACAATCTCCAAATTACAGTTCATTCTGCTTAGTAAAACATCTCAATCTTAAGCATTGTTGATTTACCTCTACTGATGCTTTTAGAGCTGTTAAACTTAAACAAAATATGATGAGAATTTGAAGACAAGCCACAGTCTGGGTGAAATATTTGTAAGCACACATCTGATAAATGATTGTTATTCAAAACATACAGAGAGCTCTAAAAGCACAACCTTATTATAGAATAAGCAAAATATCTAAACATCCACTTCATCAAAAAATATATATAGATAGCAAATAAAGACACGAAAATATATTCAATGTCATATACGATTGGGAAATTGCAAATTAAAATAACAATAATTCCTTATACCTAATTAAATGGCCAAAATCCAAAACAATGACACCAAATGCTGGTAACAATATGGAGCAATTAAAATACTCATTCATTACTGGTAGAAATTAAAAATGGTACACACACTTTAGAAGACAGTGTGGTGGTTTCTTATCAAACTGATTTGAATCCACAGGGCCCACTGAACATGATCCTTCGTATTTGCCTAAAGAAAATGAGAATGTATATATACACAGAAATCAGCACATACAGGTTTATAGTATATTTATTTATTATTATCAATACTTGAAAGAAACAAAGATGCCCTTCTTTGAAGAGTGAATAAATAGCTATGGTACATCTGGACAATAAGATCTTATTTAATGCTAAAAAGAAAGGAGCTATCAAACATGAAAAGTCATGAGAAAAGTTGAATGTATATTACTTAGTGACAAAGTAAATCTGAAAAAAATTACATACTTTATGATTCCAATTTCCAAAATTCTAGAAACGGTAGAACTTTGACTATGGGACCATCAAAAAGCTCAGTGCTTTCCAGGGATAAAGGAGAAAGGAGGGATGAATAGGCGAGGCCAGGCACAGAAGGTTTTTAGGACAGTGAAACTATTTTGTGTGATATCATAATAGTGAATGTGTGTCATTACACATTTGTCAAACCAATACATGGTACAACATCAAGAATGAACCCTAGTGGACACTGTGGACTTTGGGTGATAATAACATGTCAGTGTAGGTTCATCAATCGTAACAAATGAACTGCGTTAGTGAAAGACGTTGGTACTGATGGAGTCTGTGCACGTAGCGGGGAAGGTTATACAGAAATTCAACTTGTTTACCTGTGAACCTCAAACTACTCTGAAAAATAGTCTATTTTTTAATTACTTAACTGGAAAAAGACTGATTTTCTGTTTCATCTCTCTTCTCTGAACTCTTATCTGTAAGAATACAAAGGAGAAGGTGGTCTTTTTAAAGACTTTCTGAGAGAATGAGAATCCAAGGTTCCACATAATCCAGAATTTGTATCTCAATCCCAGAATAAGTGAAACTTAGCTGTATATAATTGAAAGTCAACATGAAGTTCTGCTCCTGTAATAAGTGCTTATACATGATCCACAAAGCAGTAGGTTATTTTAATTGAACAAGAGTTATTATCACAATTAGAAAGATGATAATAACCACTATTGTGGAACACACTGCATAGTAAGTGCTTTAAGTGATTTATTGCCTATAGTGACACTTCAATGTAAATTTCATTATTTCTATTTTTGGTTTAGGGAAATCGATGGCAAACAACTTAGTGCCCCATAGTTGTAAGTGGTAGAGCTAGAAATTGAATTCAGAATTCTATTTCAGTGTTTTTGTTTCTTCCTTTGCCCTTGGAACTCTCTAAAAAGCTCATCTAGTTCTATTTTTAAGTAAGCAGGGGTCTTTGTATAAGAGTAGAGGCATTTTCTTCAAGTTAAACCTTTGTCCTAGTCTGTTCAGGCTGCTGTTTAAAAAATATCACAACCTGGCACTGGGGTTGTGGCTCAGAGGTAGAGCGCTTGCTTTTCAAGCATGAGGCTCTGGGTTCAATCCTCAGCACCACATAAAAATAAATAAACAAAATAAAGGTATTGTGTCCATTTTTAAAAAATCACAATCTACGTATCTTATAGACAAAAGAAATTGATTTCTCATGGTTCTGGAGATTAAGAAGTACAAGATCAAGGCAACAGCAGATTGTTTTATTGTTTAAAATTATTGAGTTTCATTTAAGACATTGTGAAGTTAGCATAGCCCAGAAGATTTAAACTATTATAACCTAAGATGAATTTCACATTTATTCTATGAGCATATCTAAATGAGTATGTGGTCTAATGTACTTAGACATGGTATGTTTCTTAGCATACTTTATTTTTTTTTGCACTTATATCTATCATTTATTTTTTATTTTTATTTATATATGACAGTGGAATGCATTAAAATTCTTATTACACATATAGAGCACAATTTTTCGTATCTCTGGTTGTATACAAAGTATATTCACACCAATTCATGTCATTATACATGTACTTTGGATAACAATGATCATCTCATTCCACCATCATTTCTAACCCCATGCCCCCTCCCTTCCCTTCCAACCACTCTGCTCTATCTAGAGCTCCTCTATTCCTCTCATGCTCCCTTTCCCTATTCCACTATGAATCAGCCTCCTTATATCAAAGAAGTCCAACAAACAATGCATGTCCAAGTGTGCATCGAGTTTAGTACCCCACAGGCTATAGACAAAGCTTGATGGGAAACTCCCCTAGAGGCTGTTGATCATGGCCAGGGGAGATTTTGAAATAAATTTCCATTTTTAATGGAAAAAAATAACTAATAATAATATAAAATAAAAGAACTGTTAAACATAATTCAATAGGTTTTATAACAACTTATGGATTGGTTTAACAATTATATTTTGACTGGAATACTGGTCTTGTGGTTTTTTTAATTGGGTACAGAGAAATCCAGACATGGATTGCTGTCTCTTCACGATAACCTCACACAGAGAGTAAGGTGTAAGCAAGTGCTCTGGGGTCTCTTATTAAAACACTAATCCCACTCAGGAAGACTATAACCCTCCTGGCCCTATCACTAAAGGCTCCATCTCCTAACACTGTCATCTTGGAGTGGTAGATTCTGGGAGAATACAAGTATTTGGAACATAACAACATTTATACGTTGGTTATTAAAGATCATTAATATCTGTTGCTCCTTGATCTTTAAAAATCTTTTCCTGATATCTAAGTTTATTTGGGTCTTGGGAGTGACATACAGTGCAGACTAATGCTAATACAGTAGAAATTCCAACTATTTGTAATTCATATGCTTCTGCAATTTCATGATAAAGTTGTTTACTCCAAAAATAAATATCAAAAATCACTACAATTTTATAAATAGGTAGTTAGAAATCCTGAGTGCTGAATTTGTGTAGCACCTTATGTTAGCACATTGTTAAAAAACCATATTCAATTTGGACTTAGCTCCTACATACACATTTTTAGGCCTTGGAAACAAAACCATGGCTGTATTCCAATAACCAAAGCAAAGAAAATTAGGCATGAAATGGCTCTCCATTCCTCCCTCTTTGGCCTTAACTTGTTACTGAGAGTCTCAGTAATTTTTGAGAGTCTATCCCACCTTCCTGCCAATTTCTTCTTTATCCATCTGTTCTCCTAAAATATCCAAATAACACCAGAAAGTATGAGTTCGGTGCAGTTAGTCATAGGTTCATTCATTTTCTTCAGACTTACTAAATCTATATGTTAAATGTAGTCCTAGCTTCTTGGCTTTTTTACTATGATTGAATGGGTGCATAAAAGTCAATAATACAATTTTATGAGGTAGCCAGCTTATTTGCAATCAATTAATGTAGTTTAAAATATTCTAAATTCATTCTTGGGGTCATTTTTAAAATTCAATTTTGATATTCTTTCTATGAGAGTTATTTCTTTACTTTTTTACTCTTTTACATAGCTCTGTTTGCCTCTTCTCTGAACCTAGAGCAAGAAACACCTGACACAATTGATACAATAATTAAATGAATATCCATTGTTAGAGACCACCACGTACATAATATATTTTGCTTTCTTATATATGGGTTTTGTTTTCTTATTCTCATTAGCCTGGACAAGCTCTTAAATTTGTTGGTTATTTGCAGACTATTCTCTATGTAATTCAGAAAACTGAGGGCTAAGACAGAATTCCAGTTACCTAAATCTCATTCCAATGCTTTACCAACAATACTTGCTGCACCTTTAATGCAGAGATTTTATAGTATAGCCCAATATTTCCTTTCCCAATGAAATAGCATGTGGTATTGTATCAAAGTTTGATGGTTTGTTTTCTTTTAATTTTAAACACACTCTAAAAGGTAACCTTGTCATCCTAAGCTATAGACAAAGCTTGATGGAAAACTCCCCAAGAGGCACATGGAAAGTCACAAGATGAAACACCATAGGCCATACAGCATCACGCAAGGCAAGGTGGTCAGAAATAAGTAAGAATTAAGACGGTGTGCTATAAAACCTAATAAAAAATTCCTCATAAATATTCAAGGATCAAATCTGGACAGGAAAACCATTATATCTGAAAGGCAATAGAATATAAATGGGTGTATTATGAAAATAACGATGAAATAATTTGAAAATAATAATAAAATTGCTGACTTTTATTAAACAACTAACCTGTAGTAAAAATTGTCTGAAGTGTTTCATAGCGATTATCTCATTTAACCTTCAAAGGAAACCAAGTTTTAGAAAGTTTAGAGAGTCATGGACCTTAACCAAGATTACTCAGCTAGTGAATAATGAAGACTAACTTTAGATCCAGTAAGTGATTATGTAATTATAACGGATGACTCAGTGAAGTACTTTTATTCTTTCAAATAAATGCTTCAAAACTTTATAATAATATTCAAATGTGTGATATCTAAATAGATATTATATATTTGCATATATATGTGTGTGTGTGTGTGTGTGCATGTTATAATGATTAGAGAGCCACACTGTTAAGTAGAGGCCATTTCAACAGTGGAAAGGAATTAATGGCATATGAAAATGGTCAAAGAGAGAAAGAACCATGCTGGAAGCCATCCTGACTCTCTGAGCAGGTAATATCACAATGATAGGAAAGAGAAAATATCCAGCTCTGTAGCTTCATTTTTAAAAATTTGTTCTAATTAGTTATAAATGACAGTAGAATGCATTTTGATACATTGTACACAAATGGAGCATAACTTCTCATTCCTTTGGCTGTACATGTTGCAGAGTCATACCAGTAGTGTAATTGTATATGTATATAGGGTAATAATGTCTGTCTCATTCTACAGTCCTTCTTATTCCCCCAGCCCCACCCCTCCCATGACTTCTCCCTGCACAGTCCAAAGTTCCTTCATTTTTCCCTACCCCTGACCCCCACTATGGATCAGCATCCGCTTATCAAAGAATACATTCTACCTTTGGTTTTGGAGAATTGGCTTATTTCACTTAGCATGATGTTTTCTAGTTTCATCCATTTACCTGCAAATACCATAATTTCATTCTTCTTTAAAACTCAGTAATATTTCATTGTGTATATGTATCTCATTTTCTTTATCCATTCATCTGCTGAAGGGCATCTAGGTTGGTTCCATAGTTTAGCTATTGTGAATTGAGCTGCTATAAACATTGATGTGGCTATGTCACTGTAGTATGCTGATTTTGTCCTTTGGATATATACCAAGGAATGGGATAACTGGGTCAAATGGTGGCTGCATTTCAAGTTTTCTAGGAATCTCCAGACTGCTTTCTAGACTGGTTGCACCTATTTGCAATCTCACCAGCAATGTATTAGTGTACCTTTTTCCTCACATCCTCCTTAACACTTATTATTTCTTGTATTCTTGATAATTGCCATTTTGACTAGAGTGAGATGAAATCTTAGAGTAGCTTTGATTGGCATTTCTCTAATTGCTAGAGATGATGAACATTTTTTTTCATATGTTTGAAATTAAACCTCTATTTCTCACCCCGCACAAAAAAATCAGCTCAAAGTGGATCAAAGTCTAGGTACTAGAACAGAGACCCTGTGCCTAATAGAGGAAAAAGTAGGCCCAAATCTTCATTACATCAGCATAGGACCTGACTTCCTTAACAAGATTCCTAAACACAAGAAGTAAAATCAAGAATCAATAAATGGGATGGATTCAAACCAAAAATTTTCTTTTCAGCAAAAGAAATGATCAACAACATGAAAATGAAGAGCAAGCTTACAAAATGGGAGAAGACCTTTAACACACGCACTTCAGATAAAGCACTAATCTCCAGGATATATAAAGAACTCAAAAATTTAACACACACACAAAAAAATCCAAACAATAAATGGGCTAAGGAACTGAACAGACACTTCACAGACTAAGAAAAACAACTGATCAACAAACATGAAAAAATGTCCTTTCCTTCATTTTACTGCCACTTGTTTCTGCAGAATCCATCTCTCCTTTTCCAATCACTTTCCATAGGGCACATCCAGTTTCATCCATGGTTGGGCTCCATCCATTGCTTTCCATCTATCATAGCAGAACTTTGTCTTCTTTTTCATTTGTAGAAAGAAAAATTAGAAAGCCAATCTCAGTCTTATGCAGAACCACAAAATAATCATGAATAAGTTATCCTGTTGAAGTAAGAGATCTGGATACCTAGCAGTTTAACTTCCAGTCCTTCCCTCCCACCTTCTTCCTTGGATTATCAGGGGACATGGAGATCCTCCAGGGAACATTAGAACTCTGAGAAGCTCTATTTGTAAGCCAATGATAGACAAGAAAGTGTTTGCACTTCTCAGCAAGACACAGAATGTCCTTCAGTGGGATCCTGTAGCCCCATAACATCTATGACTTAAACAATTGCACACCACAGGCAGACTCTGAGGACCCCACACACTTGAAAATCCTGAATTCATGATGCACTTCCTGCTGCAGGGATTATTACCATCATGACTTTTTCTCTGTTTGGAAAACAAGTCCTTCCAGCAAATCCATCGCTCTTCCTCTGTCACCAAGTACCTTGCACAAATTAATATCAAAGCTTCCAACTTATTTTATGGTGGGTTATTGATGTGTATGCTTTCATATGTGATGTACTTCAAGCTCCTTTAGCTCAGAGATAGTGCCTTATTCTTTTGATTGAAGTACCTATGTACCTATGTGCCTGGTATATATATTTTATATATATATATAAAATAAGCAAGTGAATGTTAGATGAAAATTCAAATTTCAGGAACCTTTGGATAAATGGAATTTCTCAATAATCAAATAAATAATCATGAGCCCAGGCAATTCTACAAAGACTCTAAACTCTGCTGTGGCTTGAAGGTTTGTGTCCCTCCAAAATTCATATGTTTAAAACATAATCACCAATGAGATATTATTAAGAAGTGGAGCCTTTACAGTATAATTAAGAAATGAGGATTTGGGAGTTTATGGAAGACATGTGAGGAACATTCAGCCTCTTTCATCTCTCCTTCCATGTGAGGACACAGGGGTTGTCCCTTTTGCCTGTTCCACCACGTGAACTTGCAGCAGGAAGGTACAACTCCTCACTATACAATGAATCTGCTGGAGTCTTGATCGTTTGTGTGTGTGTCCCAGGTCCTGGGGATTGAACCCAGGGCCTGGTGCATGCAAGGCCAGCACTCTACCAACTGAGCTATATCCCCAGCCAGAGACTTGATCTTAAATATTCCAGCATTTGTAACTGTGAGAAATAACTGTCTAGTATTTATGTTACCCAACCCATAATATTTTGTTATAGCAGCAGGGATGGATTAAAACACCTTTCAAATGAACTTAGGACCATCCCACCACTCTCCAAGTTTAGATTCCTGAATTCATTTTCTGAACTGTACTTCTCTTAAAACTACATTTGGAGTGAGCAATTGAATGTTCAGGAATTTGAAAGTGAATTGTTTGCAATGATGTTCATAGACCAGTTAGACACAACACCAAATTTTCCCAATCAACTACTTATACACCTCTACTAGATATTTCGAGGAAAAAAAGAGAAAATTGAGAATTCAACTTTATTTTTAAATAAAGATACAGCCCTAAATTACTATATGTTTATATAAAGAGAGAGAGACAGACAGACAGATGAATGGAGGGAGAAAGAGAGAGAAACACGGTTAGAGTGATGCCAACTGGTAGTCACAGGAGACAGAGCTCTTCTAAAGCTAAGACCTTCTCCTAAGGAGAATACCTAGCAGGGCTGGCATTCAAAGAGCTAACAGTGTGTCCTCAGCAAATACTTAAAATGGGTGTTAAAATTGATCTTGAGGTGGTACATGGAAAGGCCAGTTGTGTTTAAAGGACCAAAAATGACTCCATCAGGTAAAATGTGTTTAAAAAGAACTATGATGAGACTATTTAAGCATTATAATCCTGGAAAGTAGACTTTGGCCAGATTGGTAAGTAATTGGATTTTTCAGCTATAATGTACTTGCCAATTTTTTTAAACATTCTTTCCAATAACTTGCATTGGTTTGTTCATTAGTATTGAATTGAATAAGCCATTTTTGCCTGCTTGTCAATCAGTTGATAATCACATTCTTACTTATTAACTGTAACGAGTCAGAAATGTCTAATTTTTTTTCTATGCAGCAAAAGAAATATTCCCACGCTTGCCTTCATGGTGAAAATATCTATCAATTAAGAAATATTGTAAGCATAGGAAATAATGCATTTAGTAAAATTACAACCAGTTCTACTGTGCTACATATGAAAGTTAATATTATTTGTGAAATGACTTCCTGTTCCAAAGTCATTCATTTTTCTCACATTTTTCAAAGGATTCCGTTGCCATGTACCTCGTATCTTTTTAATATGCATGTGTGCGCTCCTCTCTTCCCTCCACACACCCACACAGCATACCCACATGTAATGAGCATTCAAGTTGGCATCATTTGGAGATTCATCACTATATGCCAAAGAGACACAATAGCAATCTACTCCTACAACAGGCAAAAGATTGACACATGGTAGCTGAAACTTTTTTAAAGTTCCAAGATTCCAACTTAATTTGAAACAGAATGAAAGTATTATAGAAAATATCATTTTCTGAGTTTCCTATTATATTTTCACCACATAAAGGAATAAAGGTACTGAGCAATATTGACTCTGAAAATATTTCCTGAAGAGAATTTTTTCTTCTACTTGGAGAGCAGCTTGTAATATTATTATTAGTAGTAATTTTAAGCAAAAATTGCAAGACAGAGGGGTCAGGTTAACACTACATATTTGAAGAAATGTGAGGACAAAACAAACCTAAATTTTGTAGAATATTATGACAGAAAAGAGATGTCGTATCTAAACATGTATTACCTACCATGCAAGATGATTTCTCAGTGCCAAATCTCTCCCCACCATTGTCTTATCCAATAATTTAACAAGTAGATTCCAGAACAGGAAAAGCAAAGAAATACACACTAAGTCCTTTTTAGGAGGAGATTATAGTCTAATGAGAACATTTAATTGTGTAAATTTAATAATCTAATAATCAGATCACAGCTCAAGGTATAATACTAGTGATAATAAAAATAGTAATTTTTATCAACCTTTCTGTCACTCAGCTTACTTTCTACCTTGTGGCCTATTCTACCAGAGGGAAAAATTTAAATTTCAGCCAATTCCATTTATTTTCATACATTCAGAGCCATTTATTTTATAGTTTTCCTTTGGATTTTGTTGAATTAGTGCAGAGAGGATGGGAGGTTTATGTAGTGCCATGATGGTCCTCTCTATATGTTGTCAGCTGGTGACATTTTGTCTCCTGTGGCCTTGGCAATCCATAAAACCAGATTGCTAATACATGCTCTATGGTCCTACTTCAAGATTCTCTTGGCTTTTTGTATGAGATGTTTCTCCCTGTCAGACAATTAATATAGCACAAGTTTACTCTTGTCACTGCCCAGATGGGCAAGGGGATCATCTTTGTTTATGTTATCATAATAAAATTACAAGGAAGAGTAAATTATAAAGAAGAGAAATTTATTTTCTTACAGTTCTGCATCTGTAAAGATTGAAGCACCCACAGGTTTAGTGTCTGGTGAGGGTCGGGTGTGTTTGCTTCCAAGATGTCATTTGTTCCTGTGCTCACATGGCAGAGGGATAAAAGGGGAAAGTGGACAAGTGCTGTCTTCAGAGGGCACAAGAACAGAAGAGAGTTAACTCACCCCTTCGACCTCTTCTTCTCATTTGTGAGGACTCGCTCTCACCACTTCATCACCCACTAAAGACTCCACCTCTTAATACCATCACATTGGCCACCGAGTATCACCACAGGAATTTGGGGGCCACATTCAGACCACAACAAAGTCTATAAATCCATCTGATGAATCTGTGGATTTACCACAATCCTATGCTACGAAGCTAAATGCCTTCTGAGTTACAACCATGGAAGTAAAGCACAAGTATTCTTCATTGTCAGGGTGCTTAACCTGTCTGATCCTCCATTACTCCAGCCTGTCGATTTTGCCTCTTATTAAGGACATAGAAAATTATAAAGTTTCACTAATCTTTCATTCCCACTTTTACCCCTTTTTAAATGTGTTTATGTAGGTGCAGGTAAGAAGGAATCAGAGCAATGGCTCTCTCCTGAATAGTCTCCTAAATCTTTTGTCTATGGCTTTATACTTTATGATCTCAGCTCCTGAAGCCTTAGATTTCATACTCAATATAAGAATTTTTAAACAGAACTTATTTTTAATTAAACCTTTTTTTGTACCTAACATTGAGGACATAGATGTCACAGTATATTTTTAATGCAGAATGGCCATAAGGTCAAGATAAATTACCAGAGCAAAGTTTATGTACTGATTAATATATTAAAATCTGATAATGTTATATAAGGAACCATAGGATGGGATAAATGTTAGAGTAAAGAATACCATGGTAACATAGAGAAGATGTGTGGTTGGTCAGTACTTATTACTAGAAATTGTATATCTGTACTATTTTATAGTAACAATAGATTTATTATCTCCTCTGTGACTTCCCCTTCACCAAGAATTTGTCTCCGAGGGAATGTTTATGGGTTGTAGGATATGATTTCATATCTCATTTACATTTTCATCTTTGTTAATTTTGTCCTGAATGCTTGTGCAAAGTTTATGAATCAAAAACAGATTTTCACTATTCACTTTAAAGTGAATGTAAATTGTGTGATCCATACATCACAATTATTACCCCTGTAAGTATGCAATAAAGCTAAGTCCAGCATCTCATACATATAGCAATGTTGAACAAAATTAATATGGATATTTATACAGAAGGGAGAGGGAGCTCCGAGAGAGAGAGAGAGAGAGAGAGAGAGAGAGAGAGAGAGAGAGAAACCCTTGCTCCTCAGAGATGGCTTGGAAAGTAGCCTTGTATTTTTCACTGTAATCTTTTGGAATGAATATAAATAAATCTAGAGACCAGATAATCCCAATGTATTCAGTTTTGCAACCCACAAACATTTCCAAACTCCTGAGCCTCATCACAAAGTTCCAAATTTGATATTCTCTTTTGAGTTCTTACTATACATATGGTTGTAAATTATTTTCATGGCTTACTTTTAGTTCGGGATCCAAAGTTTTAGAACTCACATAAACCTTAATTATAATGGACCAATATCTATTTTTAAAAATCCATTAACAAAATCCCTTATATTTGTCCACTTGGTGGCCATCTCTGACCTTGCTGCTGGTACAATCCAGTTGAACAGAAGGTATCAGAGCATTCTGGAAAAATAGAAGGACTTTTTTTTTTTTTTTTTTTTTTTTTGTCCGACTAAGAGTGGACTATGGCAAAATGAATTTCTTTTCTTTCTCTTTTTTATTTTCCTTTTTGTTTTTTAATTTCTAAAAGCCTTGAAATCCAGATGTCCTGAAACAAGCCTTTTCAAACACCCATTTTCATGTTTTGTTCAAATGTTTCATTATTTTAATAATTATTTTATTATTTTCTCATGATTTCAGCTCAACTATAATGAGCAAACAAGATTCAAGTTAAATATAAAAATGGAACAGTGATAATTTATAATTCCCTTATAGAATAGAAGTTGATAAGGAGTTTTTTTTCTATTTATTTTTATTTATTATATGTATTTGAGGTATACAATGTGATGTTTCAATATACTTGACTAGCAAATGTGGGCATAGTGAAGTGATTACTATAGTCAGAGGAACCGATAAACCAGCCCCATATAACTGCAACTTTACACCATTTAACTTACATTTTTCTATTTATTACCTCCCAAACCACCCACCACAGTTCTTTTCTGTCTCTGTGTACTCAATTTTTTTTTTAAGATTTCACATATAAGTGAGGTTTTACACTATTCTATATGTATCTGGCTAATTTCACTTATCATGTTTCTTCTTGGTTTATTCATGTTATTGCAAATAGCAAGATTTCCATTTTGAAGACTGAAGAACATTCCTGTGTGTGTGTGTGTGTGTGCATGCACATATATATAACATGATTTTTTTAATTCATTCATCTGTTGAGAGAAGCTTGGGTTGTTTTCATATTCATCATGGTCATATTTTTAATCATCAATGTGAGGCCATAAGGATTTTTATGGTTTTCTATATTACATGTATATACAAAGATAATTCCCCAAAGTCTGTTATGTCTCATAGATTGGGTAGACAGTAGTTCTGTGGTTTCTATAAACATATGGTTCGAAGAGTATAACTTTCTGAAAAAGAAATCTTCATCCATGATTTCCTACTCACACAGAATCTTTTAATGCAAATGAAAGCACAAATCAAGCATAAAAACAGCCCAATTGATAATCACCATATTTTACTGATCCCTAATTAAAGCAAATTTATTTTATATTATACTTAATTAAGCAAATTGTAAGTGAATACAAGCATATCACAAACTTCCCACATGTGTCCTTAGTTTGAATCTGTCATCCATCAAGCTAACCCTGGCTGTCCTCTTCCCAGGTTTAGAGGAACATAGCATTTTACCTGCATTGATCCTGTTCTAATTACAAGCACCTTTCCCAGCTATAGACAGAAATACATTTAACAGCTTCACTAGATGGGCAAAGTTCTTAAGACCTGAGCTATTCTGAATCTGGTCTTTTTTATTATATTTTGGAAAGGAGAACATGTAGTTACCAGTTTTTCTTAAAGATTCAAGCCTAGTCCTTGCCTGTATTTTGATTATATACTTTGAGTTTTTTGTTTCTGTTCTTTTTTTAACAGTACCTTCATGTCTCTCTACTTAGGCAGAAACTGAGAGGGGAGAAAACCTAGACATGCCAGCACTGAACACTGTTTCACTTGGATCACAGAGCTGAAAATGATCCTCTCAAATCCAACTTGTGAATTTTAGGAGTTAGCATTTGCACTTTCCTTGATTTGCAAGGACTGATGGCAAAGGAACCATCACACAGGAAGAATTAAATAAGAAAACTCCTGGCTCCTACAGATACATGAACAATTTCAGTTTTGCTGAAATATAACACTTCAGAAAACATGGCAGTGGAACACAGGGAGGCTATGGAGGAACTTCAAAGGGATATCATTCCAAAAGGAAGTTGAGATGTGTTTAAAGTCTGTGCTCAAATACTTTCATGCTGGGCCTTCAGGCAACAGTTCAACAGGTATCAGTGTCACCAGATATCAGGTGAATCAAGGAAGTCACCAAGAACTTTGTGGAACAGAGTTGTCACTGAATTTTGGAGATGAAGCAAATAAAATATGGTCTGCTTCCACAATAAAGGTTCCTGTAAGAAGTGAGAAAAAAACAACAACATGCATTTAAATGAGGCTGCAGTTTTGTCCTGCAAGTGTGAACACAGGTGGCACCTGAGGATGGAGCAGCGGTGAGGAGTTCCTCCAGCTCACAGCTCTTACTGCCTGGTGATCCTGCAGGAGGCATTCTTGACTCCAAAGAGTGATGCCCACAGCCCTCAGCCCTCATTAGTGATACTCCTACCTGTTGCATTTGGCCACTGATTTTTGTTCCACAAAGTGTGGTCCCAGAGGATGAGCACAAGCACAACTGGAGACCCACTAGGAATGCAGAATCTCAGGCCCCGAGATTATTATACAGAATCAGAATCTGAATTTTTCAATAAATTCCCCAGGTTAATTCTGAGCCCACGAACATCACAGACACACTTATCTAACTGTTGCCCTCCACATGTCAGAGCCCCCACTGCAGACTTCTTTGATCCTATTTCTTGCTTTCTTCTAATTCTCTAGGGGCCTTGGTAATTTTTCAATGACCTTCACTCTAATTTTCCTTGTAGCTCTTCTCTCATCCAATAAAATGATCAGGTTGAATGGAGGCAGTTTATTGCCATACAGTAGCTAATTCTCATACAAACTTTATACATAAAACATAAGACATTTGCTTAAAAAAAATTCAAAGTTCACACTTAGAATAAAGTTATATTTCTAATTCTTAGGCCATTGACACTCTAAATATTCTGATGATTAACTTAAATAGTCACTGTTAAGGCAAATTTAAGGCCATTTCACAATTGTTTCCCCTTTCTTATACAAGAAAAGGGGAATCTTTTTCTTTCCATCTACCTGTTCAATTATCTACTGTTTCAGGTCCCTTCAAAGACAAAATTGTTAAAATGGGCAAAATTTATCTGGGAAGAATTAAAAGTATATATACTTAAAATCCTTGAAACTAATAAAAGACATTTGTTAATATGAAGTTGATCATAACATGGCATGTGCAGGTAAATGGATGGAGTTAGAGAAGATAATGCTAAGTGAAATTAGCCAGTCCCAAAAAACCAAATGTCTAATGTTCTCTCTGATACAAGGAGGCTGATTCATAGTGGGGAAGGGAGGGGGAGCATGGGAGGAATAGAAAAACTCTAGATAGGAAAGAGGGGAGGGG
>NW_026000108.1:28123773-28196852 GCF_001458135.2 Marmota marmota marmota | reverse complement strand
AGAGGGGAGGGGGTGGGGGTAGGGGCACGAGGGTAGAAATGATGGTGGAATGAGATGGACATCATTTTCCAAAGTACATGTATAAAGACATGAATTGGTGTGAATATACTTTGTATACAGACAGAGACATGAAGAATGGTGCTCTATATGTGTAGTATGAATTATAATGCATTCTACTGTCATATGTAAATAAAAAATATGAAGTTGATCAAAAGTAGGAAATTGAATTAAAAATTGAGATTTTTTTATTTCTTATTAAATTCACTTTTAAACTTAAAGAAATTTTTATTCTTTAACAATCTGGAATATTGAAATCGATATTTCTTTGTCTTTGACAGATCCTATCACTCAGTAGAAATACAACAAAGAATCCTCTGTGACCAGCATTTATGAGCATATTCACTACTTGAGACTGTAATGAAATGGTTTGAATAAGACACTGAGCATTAGAATCATTAACTGTACACTTTAGTGCTGACTTAAGGGAACTTTAATGTTTGAATTTTCATTTTCTCATTTTTGCTAGGTAGTTACATTCAC
Organism: Marmota marmota marmota; assembly: GCF_001458135.2. Lineage (NCBI taxonomy): Eukaryota > Metazoa > Chordata > Mammalia > Rodentia > Sciuridae > Marmota > Marmota marmota. The sequence continues at coordinate 28,196,312 of NW_026000108.1, read as the reverse complement.
CTCATTAGAATATTGCATAAGTGGGTAAAAGCAGAGGCATTCAAAAACTAAGGTATTCTATTAATACAAAATGAAGTAAATCCCTTATGTTAATAAAACTGAGTGTTTCTAAATTGCCTTAAGACATTTTCAGCATAACAATATGTAAACGTTTTGTATGTGACTGAACATGGAGGTGTGATTAGTAATTCATGTAACTGTGTTTTCTCAGACAGGTGCTCACAAAATATGAATATAATATTGTACATTTCAAGTCATCTGAACTTTTCTAAGGTGAGTACTGTTGATTGTTTGATTGTAGGCACATCATATAGTTTCTGTAATAATATCGACTTTGCTAATTTGCCATTACAAATATGTGAAGACAATCTGATACAGAAAAAGGTACCCGATTTCCCCTAGGCTTTGTTTCCTTAAATAATCTTTTTCTTATCTGTATATTTTTGCTACCAAGGAAATCTGAATTTCTATAAGATGAAAAAGTTAGGAATTTATGATTATATCTAAGACCATAACTTTTATTTTCCTACGAAGTATGTGCTTTTCATTCAATCTATCCACACACACACACACACACACACACACATGTTATCTTATGAGAATAAAAGAGATAAAGCAGTTTTCCATCAACATCAAGAAAAATGAGTCAACATGATTTTGCTACTAGTGGACAAAATGATAGGCAAGTTCACTGCTGGACAGAAGTGAGGGATGGAGAGAGAGAGAGAGACTCCTATGGGCAATGTCACATTTAAGAACTGGGCCTTGAAGGAAATATAGGCAAGTAAAGGTAAAAGAAACAGAATAAGAAAAGGCAGAGTGAGGAGGTACTGGAGGATCTCTATGAAACTGTGAATAATTCTGCTTGGGGGGAATCATGCAGAGAAGAGACCAGTGAAACTGAACTATGGAGCACAATCTCACCACAAAGAAACACACATTCCAGGCAAAAAGTTTGAACTCTATCCCACAGATCATGGAGAGTTGATGACCATTTTGAATCATGGAAGTAGCATAAGTTATGTTGTTGAAGAAGCAGAAAACTAACCTGTAACCTAGTAAAAGGCAGTTTGGATGACACCGAGATTAGAAATAGTGCAGATGGTGTTTCAGTCCTACAAGTGGCATGCAACCAAGGCATAGTCCACCGCATGCCATGAGGCAGGTAAATGTAAGGAATGAGATAGGTAAATCTAAATGAGTTGGCAAATAGAGAATTTGAAAGAAGGGGAGCCAAAGGCAACTGTGGGTGGTAAGTAATGTCAACTATGTCAAGATGGCTTGCAAGAGATCACATTCCATGTTCTTATTTAGCCATTTATTTCTTCCTTTCTGCTTTCATTTCTTTCACATATGGAGGGGAGATATCATAGCATTTACATAGTGGCAGCTGGAATCACACCAAAATGGCTGAAATGTCATAGACACCACTTTCCATGGTGTGTAAAATTGAGCAAATTATTTAAGTCATCCTAATCTTGGTTTCCTTACTTATTAAAAGGAAAATATCCACCTTCTCACTGTGAGGCTTAAATATGACAGTACATGACATAGTGAGACATATAATTAGTAGCTAACAAAAGATATGCTAGTTTAATATATATATGCAATGTGGTAACATCATCAGAAATCGTGATTTTTATGAAGAAGAGAATTCTGCAAAAATGGCACACTAATTCTACCTTGGTTCACTTTCCTCTTTTCCATCAAGCTTCTTTGTCCTTCTTGCCTGAGCCAAGCACCTAATAGAACCAATTGGTAACAGGATATAACTAAGGTCTTGGATTATGTCAGAGGGTGGAGGAAGATAAGATAGAGAGAAATTTCTCAGGACTTCTATTTTTGGAGGCTGGTTACAGTCTAAAAAGCACACAGTATATAGTACATACAGAAAATAAAAATTGAATATCTAAGAACATTGAAAAGAATATTAAAAATTAATAGCAGTACAAGACACTGGAAAATTGTACCTAAGATAGTAGGTACTTATTTTACTTTGACTAGTGCATTAACTCCAGAGTTTTAAGAGCAAAAGTTGCAAACAATGTTGGAATTTTTATGCTAACAAAAGGAAATACAGTTGATCCTTGGGGATACAAGCTTTATTTGGAGTCCTACACTATGGAAAATATACATTACACATATATTCAAAATGGAAACTGAATTGCATATGGCAATATTTTTAAGAGATTTGTACAAATTCAAAGTCATCCTAAAATGGTAATAGAGTAGTTGTAATGGAAACCAAATCTCTACAGGAATAGAGAGTGCATGGATGATAAAGAAGTTAAGGGATTTAGTGTGTTGTTGAAAATATTTGTTGATATAAAGGAGAGAGGAAAAGAACCAGCATTAATCATAATTGAAGGGATATTTGTGTATGCTTGTTTGTCTTTATACTTCAGAGAGATCTGGACATATTTATAAGTTACAGTAAATAGTTTGCAGAAAATAAAAGCAATAAAATAAACAGTTGCAAGAAAGAAAGGAAGGAAAAAAATGATATGAAAGTTACTGAAACTATCTGGATCTTTTATTGTGCATAATAAAAAAAAACTACACATTATTTTACTTCCCATTGTTATTCTCTTTTAAGGGAAGAGCCACATCTGTTTTATTCATGTTTATATTCTCAATGTTCAGTTAGAGTATAATATTCTTAAATAACTATTTGGTGACTTAATAAATAAAGGATACAAGATGGAAAACTTAGTTGGGAGTTGTGGCTTTAGAAGGAAGTACAAGTACAATAAGTATAAAGTTAGAGTGAATGGCTAACGACTTGGCAGTGAATCAGTCAAGAGGGAAAGGTTTCAAGCAGAAAAGACTTTGTCTTTGATATTACTGAGAAGGAAAAACAGACTGGTATACATGGATAGTTGGAGTTTCAAACACAAAGGTGTTTTGATTTTACAGAGTAGTGCTTAAAAGTAAAATTTGGAATTCAACTATATGTGAGTGTGAATCCACTTCTAAGTTACATGATGTTAGCAAATTAAAAATTTCCAGGTATTTCTTTTTCCTCACAGAATCAATTGAAGTACTAAATACAATACTAGAGAGGAGTCAGTTGCCCAAGCCCTGCCTGTTACTTCTTGAGCACCATGCTCATTGTAAGATTGATGTTCCATTGAGTGATTATGCAGGACATTGACCCGCAATGTGGAGTCAAGAAATAGTCAAATACGGGTACATGTCCACTCTCTCTTGTCATCATGGGAAATGACAAGAATCTGAACTTGATAGCTTGACTTCCAAAGCTGACTTCTTTCCATGTGGCATTTGGACACACACTTACCTGTGTCTCAATGTTCTCATCTTTAGAGTGATATAGCATCTGCCTTGGAGGGTTGCTTTGAATAAACTGCATGCATAAAACACTTAGAAGAGCATCTTGCACATAGCAAGCATGTGATTTCAAAAGTTAAGAAGAGCAAGAATGTTCAGGAAAATGGGAATGGAATACAAACAAGCCTTTCTCTTGAGAGACTAAAATAGAGACAGGCTGGGAAACAGAAAAATGCCATGAGCAAGGACGAGGTGCAAGATGATGGGGCAGAAGGGAAATGTGGCAAATGAACATGAAAACAAAGAAAGAAAGAGAAATGGGAAAATTTTGAGATTGGCTCAAATATTTTATTTATGTACTCTGATGTTGGACTGGGCACATATCTCAGGATCCCAAATGATAAAATATAACTCCATTGTCTGGAGAATAATAATTCAGAGTATTTCTACTTTCTTTTTTCTGTGTTTTCTTTTTCATTGTTCCACCTTATCCCTTGTTCCGATTTATTATTAACAGTTTTTTTAAGGTGGGAAATGGTTATTTTGGTTGACCTTCTATACTCCTATTGACACCTGTGCTTGAAATATATACCATTAATTTAAAGTTTGAAGGACAGATGACACATTTTTCTGTCAACATGTCTCAACTCGCAGCTTTTCAATACTTTTATTATAAAACTTGAAATGACAAAAACCTTGTATGGGGTGTATTCCAGGCAAACTTTAAAGTAGACATGCTTAACAAGAAATATTGAAACACTGAAAAAATGTTTTCTATAAAAACACAGAGTTCAAAAAAGTTGAGATAATCTACCTTTATATCTAACTAGTGCAGGTTGAGCATACCTTCCCTGAAAATCCAAAATGGTACAAAATTACCAAAACTTTTTGAATATTGACACAATTCCATGATTAGAAAAGTCTACAACTGACTTTGTGTGATGGGTCACAATTGAAAGAGACACACAAAAAATTTGTGTGAAACTACCTTCAAGCTGTAGGCATAAGGTTTACAAGAACAAATTAACAAAAAGTTCCATTGAGCAATTACGCGGGACATTGACCCACAATGTAAAGTCAAGAAATAGTCAAATATGGGTACATGTCCACACTATCTTTTCATCATGGGAAGTGACAAGAATCTGAACCTGATAGGTTGACTTCCAAAGCTAAAAAAAAAAAAATTTAATTTGTTCCTTCCCCAAGATATTTCATGATGGGATGGCTAGGCATAGTGGCATACCCCGTAATCCCAGCAACTAGGGAGGCTGAGGCAGGAGGAACACAAGTTCAAAGCCAGCCTTAGTGAAACGCAAAGCAACTTAGCAAGATCTTACATATAAATTAAAAAATATTTTTTTTTAATAAAAGGAGCTGAGGATGGGTGTCTCAGTGGTTATGTGACCCTGGGTTCAATACCTAATACAAAAAAAAAAAAACCCGATATCTCATTATGTATATGCAATACTCCAAAATCTAAAAATATTTGAAATCCTAAGGGATATTAAACTTATATTTATGTATAAAATTCAAACAGTTTGAAATATGTAATACATATATAGAGAAATGTTCTTTTTACTGTAAAAATGCAGTTCAAGAAAGTGAGTTTATAGAAGTCTGTGTTCAACCCATTCATGTGGAACCTATACGTAGTCTAGAAACATAAGGAGAACATGGCAGAAGCAAGGTACAGGGAGAGTTGATAAGCTGCAGACTCAGCTGCATTTTCAGTTCAAATAAGAAGGGCTGACAACTAGGAGAACTGACAGCGAGTTCCAGTCTGAGTCTTGCAGACTCTATATCCAGACCCAGAAAGAGTTAATGTCTCAGTTTGAGTCCAAAGGCAAGAAAATCATGACGTCCTGGTTTGAAGGAAGTCCTTAGAAGGAATTTTCTTTTACTTTAGTAAGAATCAGTCTTTTTATTTTATTTAGGCCTTCAGGATTAAAGAGGGAAATCTGCTTTAATCAAACTACCAATACAAATATCAATGTCATCAAAAACCAGGAATATCTAGAAGGTTTGACTAAATATCAAGGCACTCCATTGCTCAGTCAAGTTGACACATACAATTAACTATTGTGTATTAGCAAATTGTATATATAGACATATAATACATATGCAAATTATGTCTCTAGTTACATGTATAATAGATTATATGTACATATATGTGTGTATATAAGATGTTTTCAAAAGGATAGTTGTGAGTACTCAAACATTCAATTCCAGTATGTCTCTCTCATCTTTCACTAAATCTGATACTGAAGTCTGGAACATTTCTCTAAGTTTCCTAGCTGATTCTTCCTTATTCTAATAGATTTATTCCTAGCCAAGACCCTTCATCATCCAGATGAATGCTATCAGTCAAACCCCTGTACCTAACAACAGCCCTTATCCTTGAACATGATTTGGTGACTAGGATATGTAGGTAGGTGGCACTTCCTACTAAGTTGTTCTAGAAACAATTTTACTGAAAAGAAAGGGGTGGGCAAAGCAGGTAATTCAGGTTGCTTTTATCCACCAATAAAGACCAAAAAAATGACATTACATTGTTTCTCCTGAAAATTTTATTCATTCTTCATCAATTTACAAATAAAAGTTGGATAAAAATTTTAAGAAATATTTGATTTTAACACACATTTGAATACAAGAGACCTAGCATAAATGCCATTGAAATTCAAAATTGAATCAAGTATTCCAAGTAATGACAACATCTGAAAGCATAAATCATGTATGAACAACCTACTAAAACTTGTTCTCTAAGCAGAAGGAAGAATATTTTTAACATAAGAAGGAGTTAAAATCTATAAACTATAATAGCAGGAGGAAAATAGGACAATTGATTTTTACATGTCTCTGTGTAAAGAGATTACTTTTAAATACTTTTTTTCAAAATATTGAGCCATGTTTTTTTCAGGCATTATATAAAGCACTGAAATGCAGACATGCATAAAAATGGTCTTGACCTTAAAGATTCAAAATCTAGCAAAAAAATTAATTGTTAAATTTCATATACTAGATTCTACAAAACAAATGTTGGCAGAGTGCTGTGGTACCACTAAGCAGAGTCCAATTCTGCCTGGAATGTTAAGAAAGCACTCTCAGAGGAGGTTACATTGCATCTAGTTTTGAAGATTCCTAGACCATTTGCAAACAAAGAACAAGGATCAGGCAAAAAAACTCATACATTGCTGGTGGGACTGCAAATTAGTGCAACCACTTTGGAAAGCACTATGGAGATTCCTCAAAAAAATAGGAATGGAATCACCATGTGACTCAGCTATCTCATTCTTCCATATATTAAAAAAAAAAAACTTAAAATAAGCATGAATGTAGGAATACAGCCATATCAATGTCTATAGCAGCAAAATTCACAATAGCCAATCCATGGAACTAACCTAGGTGCCCTCCAACAGATGAGTGGATAAAGAAAATGTGGTATATATTCAAAGGGGAGTATTCCCTATAAAGAAGAATGACTCTGTGGCATTTTCTGCTAAATGGAGAGAACTGGAGACTATCATGCTGAGTGAAATAAACCAGACCCCAGAAGTCAGGGGTTGAATGTTTTCTTTAATATGCAGAAGCAAGTCCAAAATAAGGGGTGCAAGAAAGAGACAGAGAGAGAGAGAGAGAGAGAGAGAGAGAGAACAAAAGGCAAGAGGAGGTGGGGGGCTTCCATTAAAATAGAAAAGATTGGTGGACTATATGAAAGGGATTGAGAGGGAGGGAGGAGGAACAGGAGGATAAGGGAGAACAATGATATGATTCTAACTTTTCCTATGTATATTTCATAGTGAATCTTACCATCGTGTATATCCACAAAACACTAACTATATTTTTTTTGTTCAAAAACTCTAATAGCTGAAAGTTCAGTACAGTAGAGGGAAGGTAACAGAGGGAGGGAAGAAGGGAAGGAAAAGGGGAGTCCTGGGGACAGAATTAGAGCAAATTATAGTCCATGATGTTATAATTATGTCAGAATGCATCCTAATGTTACGTGAAACCAAACAAACAAACAAACAAAAAAAAAAAACGATAAAAAAGGTGTAAATATAAAGCCATCTAGACCTGCCCAGCAGAGGAGTTCCAGAGATTTCAGTGAAATCAGTATGACTCCAAGAGGGTTTGTTGTTTGAAGCTACACAAAAGAAGTAACAGGTGGGGTTTATTCCTGTAATCCCAGCAGCTCAAGAAGCTGAGGCAGGAGGATTGGGAGTTCAAAGCTAGCCTCAGCAGCTTAGCAAGGCCCTAAGCAACTTAGCAAGACCCTGACTCAAAATAAAAAGGGTTCAGGATGTGGCTCAATGGTTAAGTTCCCCTGGGTTCAATCCCCAGTACCAAAAACAAACAAACAAAAATGTCAGGAGGAGATACTTGTAAAGTTTCAGTTCACACTAAGGCAGTTCAAACTTCTTCAAAACTTGAGAGCTATATAAATCTTTAATAACTTTATTGTCTAAAATTTCTAAAGCTCCCTGAGATAAGTACTGGTAATTACAACTTTTCCAAGATTTTTTTTTTTTATAAATACACACGTATACGCACAAGAATAGATTGCATATAGAGTTTTGTTGTTTGCTTTTTCTACTTAAAAATACATTGAATATTTCTTTCCAGATTAATGAGTAGAGTTCTAGATTATTTCTTTTTAAAAGATACATAAACCAGGCACAGTGATACATGCCTATTATCCTGGCTACTTGGTAGGCTGAGGCAAGAAGATCTATTTTGAGGCTGGCTTCAGCAACTTAGCAACCCCCTGTCTCAAAATAGCAAATAAAAGGGGCTGGGGAGGTAGGTCAGAGGTAGAGTGGTCCTGGAGTCAATCCTTAATACCACCAGAAAAAAAATACATAATATACTTTGTGGACATTCAGATATTTACTTATTAAGTAGACTTTTAAGAAGAGCAATGACATCAAATTTGATTTTTAGGTGATTCTAGCAAGAATGTGGAAGAACCTATTGTATGAGTAGGAAAATGGGACAGAGTCAGTTTGGTTGCTATTAGGATGTAGAAGATAAATAACAGTGAGGGTTGGGGGTAATAAAGGCACCAGGACATTAGAGAAGCTGAATCTAAGAGATATAGCAAAGGCAAAATTCTATATTCTTGAATCGAATCAAATATCAGTGTCAAAATGGACACAGAAAGAGTGAACACAGGCCTGAGTTGCTCAACCTCTGTACATTCCAAGGAAAGATTTATCTTCCGGCACTGGCCCTCAGCCAGGTCCTGGTAACTTCTGAACCCTTAGAATATTCTTCCTAAGAATGTTTTTATATGCTTGAGGCCTTGTGATAAAGATCTATTTGTTCAGGTTGGAGAGATACAGGGGTGAGAATCCTGGACTCTGAGATTACAGGTATAACCCCCAAGAACCCTGTACACCATGTCTCAGATGAGCTTCAGTGGAGAGCAACACCGTGCACACTGTTGTCACCTATGGTCAGGAGAATTAGGCCCTTACGGCCACCATTTCATTGGGAGAACACTTAAAAAATCGCATCTGGTTACTTCTGGACTTCCCTAATGCACATATCCTTTTGTTGATTTAATACATATCACATCATTGTAATAAACCATAACCATTAGCATAATAGCTTTTCTAAGTTCAGTGTGTCCTTCAGAAGGCAAATTATGGAGCCTGCTGATTTTAGGGACACTGACAGGGGGTAATCAAGAATTCAGAGTCACTTCTGCACATAAACTAAGTAAATGTGGTGTTATTATTAAAATTAGGAATCCCAGGAGTGAATTTTAAAAAATGAATTTATGAAAAAAATTAAAATAAAGAATTCAATGTGAAACATGGTAAGATTAAATTATTGAAGTAAAGGAAAGAGAAGAACTATGAAACACAACTAAAAAAAAAGTGTATCTTTCGTAATAACCAATCTGTTGAACTAGCTCAGACGAATGGGTACAGACCTGTGACATATATACACAATGGAGTTTTATTTGGCCATAAAATAGAATGAAATTACGGCATTTCCTGGAAAATGAATTGAACTAGAAATCATCATGCTAAGTGAAATAAGCCAGACTCAGAAAGTCTGGGGTCAAATGTTTTCTCTCCTATGTGGAAGTTAGATCAAAATAAGGAAGAAAAAGGGTGACAGACATAATGAAAAAGAGAGATCAGTGGAGTAGAAGAACAGAGTTGAGGGGAGGAAAAAGGGATGGGCAAAAGGAAGAACAGTGAAATGAAATTGGCCAACTAATGCAATGTACATATATGAATATATCACAGTGAATTTTACCTTTATGTGTATCTATAAAACACTGGCTTTTAAAAACAATAAATAAATAATACAAGGAAGACTAGTAGAGGAAGGGGTCATAGGGAGAGAGAAGGGGAGGGCAAAAAGAAGTACTAAAGTAGAGCAAATTATATTACATGCATGTATGATCATTGTTTTAGTTAGCCTTTTCACTTTTGTGGGTAAAAGACCTGACAAGAACAATTCCAGAGGAGGAAAAGTTTATTTAGGGGTTCTGGTTTCAGAGGTCTCAGTTCACAGATAACTGGCTCCATTCCTTGGGGCTTGAGGTGAGGCTGAACATCGTGGCAGAAGAGTATGGTGGAGGGTAGCAGCTCACGTGGTGATTATAAAACAGATTCCACTCACCGGATACAAAACCTATACCCCAATGACCCACCTCTCATAACCCAATCATTTCACCTATGAATGTTCTTGGATTGTTTTACATTATGAGTTTTTGGAGGACACCCAATATCTAAACCCTAATAATTATGTGAAAATAAATCCAAATATTATGTATAACTACAATGCACTAATAAGAACATTAAAAATCCTTAAAAAAAAAGTGAACAGATTTAAAAAAAATTTCTGATTACATACAGTAGAATACCACATGGACTCACACATCAGGCAAAGTTCTAGAATATTCCCTTCACTCCATAAACGTTCCCAAGTCCCCTCTCAGTTACTTTCATGACTAAAGGTGTCATTAGTATGACTTTTTTCACTCCTGGTAAATTCAACTTCATCTTGAACTCCATATAAATAGAATAATGTACTATATACCTTTTGATGGTCACTTTCTTTTGCTTAACAGTGTGCTTATGAGATCCATCTGTCTTTCCAGATGGATCTGTGAGTGATTTGTTCTTTTTTATTGTTGAACAGTCTTCCTTTCACGAATAAATTGTAATTAATCATGTGGTTTAACATTTCCTGGCAACGTTTGTGTCCTAATACCTGGAACCTGTGAATATTACCTTATATTCAAAAAGGACTTTTCCCATTTAGCATTCACATTTTTGCCAACAGTAGGCATTTAAAGGTTTGCACTTTAATTTTTAAAACTCAAATCTGCCATCAGAATATTTGGAAATTGGCTTGGATTGCCAAGTGGTATGGAGAGGGGTGACAGTGTAGCTGGTGTATCCTAAACATGGCAATAGAGAGGTTTTGATATCTGTACAGTATGGAAGAGGAGCATGAGAGATGGCTTGTGACAAATTAATTGTAATGATTTATATTTTATTTCTTATTTGGTATGAAAGATACCTCTGCCCTCTGCTATAGAAGTCTCCTCATATTTATATTATGAACTACATTCCAAAGAAATTTAATTTACTTTTGAAACAGGGTCTTGCTAAGTTGGCAGAGGCTGGCTTTGAACTTGCAATCCTCCTGCCTCAGCCTCTCAAGCTGCTGTGATTACAGACACGCACAACTACACTTGGCTAAGAATTTTAATTTTTAAAGATTCATATTTATCTCTGGTTAATAGAAACTCCCTAAGTCTTTTTAATGGGACAATGTAGTTGTTTAATAAATCCTGGTTAACTGGGATTTTTTTTCCACCCTTTGCCAATTCTAGAGTCAGATAACTGGGGTAGGATCTAGTCTGCCAAATGTCATCATCTGACATTAACACTTGGGCCAGCTCTGTTTTGTTCCCTACAGAAAAAGTCAAAAGACCAGCAGAAGGAAAAATACGCCAGGAACTAGCGTTCTAAAGAGCATGGCGGTGAGCATGCCACCAGCTGTCAGGCTTGCATTTATGCCATGGGAAGAAAAGGTTATTCCTGAATCGTGGTGAATGTCAAGTTCTCCCTCACCAGGGGATGAAGGCTACTGGGCATTGTCCTGTCTGAGAAAATGTAGTTCCTCTTTGAAAAGAAAAATTCCAGCTGCAGTTCACACACAGGGCCTCCTTGGAGAGGGCTAACCTGTCACCCCTCTCTGCTTAAGGCACAGTGACCTCATTTACCTTCTCACTCATTGAGTTGCATGCATTGAAGGCTCTAGAGCAAATGCCCTGCAGAGCCCACTGAGTGAAGGAAACTGAAAGAAGTACCCATGCTTTTGAAGATATACACTAATAACTACGATATAAATAACTGCTTCCAATTATTTCCCTCTATTCATGTAGTCTTAATCTTTTTATTATTGATAATTTTATGTTGACAGCAGAAAACTTGGACATAAGAAATATATAAATTTGTCATTTACTTATCTTCAAATATGTCCTCATTGTTTTTCTCTTCCTGAAAATGTCAGAAGATGGCTGCTCTATTTTTTCACACATTTGCTCCATGAGGAATTCTCTTTCCCCCTTTGGTTCTTCTCTAGTGCTCTGACCCACCACCTCCATCAGCTTGCAATTTTTCTTCCTTCGTCTTCCTTTAAAAGACTCCCTTCTCTCAAATAGCTCTTTATCCTACAACTTCAGAACCGCTGACCTAGCTATACCTGGAATAAATACTTTAAACATGCTCATTTTTGAAATCCACTCTGCCATTTCTACATAAGTGTGACTGGGTTAATAAACATCTTAAACTAGGACAGCCAACGATATTTTTGCCAATCCAAGCCAATTTCCAAGCATTATCTGATGGCAAAATTGAGTTTTTAAAACTTAAAAAGCAAGCCTCTGAAGGCTACTGTTGGCGAAGTGTGAATGCTAAGTGGGGACTCGAAAAAGAATCTGTCACATCTCTCCTACCCACGATGGTCAGTGTTCTATAGCTAATTCCAGTATCACTAATGACACATTTATTTCTATATCTTGCCATAGAATAATAACTAAGATGGAACCTTTATGTATCATTAAAAGTTGTGAGAACAAGTTTTATGATAAGTCAATTATATTTATTCTGTTATTATTAAAATATTGAAGGAGATATTTCTAAATACATAGGCATATAAAATCCACTCTTAGACAACAAATATACTTTTTGAGCACCTAATTTAGTCTGGGCACATTAAAAAGCACATATATAAGCCCAGAAGAAGGAAAATTGGAGTGGGTCATTTTATAAAAGCATTAGCATATGTGCCCCAACTAAAGTTTGGTACATATCTCCCTGAAAATGTTTCGGATTTTGCTCCTTACAGGATACTAAGGATATTGAATATACTTTGAGAAGTATTGTGAATGTAGGTATTACTTTTGAAGAATGCTATATTAACAATAAGCATTATGGATATTGTAATTCTACATATACATTTTTAAGTAATATTGTGATCCATAATTATGATTATCAAGCTCAATAATCAATAAGTAAAATCATCAGAAAAAAAACAAACTAGCCAAATTTATCTTGAAAACAAAGGACAAAGCAGGAGGTCCAAATACTTCCTGATTCAAAACATATCACCAAACTACAAATGCAAATCAGGTTTTCAAAGATATATTTCTACTCCTATATACATTTTCAGCATTATTCACAATAACCAAGAGGTAGGAACAGTTTAATTGTCCTTAGAAGGATGAATGTCTGGAGGAAATGTGGCATGCATATAGCATGGAATATTTTCAGCTGTAAAAAATTAGGAAATCTTATCAGATACCACAATATGAAAGAACCTAGAGGACATAAGAGAAATACGCCAATCATATAAGGACAAATACTACTGATTCCACTTTTATGAGGTATCTATAGTGGCCAAACTCATAGAATTGAAGAGTAAAATTATGGTTTCAAGGAAATAAGGAAATGGGAAGTTGTTTTTCAAGAGTATAGAGTTTGGGTTATGAAGGCTGAAGAAGTTGCAGAGATAGATCTGCGGTATATAATTATGATTATAGTTAACAATATTATGTTGTGTGTTTACATTTCTGATGAGGCTAAACAAAATTATATGTTATTTACCCTAAAAAGAGATTTAAATAGCACTGTGTTCATCAGCTTTCTATCACTGTGGTAAAATACCTGACATAATCAACTTATAAGGAAGAAAAGTTTATTTTGGCTCATGGTTTCAGAGGTTTCAGTATATGGTCAGCTGGCTCCATTGCTTTGGATCCTGGGCAAGGCATAATACGATAGCTGGGAGCATGAAGTGGACTAAATTTGCTCACCTCCTGGTGGCCAGGAAGCAAAGGGAGACAGACAGAAAGGGGCTGGAGTCTTAATATCCCCTTCAAGGGCATGCCCCTTATATTAGGCAGTTGTTGTCATTGTGAACAAAATACCTGGAAGGAACAACTTAGAGGAGAAAAATTTATATTGCGCTCATGATTTCAGAGGCTCAGTCCATGGTCAGAAGATTCCATTGCTCTGGCCCCAGGTTGAGGCAGAACATCATTGTGGAAAGGATAGCAGTGAAATGCATCTCGGCTCACAGAGAACAGGAAGCAGGAAGATTGAGAAAGAAGCCAGGGATATGGTATAATCCTCAAGGACATACCCCAACCCCAGTGTCTTACTTCCTCCAGCCACAATCCTCCTGCCTTGAGTTACCACCCAGTATTCCATTTAAATTATTAGTTCATCAAATGGGTTGGTGCACTGATGAGGTCACAGCTCCTAAAATCAATCATCCCACCTCTGACGTTTCTGCATTGCCTGACATATGAGCCTTACAGGGAACACCTTATATCTAAACCATAACACTCCAATCACCTAACTTCCTTCCACTAGCCTCTACCTGTTAAATGTTCTACTACCTCTCAGACTGGCCACCAAGCCTTTGGTATATGGGCCATTAGGGGACATTCAAGATCCAAACCATATTGAGCACCAAGATTTGTATAACACACTTCCTGGAAAATTCTGCTTCAGCAGATCTTAGTGCTGCAGTAATTATTCCTGAATTATTGAAGAAAGTAATTGAAGTGAAGTAGAGCCTACCGGAGTTTTTCACACCCCTAAATTACTTTTGTTTTGGAATGCCTTTTAAAGCTATGTGCATGATATATATGCTGTGTGTGTGTGTGTGTGTGTGTGTGTGTATCAGACTTATGGGTTTATTTATGGATTTCCACAGATTTTCTCTTGGCCCACTTTTCTTGAATAGCTGTTCTCTGAGGACAGAATAAAATTTGGTTAAACAGGCAGATTTTCATTTTTAAAATGTTTAGAGCAATGACTAGCAAACATTTTAGTCACAGGTCCCTCTTTACTCTCTTAAAAATTATTGGGGACCTCAAGCAAGTTTTTGAAATTGGAATTACATCTATAAAAATTTAACCTTATTAGGAATTGAGCTTATAATTTAAAAAATATTTATTAGTTTACTTAAAATAACAACACACCATCCTGTATTATAGGTTTAACACATTTTATGAAAAATATATTTTTCAAAACAAGAAAGCATCCAAAATGAGTACAATTATTATACGTTTTCTTAATTAATTTTTTAAATTTATATGTGACAATGGAATGCATAACAATTCGTATTACACATATAGAGCACAGTTTTTCATATCTCTAGTTGTATACAAAGTATATTCACACTAATTTGTGTCTTCATACGTGTACTTTGGATAATAATGTCCATTAAATTCCACCATCATTTCTAACCCCATGCCCCCTCACTTCCCCTCCAACCCCTCTGCCCTATTTAGAGTTCATCTATTCCTTCCATGATCCCCCTCCCTACCCCACCATGAATCAGCCTTTTTAAATCAGAGAAAACATTCGGCATTTGGTTTTCTGGGATTGGCTAAATTCACTTAGCATTGTCTTCTCTTACTCCATCTATTTACCTGCAAATGCCATGATTTCATTCCCTTTATTGCTGAGTAATATTCTATTGGGTATATATACCACATTTTTTTTATCCATTCATCTATTGAAGGACATTTAGTTTGGTTCCGCAGTTTAGCTATTGCAAATTGTGCTGCTATAAACACAGATGTGGCTGTGTCCCTGTAGTATACTGTTTTTAAGTCCTTTGGGTATAGACTGAGGAGTGGGATAGATGTGTCAAATGGTGGTTCCCATCCCAACTTTCCAAGAAATCTCCATACTGCTTTCCATATTGGCTACCCCAATTTGCAGTGCCACCACTAGTGTATGAGTGTATTTTTCCCCCACATCCTCACCAACACTTATGTAGGATTAGGTCCCAATTTCCTTCAAAAGACTCCTTTGGCATAAGAATTAAAATCAAGAATAAATAGGATGGACTCAAACTAAAAAGTTTCTTCTCAGCAAAAGAAATAATCTGTGAGGTGAATAGAGAGTCTACATCTTGGGAGCAAATCTTTATCCCTCACACATCAGATAGAGCACTAATCTCTAGAGTTTATAAAGAACTCAAAAAGCTAAACATAAAAAACATCAATAAATGGGCCATGAATAGAGACTTCTCAGAAGAGGATATACAATCAATCAACTAATATATGAAAAAATGTTCATCATCTCTAGCAATTAGAGAAATGCAAATCAAAACTACTCTAAGATTTCATCTCACTCCAGTCAGAATGACAGCAAATCTTTCATGAATGAAAGAATAAGAGTGGAGAAACATTATAGTTCCTTAGAAGTACTTTCATATTGCTGGTCCCCTGGAAGGTTCTTGAGAACCACACTTTCTAATGTGGAGGGTGTCAGTATTTTAAAAGCACCTAGCTCCCTGAGTAGCTACCTGGAGGTGCAGGCCCTGTGGGAGTGTATTGGTGGAAGTGCTTCAATAGAATGAAATTCACCAAGGTGCTTAGGTCATGTTGCCTCATGCTGCCTGTAGAAAGTACAGACATATAGAGAAGGACTCCAGAGGAACAAAATGATATTGATAAGAGGGTGAAATATTTTTCTAGAGTTTCCAAGTCAGAGAAGATTTTGAACAGCTTCATAGTACTTGAGAAGAGGAAAGAACAAGAAATTTTGGCAAGAATTTGCAATTGCTAACAGCTTAGTCTTGTAAAATCTTGAAAAAGAAATCAAGATAAATATCAAAATTCATGTTGAGTGAAGAATTCTTTATTACAAAATAGACCTCCCTATTTGACATATGGAGAAATAAGACTTTATAAGTAGATGAAAATCTTTTTTATATTCATGTTTCTCAACTCAATATTTTCTATATATCTTCCTCTTGAGAAGCATTTCTTCGTTTTGTTTTTGATCAGATCAACAACTTAGTTTATGAGTGATTCTAGTTCCTGATGTCATAGCCTATGGATGGGATTTAGAATTATAAAACACAAGTTAAAATCATAGCTCTGTAATCTATTAGATGATTTTGGGCAAGTTGATTAATTTTATGACTCTACATTTTTACTTATAAATAAGATATAGTAACATGGCATGCAGGAAGAAACAAATGAAATATACATTTGCTAACCTAAATAATGTCAAAAACAATAAATATAGCATTAATTAAGTTTTTATTAAGATTCATACATATTTTATTAAGATTTATTATTAATTCAGAGAATTTTTTTTCAGTACTGGGGATTGACGAGGGACACTCTACCACTGAACTATATCCTCATCCCTTTTTACCTTATTTTTTTTTTAATTTTGAAATAAAATCTCACTAAATTGCAAAGACTGGCCTCAAACTCGCCATCCTCTCACCTCTACCTCCCCAGTCACTGGAATTAAAGGCAACTACTGTGCTACTGGTTCCAGTCTGATTATTTTTAATATAGTCTAACTATTGCCCGTGTAGACATCACTATATTCACATATCACTGTTAAATTCTTGGATGTGTTCATTGTATAACTGAGAAAAAAGGAGAAAAATTTAGGAATGATGGAATAAAGACAAGGAAGCGGTAGAGAAGCTGGGAGCCAAAATTCTGTCCTCTCTCTCAGAACTAATTTTAAATATTTGTGTGAAACTCTGGGCTCAAATACAACTACTTCAGAGAATATCGTGACAATGGCGTCCTTTTTTCCTCTGCTCTGCTCACACCTACCACTGTTCTGGTACACAGAAGTCCTCTGCTGTAGGAATGTCTTAGAATTACTAAGACAAACTATTTGTCTCCTCTTTTCTAAAACAATATAGGAAATGGACTTGTGGAACTGCCCAAGCCACGGTGGAGAGAGCCAGTTTAGCTGTTCCTGGGTCCTGTCTCTTCAGTATTGGTCCTGCTCTGGCAGGCTCTTTCCTCATCACTGCTAGTGGCTGGCAGCCAAGGACAAGTTCCTATTGTACAACCAGCAGCACAGAGAATCTATTCCAGTATATTCCATAGAAAGAGAAAGAGGATTTTCTTTCCTAGAAGCCTTGGCAAATATTGTCCAGTGTCTCTGAGATAAGTGCCCACCTGTGAACCAATCTATGTACAAGAATTTTAGGACACACAACTCTAAATCAAGAGCCAATCAACATCCATTGAAACTTGGAAGCAAGGCATGAGTTGATTGTAAAACATTCAGCCAAAGGGGAAAGAGAATCTCCTGTAATGAAGTTAGGGTCAGATAAATGAAAGATGGGAGAAGAAATGCCAATGAACCAAAGTTCATTTTTGTTACCTTAGTGAAAGCTCCGGTGTCCTCCTGTTGGGCTGCGACAGCTAGCAGGAGTGGTCAAGCAGCACATGGATAAAAGGAGACTGAAAAAAGAAACTCTCAGCCCTTTCATGATGACTCTATTTGATAGGCTGGCTTCCAGTTCATTAAAGACAGGTTTGTAACTTGCAGGAGCAAGAGGAAAATGACTAGTGTCTGGGATGGTGGGTTCTGTGTTGAGGAGCTTAAGGAAGCTGTGGTCTTCAAAGGCTGGATTTTTTTTTAAATTAATGCATTATAGTCATACATAATATTGAGGTTTGTTCTGACATAATTATGCAGGGCTTTGTTTTTTCACATCTAATCACTTTTACTCTTCTTTCCTGTATCTCCCTACATCCTTTGGCTTCTCCTACCTTACATCGCCATGAATGCTGTTCAATAGAAATACAGCATAAGCACAAGAACAAAGCCACATCCACAATTTAAAGTCACATATTTTAAAGTAAAGAGAAATTATATTAATAACAATGGACTATACAAAACCCAATATATTCAAAATATTATTTTTCCCACATGTGATAATTTTTTGAAATGTCACTCATGAGATACTTGCCTTCTCTTTTTTGTGGTTCTCAGTCTTTAAAATACAGTGTGCTGCATATAGTTGCTGTGACCAGGAGCCACAGCATGGAACCATGTAGCTTCATACTCTGGCACCTGAAGCTATCTCCTCTTCCCTGATGTTTCAGGTTTCTCTAACTTCACATGCAATTTCTGGCTTGCATGTGCTCACATTGTGTTCCTATTGGACAGGGCTGATGGACACACAGTGGGGCATGACAAGTGAGGCTGGCAGATGTGGAGGAGAGGAAAGCTGTTGAATATTTTGCCAAACTAAGTTTGTTGGTCTTAGTGAACATATTTTTGTTTTTTATTGCTGACTTTGACTATTAGCACATCCATAAAGACTTCCCAAAACCCAGTGCACTTCCCGAAACCCTGACTTTCCTTGGCCCTGTGCTGATCCCAGTCATCCACATTAATATACATGTCAAAGTATTTACCCTCAAAAATCCAAAGATTTAGTGAGAGTGAAACCCTAAGCCATAAATCTCTTGAGGTCAAAGACTGTGTTTCGTTCATCATCATATGCACAGAAGTAAGTCCAGTGACCGAAGCGAAAAAAATACACAATAAACCATATTAAAATGAAGACAAGGGAAAAGGATCACAATTTTAAGAGCTTGAACTCTCACCCACTGTTTCTGGGGCTTCTGTAGCATCCCTCTTGCCTGATGAGAAACTGTGTTGTCTTCTCTATGATGAGCAAAATGAAGACCACCATTATCAATCCTCCCCAAATTCATGAGCAACTCACAGTGTGAGCACTATTAGGCAATGACAATTTGTATCATTTTCATTTATATTATTAGAAATATTTAAAAATATTACTTATATCTAGCTCTGTGAAAAAGAACTAAATCCAGATGGCTTTCTTTTTCATTTATCATGTGCTGGGCACTATGTTCTTCATTCATATCCCTTGACGTCAATCCATCACATCAGTTGATATCAATAGTATCTAATAGATGGAATTTTTAAAAATTTCCAATTGCAGTAAAATATGGTGTGGTGGTAAGAACAAGTTAAGATACAAATAGAATTTATATTCCAGCTTTAGTCTTACTCACTGAACACAGCTAATCGTCTAAATGAGATAGATTATTGTTCAGAAATATCAACTTCCCCCTCCACATCCCAATTAAAACAGTGAAGTGTATTTTATTACTTCTTTTTCTTTCTGGGGGGTAGGGCACAGGGGATTGAACTCAGGGGCACTCGACCACTGAGCCACATCCCCAGCCCTATTTTGTATTTTGTTTAGAGACAGGGTCTCAGTGAGTTGCTTAGTGCCTCCCTGTTGCTGAGGCTGGTTTTGAACTCATGATGCTCCCGTCTCAGCCTCCAGAGCAGCTGGGATTACAGGCATGCACCATCATCATTATCTCTAAACTATGTACCTGACAATGTATTTTGTTTTTTTCAATGAAAACTGAGAAGACACTTGTCAGTTGCTCCTCTCTTCCATCCCTCGCATTTACAAGAGAAAATATTTCCAGGCATTCTGGTTCCAAAGATCCCTCCAAAACTTATACTAAAATGTAATTGCCATTGTAACAGCATTGGGAGGCCCTTGGGAGGGGATGATGTCATGCCAGCTCTGCCCTCACATGTAGATTGACCTGTTATCTCAGGAGTGGGTTACATATTGCTGAAGTGGGCACCTGATAAAGAGGATGAATTTGGCTTGATTGCTCTCTCGGTCTAATGGATGCTCACTTGCCCTTCTCCCATGTTATGACCCAGCATGGAGGCCCTTTCCAGAAGTGGGTACTTCATCTGGGGGTTTCTCAGCCATGAGCCAAATAAATTTCTGTTGTTCATAAATCATCCAGTCTATGGTGTTCTCTTATAGCAGCTGAAAACAGATCAAAGCATCAGGCTAACCCTTAGGTATTGAAGGAAGAAAGGAAATTCATGGAGTAGAGCCAAGTAGCCTTAGTGAGGTCCATCTCAGCTGAGCCACAGCCAGCCAACAGCAAAGCTTTTCAATCCAACCAGGCAATTAAGCTGACCTATACATTCAAGAAAATATATATACCTGTTGATTTAAACCACTCAATGTGAGAATGATTTTTAGAAACATTACTTGTGGTCATAGTGGTTTCCACATTTGCAAAGCAAGGTTAATAACTACACATACCTCACAGTGGTTTGTCTAAAGGTTTAGAGGGAAGCCTGGCATCCTAAAAGCACTGTACATGTGTATTAGATGCCATTTTTTAAAATGAAAAATAATGTAGAGGGAAGAGATGTTTAAGTTATGTGTTCAAGGTCAATTGATAGTTCAATGACGGTTAAAGATGGAATCTAGTTCTGAGTCGGCAGAACACCTCCAATGTCCAAGATGTCCACAGTTCAGTACGTAAAGTGTAAATTACCATTGGTGGAAACTGTTCCTGGGAAGTGGAGCAGGTCATTATAGGAACAGACTGGGCTTTTGACTCAGAACTTGACATCCTGAACCAGCACTTGGGTGCTCCCTGGGAGGAGGAATATGGATACACAATCAAGACGCCTTCTATCTTGAGACAGCAGAGAGAAAAAGGCCCCTCTCCACCTCCTTATTCTTGATGTAATTTGGAACAACTTAATGTTTCCAAGTCTCAATTTCCTTACCTGTGAAGCTGGGACAATATTACCTCCTCTTAATATAATTTTGAGAGGATTAAATGAAATAACATGCGAGGCAGTTAGAAAATACTGGTTTCCTTTTTCTCCTCAGTCCTTATTTTTTTTTCCTTTCTTATGAGATTACTCTGAGTGTTCTGTATATCTCATTGAAGTAAAATTAAATTTTCTTACAACACCTCACAAGAGAAGAGAATTAATTAAAAGGATGCTTTGGGAGAATTGCTTAAGTACTCTCAATTATAATTATGGAATTCAAATCTTGAGTAAATAAAAACAATTTAATAAAATTAAATTGTGCAGTGGGATCAAAAATAGCCCCATTATGTTGTTGGGACAGTTATCTGCATTTAGACTTCGAGATATTGCTCATGGTGTGCCCTGCTCTTGCTTTCTCCTGTCCACCAACCCAAAGAACTTGAGAGAGAACAGAAGTGTATTTGATCATTTTCAAGTCCTTGTCTCCAATTTTGTCATAGATGTTATTGATTGACTCAATATCGAACCCCTCTCTATGTCTTTCTCTCTCTAAATGAGAAGTTACTCATGCATTTCCCAGCTTTCCTTCAAGTTGAGGAAAGCCATGGGACACCGTCCTGTCCACTGAGATATACAGGGAAGTCTACTGAGGGATTTCAAAGAAGGATTTTGTTCTTCTCTTGAAATGGGCTTTCCTTCCCCCTTTTCCTCCTTTGAATTCAATTCTGATGTCTGAAATTGCCATAAACATGTTAAGCCAAAATGAAATGGGCAGTACAGGCAACAGATGGAAGGATATCAGTATTGAGGGATAATATTCCAAATATTTACTAATAAATCCTGTGTGGGTATCAACCATTCAGAAAAGAAATCAGAACAATTGAAGCAGAAGATAGTTCCTGCAGGGTCAGAGCAATTACACAAGAATCTGACAGGTGTAGTGGTTCCTGCCTGTAATCCCAGCTATTGGGGTGACTGAGGCAGAAGGATTGCAAGTTAGTCTAGCCTGGGCAATTTAGCAAGATTTTTCAAAAAAAATAAAAAAAGTTCTGTGGATGTAGATCAGTAGTACAGTACTCCCAGGTTCAATCCCCAATACCCTAAAAACTAAAGATGTGACCTGTGTAAACTTGGAAACCACCAAGCATAAGCCCTGAAGTCATTGACATATAGTAACAAATTTGGACTTGAACTCCAAATCTCTAAGCAGGAAAATCTAGTTTGCAGTAAAAACATTATTTATAGAAATAAATTCACTGTTCTAATCCTCAAGTGATTCTGCACTATGGAAAAAGAATTATATAAATAGTTTAAAGGCAGAAAAAAAATGTAAAGCAGCTACTTTGACTAGTAGACATTAATAAAATTGAAAGCTTCACATGAAATTCCCCTGAAAAAGGTAGATTAAATTAATATTTAAGACACCTTTACTCTATAAAGCATTTTGAATGTTTAGGGATTTTAAAACTTATGAGTAGGCATGAAGAAAAGAGACATGCCATACAATATTGTGCTTATAATTTACAATGCTCTGCCGTGTACTTAAAGTTTTGTTCAGAAATTGTCTTTATGTATTTTCAATGCAATAAAAAAGTTTTATTTCAAAACAGCACTCTTTGAAAAATGCTTAAGTTCAAACATGTAACTAATAATCCGTGGTTACTAATTAGTTGTCTAAAAAATAAAATCCAAACTTCTCAAAGTTTGCCACCAGTTCCTCTCTTCGCATCTTAGTCACCTTCATTATGAAGATGCTGCTTCAGCAAACATTCAGCATTGACCTCATAGTTCACACAGCATGACCTTTTGTAATTACTGTGGCCATTCTGTCTGCATCTTTAAGAACAGAGATGGTGGTGTCCACAGAATAAGGCTTTGGAGTAAGACAGCTGAATTTGATTTCTATCCCCAGCTCTTTACTTGTTCTTGTCCTTGGATATCTTTTTCAAGTTTTCCGACCCCCCTAATTTTCCAACTTGCAAACTGGAGATAGAGACTACCAAGTTTTAAGTAAAACTGCTTATTTTAAGAACAAAGAACGGTGCCTGCCATATGGAAAGAACTCTACGAATCTTAGTTTCATTTAATTTCCAGTTTGAATTGCCAATGACTGCACACGAATGTCTGCTGAATAGAATGGACTCTTACACTGGTGAGGAGAAAATTTCTTGCAGCCTGTTGGACACACCAACCCCACAGGAATCTCTTCCTTCCATAATTAAGGAACCGTCTTAAGCTCTTACCCCATGTTGCCCTGTGCACTGCTTTAGATAGATGTCCTTCATTAGACTGTGAGTTGCTTCCAAGTGATCATCCACCCTTTCAGTATTTCTGTTATTTCACACTGTTCTTTGCATAGAGAATTTAAATATTTTTGACAAAATGTGTATAGCTGTGGAGAGAGGCTTCATGATTCTAACTAAATATGTCAAAAAGTCACCTCTCTGCATGTGTCAAACAGGGACAATTTTCCAATTGAAACAACACGTTAAAGGTCAGGCATGTCCCTAAATCTCAGAAGAAAATCACAGTTTGAAAATGAGCTAACCTATTTTTCTCCTGTAGTAATAAATCTGTGTCTCAACCATGGTTTCTATAATAAGGTTTCAAACATGAATTCCTTGTTGAAGAATAGTTGTCACCTAGGAAACAAATTTCAAATTATTTGCAAATGAAAATCTACCCAAAAGGACCTGCAATTCTAGTTTCAGGCATCTTCAAAAAACAAAGTAATCCAACTGACCTGAAGAAAAATTAATCAGATGAAATAATACTTATGTTTTTCATTTTTCTGAAAAATGCTCATGGGAAGAAAAGTTCTTAATTAATTCATTTCCTAAAAATATTCTCTTTACTTATATAACTTCCAATGTCATTTGAAGATGAAATTTCTATAATTCAGTGTAAAAGGTAATGTTTTAAGAACATGGCTAGATTACTGTGTCTCTTGATATACAATGACTCCTCTTTATTTAGGAAAGAAATAAGTGAAGGTTATATAAGCCCTAAAAATGCAACTCTCTCCAAAATCAAGTGGTATAATTTAAAAAGGAAGTAAGAGAAAAATGATTAAAAATGTCTAGGTAGCAGATACTTAGAAAATGTACATTATATACTAATATTTACATAAGAACTCATGTATACTATTGCACATATGTGTAATATACCATTTTCATGCTTGAAGAAAATCAGGTCCTACTATTGTTAGTTTACACAAAGGTTAGACATTTTCCTGGTGATTTTGACAACCTTTCATTTAGTTAGCTGTCTTTAATTATTCATTACTTAGCAAAATTCAAAGCATTTACATACCAACAAAATTGAGATTAGGACAATGTAGCAATGCCACCACTATCCTTTTCCATGTTGTTTTATTTTTGTTTGTTGTTGTTGTTGTTGTTTAAATGGGTGCCTCATTGAAAACAGTGGCAGGCCACATTTAGGCATTTATTCCAAAACTAGTCACACTTGTCACTCTGCCCACTCTGGGTACCACTAAACTCACTCCCCAACCTCAATATTATTGTTAACATTAAAATGTTAGTTGAAATTTGTTGAAATCACTCTAGAGAATAAACCACATTCAACTTAGATAACTAGTAATTTAAATACAAGTCAATGTTTAACAGTCTTCAAAATTGTATGCAAATTGAAATTGGAAACCACTTGCAATCTTTCTTTGCTAACAAGTTGATAAAAACCCATACTTGTTCCTAGATAAGTAATTTCTTATGTTCTGGATTTATTCTCTCCTTTTATCAACTTTTGCTTCTTTCTGTTGTTTGGTCTCTCCTTTCCATTGTTTCTGGGATGGATCTCCTTGTCAGTCTACTATATTTCCTCTGTTGTCAAAATACATTATTTCACGAAATATGCATATTCACCTCTTCCTATTTCGGTTCCTCTTCTTCTTGCATAGTCAGTGTGAAGGCTGGGGTGGCGCTCAACTCAGGTCATTGTAAGTCTTGGCAATGCCCAGCTCTGAAATGACTTTTTCACTGTGGGGATGGGTAGGCTAAGCATTCGTGTATGTTGGAGGAAAAAGTACATGATGGAGTGCATCTCTGCTGCTTCTCTCCTACCATCTATTGTAAAAATAACTAACATTCATTCACCAAGAGTTGAGCACTTACTGTAGGTCAGACACTGCGCCAAACACGGAAAATGCGAATTAAGTAAGCAGAAATCCTGTCTTCATGAGGCTTAACATCTAGTGGTGGAGAGATTGAAATGGTTGATGAAATACAATACACTGTAGAGCTTTTTAATATGCTAATTCCTGCACTAGGTGTTTTCTCCTAGTGCTTCGTCCACATTATCTTCTGTATGTATTAAGCAATAAGTGATATTTTCCTTCTTAACTTGAAGGAAAAAAAGGTTCTTTCCTATCCAAGTAGCACTGGGCTTTGAAAGTATTCTGCATTTGAAGTTATGTTTATTACAGTGCAAAGTCTTTCATGTGGAGTCTTATAACCACCTGCATTAAAATCACCAGTCATACGTGTTCAAAATTTTGCTCTATCAGTTGCATTCCACATCTCTGTATCAGGATCTCTAGGAGGTGAGTTCATGTACCCACATAATTAAGCACTTTTAGGTGGTTATTATGCTTGCTATTTATGATGAGGTGGCTTAAATAGGACCTAGAGCCAAGCAATCAAAAGCCCCCTCCTGGTTCTGCTCTTTAAGGGGTCTTACCCTACTAGGTTAGAGCAGTTAGGTTTTCTGTGAAATATTTCCAGAGATAGAACCTGGGATATAGGGAGTTATTAGAAAGAACTCTTATGACCAACCCCTGTGGAAAGGAGGAAAGAAAGGCAAGATTGGACAGAAAGCAAGTCAGGTTCCTTGATAGTGTTGGCCAACCTCAAGGGTTTCCCTGGATCTTAATCACTGCTCTCCAGCATAGGAACAAAATGATCAGGACTTTACAGGCCTACCTCAACCAGTCATTAATTACAGGCTGCCCAAGGAATGATGAAACTTTGAGCTAGGTAGTTCTCTGTAGCTGAAGCAATTCCTGGAAGGACTGACAGAACCCTTAGCACCTAAGGCTTCAAGACTTTCCTTACTGGATTGCCTGGATGATACACGCTCAGAAGCATCACATTAAATCCCTCCACTGCTATATCCATCTTGACCTGTTATATGGTATGAAAAATTTCAGGTTCAATTGGAGATAGTCATCTACAACCTTTGTCACCACCCCATTTGTAGACCACAGTGTAGATAGCTAAGACTCTGAAAGATCCTGCTCTCAAACCTACATACAGGACTTGTGTTGGCCTCTTTCTAGATCTGGCAGCACTACCAGTGTGTGCAATCTTAGCCCAGGCGAGTGGTCATGGTGTGTCTCTTCAAAGACATGAACAGAGTTTACTCGTGCAGCCTAATATTGTCACATCATGTTTCCAGCCCTCACAGAACCAAACTGGCACACTGCCAACCCAAGAATCCAAAACCTCTCAATTCAAACTTGAACTTTCAGTTTGTCATGCAGAGATATATGTCAAGGAAGGGTGCTAGAACATATTTTATTTTACCAGTTTCCTAACTTGATCTACAATGTTTTATTATTTAGATGTCTGGTCCTCAACTCCCCACTTGGACTTTTGCTCCAGGCCCTGAAAATATTTTCAAACCTGTACAAAAGAGTTTCATCTCATGAAAGAAAAACAAAATACTTGAACTTCTTTCTTTTATTTGCACCTTTCCAGTTACTGCTGCTCAGGAAGGTAAGGCACTCTGGTAATGGATCACTAACTCTGAAGGAGTAAGTCATTAAGTGGAACTTGTGTAGGCTCCCAGCTCTTGCCTATTAATGCAAAGCTGGCTTTGCTGTGAGATGTGTGGCTTTGAAATATTAATTATCCTGCTTTCCTCCTTGTCTGGCAGTGGGGAGGATTGAGCGAATTATATTAATCCACATTTCCAGGTGCTGCCTAACTAACTGTCCACAGACACACTCCCAAAATTGGGACTCAATTTCATATTGCAGGGGTCACATTTATGCTGAAGTAGGAAGAGTAAAAGCAGCTAGAGTATATTTCCTCATTGGAGCCCAAGATTTTGAGTTGAGAATAGACACTGCTTCTGTAGGAGAAGTTCTCCAGAAGGACTGCGACCTCTCTTATTTCTTATGATTTGAAATTTGTTCATTTAGATCTTGATTTTTAGGATAAACTTTCTCATGTTAGTACATTTAGAAAACAGTGCATGAACCCAAAGCAGAAAAAGCAGAAAAGAATTTAAATTCCCTCAAATCCTATCACTCAATCTGTTTGTGATTAATATTTTACTGCCTGTCCTTGAAGAAAAAAGTACAAGTGGAGAAATAAAAAACTATATGCATTCTTTTATAAAAATAATATTGTTCCATTTTAATTCAAAAATGTTATATTCATCTTTCATGTAAACACATTTAGACATGTTATTCTTAATTACATTTAAATATGTAATTCTTATATATAGTGTTCCATTATATAGTTATGGATGAAGAATTTCTTGATTATTTCCCAAAATAGAAATTATTTCCCAAATTAGAAAATTTATTTTTCTGATCCAAAGTATCATTTGTATAAATTCCAAGTAAATACATCAAGGGGAATAAAACAGCTGAAAATTTAGTTTTCTAAGTGCCTTAATTAGTAAGATGTTGCATTTTTTAACATTATCTTATTACTTGTATAATTTCAGCCTGAAAACCCAGGAGAATTCAATTTTTATTTATAGGCTTATAGCTTTTATATTTATTTTTTGAATTACTTTACTGACTTGAAAATATTATTTAAATCTTCTCCTTTAAGTGCAAAACATTTCTGGGCATAATCTGAGGCTGAAAGGAATTCTGTGTAACTCATCACATTGAAGTCTAGAATGAAGAAACCACTTACTGAAACAAATTGGTAGTATGCTCACACAGAGCGAATGCTTTACATTTAAAACGAAAAATAAACAAGTTCTCACAATCAATGCTTTTGCAAGTCATTTCTACATCATTAGCTTAGAGTCAAGAAAGTAACTCATTATTGAAATAACTTCTTATGGGAAGAAAAGCAAGAATATGCTTAGATTTGGTTGAAATCAGCAGATTACAGCCACTTGGTTGAATTTTAAATTACTTTTGTCTTTTTTTTTTTGCAATCTATTTTTTTTTCCTTCTTATAAAACTATTCAACACAGAATTAGAAAATTGGAGTGACAGAAAAACTGGATGTGTGGGTAATCTGGTGGTTGCATCCAGTCAGAGTGTGCAGAAGAACAGATACACATTACAAAACTTCAATGATAAAAAAAAAAATGGATTCTTAGCATGAGGTCAAATTCATTCTAAGTTTTAAAGTATACTTGGCATAGTTATGTAGCTTCAAGTGCCAATAGCAATTGACTAAAAGTCAGTTCATTTTTTTCAAACAGAAGACTGTATAAATGACATTCCACTGTCTGTTTAATGTACAAATCCATTTTTTCTACAGGTATGTTTAACATACTTCCTTTCTGTGAGAGAATCAAGGCATGAGCTCTGTATAGAACCCAAACAAAAAGAACCAAAGAAATCATTCCCCCAGCACAATCTCCTGATGACTCTGATATAGGATGTCCATGGATTATCACTCTGAGAAACATTCTGGAGCATTTCTAGTTAATTCCCCTATAGTATCAGGGATGCTTTCTGGATAACATGAAGTCTCCAAAGTGCTGTTTATGAGCTTTCCCCACGTGTTCCCATCCACTCTTGATAGAGCCTTGCTTTCCTCTGCAATCATGCGGGAGAGGCCCTGACACATGGCCTAAAAGGTAATAACATGAGTGAATTTCACTGTTGCTGCATTCCATTGCCTGATTGTAAAGTAGACAGAGCCCCTGGATCTACAGTGATGACATCCGTCTGACTTAGTGTATCCTCACCTGACAGGTATGATTTCCCCGGTCATGCCTTTTAGATGAGGTCAATGTCCACACTGCTAAGGTCACTCATCTCACCACATCACACACTAACCTGAGCTCCACTTGAGTTTGCCTCATCTGTCACACTACTAGCCTATTCATTCAGCCTATATGATATCAATGACCACCATTTACACAATTCTTGCATCTGCTGAGTCTCTGGTGGCAAATGTTACTAAAGTTCAGCATCCTTATACCTGAATCTCACATGTTATGAACAATCTCTAAGCAGAAGTAAACACAATAATGAAATAAAGTAGTTTATAAAATTTATGGATTAAGGGCTGGGGCTGGGGCTCAGCAGTAGCACACTTGCCTGGCATGTGTGAGGCACTGGGTTCAATTCTCAGTACCACATATAAATAAATAAGTAAAATAAAGATCCATCAAAAACTAATAAAAATATTTTTTAAAATTATTGATTATCAAGCTAAGAATAGGATCCTGAAATAAAAGAAATCTGAAAGTTTATTGGGGTCTTTTGTTTTTCTTATTGATAGTGTTGATTTGTTTTGTTCTTAGGATAAGAAACAGTTTCATGAGAGTCTTTCCAGAATAAGAAAATTGGAGTAACAGAAAAACTGGATACTTGGGTAATCTTGTGGTAGCATGCAATAAGGGTTAGGCAGAAGAACAGATACAGATGTGCTAGTGAAGAAAGAAGTGGTACAATGGACAATACTGCATATCTATTCTTGAGTTCCTTCCCAATGTTTCCCTGATCTCTTGTGAAAACTCTGAATAAGTCTGCTTAGAAATCAATTGTATCCCAGTAAGAAGTCTTCCACTGCTGGCAACTGGGTGGCTCCTAATCCATGTTTAGAACATTTGAGTTCTATTTCATTTTTTTAAAAATGTGTAATAATGGTACTCTGAACAAAGGGACAGCAGTTACAGGTGTGAGCAGGACTCTGGATGGAAAGAGGTGGAGATAAATAATTGTATCCTGCATACTGACACTCGCCGCCTTGCCCATCAAGTTTCCAAGGACTGTAAAATGGATAAATTTCTACATCACCCACACCTGGAAGTTTCCCCTCTGAAGACTCTGGCCAGGCAGTTGAAGGAAAAGTTAACTATGTGTGTGTGTAGAGAATCAACATATGGTTATCTTTGGATCATCTAATATTTGTCTCCTTTATACTTTATTCCCATTTTATATAATGAGCATTCATTCATTCATCTGTAATCATAAAAGTTAACAATTGAGTAAATACTTCTACTGGGTAATATACTGAGCAATTTAAATTCATTCAGTTCTCACAATTTTATGAATTATGAATTTAATGAATTTAATCTTTACTTAATAATTGGAAAAACAGGTTCTCAGAGGTCAGGTAAATAGTTTAAGATCAGGTGACTAGAAAGTGACAGAGTTGTATTTAAACCTTGGTTGTCTGGTTCCAAGCCTCATTCAATACTCTTCCCAAAAATAGAAGATCAAGGTAAAGATGTGATTTTGAAAAGAGGCACAGGAAATTTTCAAGATGGTGATGGATGGGAGATCTCATGTTGACACTTGTACCTCTTGCTACCACTCCAGATTAATGCAAACGAATAAATAGTCTCCAAGAGTGATTTCTAAACTGTACAAAATGAAAAGGGCATCAGATGCATCTGAATGTTTAAAACTGTTTTTGTGAGCTATACGGAATATCTAATGAGTCAGTATATTTGTCCTTCACTTCAAAGTGTTTGGAAGTAGCAAATTATATTAAAAATAAAAAATAATTATAATATATTGCTTCATATATAAGCATGGTACAATAAATAATAAAAACCAACCATAAAATAAAAACAGCCATGGGGATTTTAACAAATGATACAAAGCATAATAGATGGGAAAATCCATAAATCCTATTTGTCATGTTTAACTCTGAAAGAATATGATGACTTTCAAAAATTAAACTAAGTTTAAGACATCTTCCCTGTCAAGAGTTCCAAAAGAATTTGCTCTTCTTTGAATAAATGCCAATCATGCTGGTATAATAAATGCATAGAAGACTATTCAAATGAGAAACAAATCGTAATAGACTAGGATAGGAATAATCAATGTCTTGCTTAAGATATTGTTTCACTCATTTACAATATATTATAGAAAAATAATGGAATCCCAGATTTAGTAGATTAATTTCTTTACTTTGTTCAAGAAAAACATGATTAAAAAACACTTTTTATAACTTCTATAATTCATTCAAAACTCTGAAGCAGGCTCATGGAAGAGCCTCAGTTAAGACAATAATCATCTCATTTCCACTGTTCTGAAACCTTCCAAAAGAAAAGAAGGATGGGGTGGAACTAAATTGTAGAAAACATGGAAGATATATATCAGAGCAGAACAAATTGCTAAGTTGTAGAACTCACAATAGGTGTTTCTGCAATTAAGTATTCAACAATTGTCCAATAAAAAAGAAAGAATTTCTTTTCATTGATATCTGCCAAATCAGAAAGACTATGAAATAATAAAGGTATATATATTTAAGCACATTTAATTAAAGTGACTATTTAATGACTTTTTTAATATAGACAGCATACAGTCAGAGGTTTCTTTTATCCAAGTGAGAAATCAGAGTTAGAGAATCCCTTGCATTTGCCAAGAAAGCACTCAGATTCCACACATTTTCCTCAAAAGTTCTCCTAATTAGAATATTTTGGATCAGGGAAAATACAAGCACACATATAAAATCAGCTCTTACTTGCCCTTCTAGATTTTCTAAGTAATTGAAGAATAAATGGAAAATCGAAGAACTGCACACAAGTCAAATTTCTTTTTGCACAATACTTCTAGAGTCATAAGAAGAAAAATAGGGGAAAGAGACTACGTATTTTTCAAAGACAGTATTTTTACAAATGAGTTTGAGGAAAGGGTGCTTATTATTTGCCTTTCTCCAACAGAAAATCTTTTCAAAATACAGAAAATTAACTCAAACACCAACAATCATTCTTTCCCAATGACAAGGTTTCCACAAATGCAGAGAACTGTTTCTGAGTTCAAAAGTGCCCCCTCGTGGAAATAAACTAGCATTACCCTCTTACAATTTTAGTTCATTTGCTTAATATCATACAAGGTACCTTGAGATTCATGCAGAGACTATTGATAAGAGCTGCCCAATTAATCATGCCAACAACAATCAAAAAATTGTGATTAACCACTTGGTTTTATTTTATTGCACTGTTGAAAGATGCAAGCTATAGATATGAACCATTTTGTGTAACACTGTATCCTAATGCATACCATCGTTCCTGACAGAAAGAACTATGGTAGGAACTTTGCTAATTATTTATTAAAATAGAGAAATATTTTTGAACTAACAAAATGATGATTTTTTTTAGTCCTGTAAGTCAGAAATCTAAAAGTACCCTGCATTCTTCTTCAGACCCAACATCCAGGAACCATCTTTCACTGGAATCTAGACCCCATTCATCTTGCTGCTTATGATCAAGTTTAGATGATCTGTTATCTGATCACTGGTAAAGGCCCCCTACCTGGTCAGTGTCACCTACCACTCCCCACTAGCAAAGGTATCCTAAGACAGAAAACTACTAACTTTCTTCCTGAACTTAAAAATAAATAAATAAATTGAGAAGCAGGATTTGTAGTTTGGTGGAATGGAAAGTTTGACACATCCTCTCTCCAAAAACTGGGTGTGAAACTTCATAAAATTTGAATAAAAACAAATATTTCAGGGCTCTAGAATCAATGAATGGTAACCAGCTGACATATTTTTAGTAACTGTCAGTGCTTAATGTTATAGGTATTCGTTTTGGTCAATATTATTAACAGGAGGGTGGACCAATGGTACAGAATAGAGGACACAGAGACTAATCCACAAAGCTACAACTATCTTATATTTGATAAAGGAGCTAAAAGCATGCAATGGAGGGAGGATAGCATCT
This sequence comes from Marmota marmota marmota, assembly GCF_001458135.2. Lineage (NCBI taxonomy): Eukaryota > Metazoa > Chordata > Mammalia > Rodentia > Sciuridae > Marmota > Marmota marmota. The sequence goes on along the minus strand of NW_026000108.1, from coordinate 28,163,271 downwards.
TCAACAAATGGTGCTGGGAAAACTGGAAATCCANTGACCCAGCTATCCCACTCCTTGGTCTACACCCAAAGGACTTAGACAGCATATTACAGGGACACAGCCATATCAATGTTTATAGCAGCACAATTCACAATAGCTAAACTGTGGAACCAACCTAAATGTCCTTCAGTGGATGAATGAATTTAAAAAAAAGTGGTATAGATACAAAGTGAAATATTATTCAGCATTAAAAGAGAATAAAACCATGGCATTTGCAGGTAAATGGATAGAGTTGGAGAATATAATGCTAAGTGAAGTTAGTCAATCTCAAAAAACCAAATGCCAAATGTTTTCTCTGATATAAGGATGCTGATTCATAATAGGGTTGGTGGGGTGAGGGGAGCATGGGTGGATTTGACGAACTCTAGATAGAGCAAAGGGGAAGAAGGGGAAGGGAGAAGGTAGGTGGGTAGGAAAGACAGTGGAATGAAATGGACATCATTACCCTAAATAAATGTATGAAGACACCAATGGTGTGGCTCTCCTTTGTGTACAACCTGAGATATGAAAAATTGTGCTCTATATGTGTAATATGAATTGCAATGCATTCTGTTGTCATATATAAGAGATTGGAATTTAAAAAAATTTAAAAAGCATTGGATTCAACAATCATGACTTAAAATTCAACCTGAGAAATTAAAACATTTTCTAATTAAAAAAGAAAAAAAAAGTTGATAACCAAGAACTTTTTGCTCTAAGGAAAAATTTAAATGTCAATTCCATAAGATACTAATTGAAGTAAAATCTAATCACTGGCCTTGGTAATGTATACCACAAAATATTCCTATAAACAAAATCCATATATATTGGAGTCTTAAAATTCTTGATTATTATAACTCCAATCAAATACGGCTTCAGTGAAACTAAGTCTTAGACTCTCATGGTCCCTTTGTGTGGGTTTCAGTCCTCACTCTGATGACCTAATCATCCTTTCCTGTTTCACCAACATGTCCCTAGCAAGTACAAATAGTATGATGTCACTGCTCTGCTTACCCAGCACCAGAGGTACTGCAGAGAACAAAGCCCATTTTTCACTTTCAAGATCTCACTCACTCTTTCCTCTCCAGACAGATGATCCTGCTTCTCCTGCCTTTCAATTATTATACCAGTGATAATGACTCTTTTCATTTACCCAACCAAACCATGATGCTCAATATTTAAATACATCATGCCTCTGTATCTCTCAAGCTTCACCCCCCCCCCCAGAATTCCCTCCCTAGCTCTTGTTAGTCCTGCTTCATGGTTCACTTTCTTTCTACTCTGCCTGACAGATTATCATTAATTTTTAAGACCTAGATCCCCCAAGAAACTCTTCATGACTTCCCAGTCCAGGAGAAAGTCAATTGCGACAGCTCTGTGCTGCTTGAGTTTCTTGCCCAAGATTCTATAGCTCACTTGTAACCAATGCAATTTGCTCATTATTCTCTCCTAGGAAGGTACTGAACAACTTGAGATCAGGCACCACATTGCCAACATTCAATAAACATCTTGACACATGATGGATTCTAAATAAATATTTGATGAAAGAACAAAAGAACAAAACTAGGGAAGCAGAGAGCCACACAGGAGCTTAGGCACAGGAACTAATCAAGAACTCAGTTCCTGGGAAAATTGAATATGTGATCAGAGATTGAATCAATGACGGCTGAATGGCAGGAGAGGTGAACAACCTGTGGCACCATATTGGCATTTAAAACATCATTTCACTTCTGTGTTTTCCAGGCTTCCGTCACTGCCATATTCTCTAAAGTGTTTGCCACATTTGCCCAATTTAAATGCATATTATTTAAATTTTACTCACTAAATTTATTCTAATGAAAAATTTGAGACATTACTGTACATAGGTGATTCACTATTTTATACCAAACACACGAATTACATTTAAAAATAAACATAATGGGAGTTTGGCTTCACCTAATACCACAGTAATCAGTTAGGACTGATCTTCCCACTGAGAACAACGAGAAAAGTTATACGAGAAATGTTTAAAAATTTGTTGTAATGCATTTTAGAGATCTATCAAGGCAAGAAAGAATTTAAAAGGCAACATTTGGGACATAACAGGGACACAAAGAATTGACTCTCACACCTAGAGCCACTATTTTTTCCTATAAGTACTGGTTCTCAGATGCTTAGGAACCAAGCAAAGTTTTCAAAAATGTTTACATGCCAAAAAAGGAAAAGAAATTAATTTTAAAGCTTCACAAAAAAGGAAGGCTGGTAAAGCTGCAGGCCTTTGTCATCTGAATGCTCTGTCCAGAGGAAACTGGCCAAGCTCTGCTCACTTCACTGTAGGAAGTCTTGTCTGGTCATGGTACTTTCATCCGCATCTAGAATTCAACCACCTCTAAGAGGACTCTTACTTTCTGTTTTGTTCACGTTAAACCCCCGTTCCTGGGTCTGGCTGGCGAGGTGCCAGTCCTTCACTAAAGATAATTTAAAATTTCAGTGGTCACACAGAGGAAGTTTGGATTCTAACAGTTTTGTAGTTCTGGAAAGTTCTAGAACAAAAAGGAAAGCAGCGTTCTGTTTTACAAGGGTCAGCCTTCCCCATTGGCTATGAAATCTGTCTTGTGGTGAGCACTCTAGAAGTATGTCACTCAAATGAATCCAATATAAAAGAGGAGAAAGTAAGACCAGTTTGGGGATCTTTTAAAATCTACTGGAGCACTTGTGCTTTTGGTTTTATGAGGATTAAAAGGAGTTTATAGCAACTCAATGTATAAAATCTAAAGAAATGCTAAAGAAATTTAAAATAGCTTTAATTATTTAAATATATGCATTAGTTAAGAGGAAAAAATTGTGCAGTCATGCAATGATAATAATAGGTTCTTTGGTGTAAGTTACTTTAATTTTTTAAGGAGATTTCAAGATAAGGATTGTGGGTGTATGTGTTGCTTTTAATGAGTGTCAATAATTTCCATATGTTTGTAAAAATAAGGACATATAAATACCTATTCAAGGTGAATTTTAGAACTTATACTGGTGTGATAATATGCTTTGTGGTTATCGGAAGGTAAAAATAATGTAACATAAGCAATACTAGAAAATATTCTAGTGCATGGAAGACTGTTTACATTTTCACAAAAAGGCTTAATAACTACAACTTTCTAAGGTTTGTTTTCTGATTTTACTCTTCAAAGAAATATTTAGAGGCCCTAAATATTTCCAATTATGGAGATGAAAACATGTGTTTAACTTTATATATAATATAAAAGGGTTTATAAAACATATTCTTATGACTTCAGATAGTGCTATAAATTACATAAATCAATATAACTATACTACTCCAATCAAAAATTTTCACAATTTTTTAATGTTTTACTGTCAACAGTGGTTCCATTTTTTTTTAAGAATAATTCTAATTGACTTCTGAGACCTCCAACTGACATTGAGTACTCAAAAGTCTATTAGTGAATAATTTTATTTTACAAAAAATAAATTCCTTTGGTAATCAGGCCTAAAACAGAAGAAATATAAAGAGTTTTCGTAGAGTTTTCTTTTATCTCTAAATATTTGTAGGCATAAAATACATATTAAATTCATGTGTACAAACACACACACACACATATATACACACATTTGTGTCTAACAATATCTAAGTCAAAAATGATAAAATCAATTTTATATATACATTGTCATATACAATTTTTATTAGACCATATGGTTGAAAGTTAGAACTTCAATATTATCCTTGAACATTATGCAATATCATTATATTTTGTGTTTAAATATTATTATGCCATAACAAAATGCCAAAGAAAAGTTTTTATAATAGACAAAGAGAGAATATAATGGTGAGTGAGTGAAAATTGTGACCTCAGATTATTTAGCTAGTTCTCCAAAGGAAGAAAAGAGAAGGTTATCGTTTGGCATCCACATATTTTACCCAGAAAATGAAAGCTTATTTTGTTCTTGTTAATGGAGACATTCAACTCTCAGGAGTCTAAACCTGTGCTCTCATTCTGCCTTTTGCCTGGCTTCTAGGTTGTTTTAAATAGAGCAATAAGAATTCTCCACTCCAAATGAAACTAAAATTTTTGCTGTGTATTAAGTTAACCTTTGCATATTTGTTTTAAATATAGTATATTATCCTGACTAATTAAAGAGCCAACAAATCAGTTTCTTGTGCTTTTGAAAAATACATTCTGGCTTTTTTTATATATATAATGCTTTTCTATTTCTAGCTCCATAACAATTTCATTAAAATTAGATTATTTTATTTTAAACAGAAATTATTCTGGATGTTTCTCAGATGGCTGCTGGGCAACCATTATGACTTGTTCATAAAAGGATTGGAAGAGGTGATACCTGCTTGACATTTTATTTTGGCTACCAAAAAGAGGTGTTTTTTAAGTTATCTAATAAATTAAAAGAGAAGATCAGCCTTCTTACTTAATTATATACAAATAATTAGTGATGATATTAATCACTAATTCAGGTTAAAAAAAGGCATATTCATACTCACATAATAAGACTAATATTGTGTGTAAAATTAGATTATGAAAAATAATTTTGTTTTATATTTAATTGACTTAAAATAATAGCACAATTTATACTGTTGAGCACTAGTTCCCAGAGCTCAAGAACAATGTCCAGTCAGTACTCAGCGTGGTTTCTGCCAGTCAGACTATGCCTACTACTGCTCTGGGCCTGTTTTCCATTGCGGTAAAGACATTCACTTTTACCCTGGTGATCAAATGCCACCACTGGGTCCCTGCCACCCTGAGATTCCATTATCCACGTTGTATCTTGGGATCACAGTTCAATGGGGTAGCTGTTCACACTACATTTTCTGACCTACAGAAAGAAGAACCACAAGCTCTCCACATTTCCTGGGGCTCCCTCACAAGTTGATTATACACACAGTCCTGGTGTGTGTAAGGAGCATCCTCTGGACCATCCCAGGGTGGGTCATAAATGTGCTGTAACATTCTAATATCCCTTAACCTTTGGACAGCTTCCTCTAAAGTACTCCAAGGCAGTCAGGGTGTTGCATGTGAATTCTTTAACCCATATTTGATGCAACCAACCAAACTGTTAGAGCTTTTTATAACCCTTCAAGCTAAAACTTTGAATCCAGAATCTCTAATAATTAGATCATGTCAGCAAGATTATGCTGATCCAACTTTATATTCTTTCACTATGATCCCATACCCTTAAAGTCCATTTTCACACATGTTCCCCATAAACATTGAAAGAATCTTACAGTTCTTATTTTGGAAAGTGCACATATTCTAGAGTTGCAATTTTTATTTCATCTTTGGGGCTTGTTGGGAATTGAGACTAATTATAGGTCTAGATGTAAAGACAAGTATTAAGTCCTGAGGAGAAATCAGTGGTATTTTGTAAGAAAACTACTTGAAGGGAGACCATTACAGTTTCTGTAGACAAACAAAGGGTGATTAACTAAGCCAGAGATGAAAGTAGTATTTTTTTCCTAGCAAGGAAAACAGAATTTAGGAGTTCAGTATTCCCAGCTTTTATTAGGATCTGCATAAATGTCCTTTTTTTATTTTTTAGAATCCAATTCTTCTTATTCAATGCATTGACATCAATAGAAGTTGGGAATTCACTTTGCACTGTAATTAAGCAACTCATTAGATGAGACTCTAAATTCCCCCAAATCTTGGCCTCACAACTACAGTAACCAATAACTTTCTTTTAGGGAAAATGCTGAAGCTTCCAAGTTGCTTATGCAGAACTTCGTTGAGAATTTGAAGCCCTAACCTCAACCTTTATTTCCCTACTTTTTCTAATATAGTTAGGAGCAACCAACCAATCTCATTATATTATTTAGTTTGAGTAAAATGTTCTAATGTAGCAAATACATAGCCACCCAGAACCTCGAGTTCCATAGGTATTTGATCAGGAATATTCAATGACAAAATTTTTTATATCTCTATTGTCACATCACACCATGGACTAACAGTACACTCTTTACTACTGGAAATAGTCAAAGTGCCTTTAAATATAATTAGGTTTTGTCTAACCAATTAGAGAAAAGCTAGAATCAAATCAGAAAACTTACTGTTTATATTCTATTTCTCTAATCTCACCAAAGTTTCTATCAGTCAGAGTTCAAAGAAGCCAATCTAGCAAAAGTCATACAGTAAAATATCTGTTGCAAAGAATTGATTTGTGCAATTGTCAGGTTGGACAGGGAAAGAACAAAATCTGATGGACAGGCTATCAGAACAAGCAGGCTGGAGCTCATGGGCTCATGCTGTTTAGAATTTTTTATTCAGAGACGACTCAAAGGCATTTTTAAGACCTTCAAGTAAATTGAATTGGACCTACTCATATCATCTAGAATAATCTCTTCTACTTAAATTCAACTAAGTATGACTGCAGTCACATCTACAAAATATCTTCAGGGCAACACCTGGATTAGTATTTGATGAATAACTGAGGACTCACAGCCTAGCCAAGCTGAAACCAAAAGACAATTACATGCATCTTTTAATTTATTCTAATATAGAACATGTAATACTTCTGAAATTTAAAAAAAAAGAAAATATATGACTGAAAACTTTCCCCCCTTAAATGCAAGTGGAGGTATTTTGCAATCATATAATAATATATTAGGCAATAATATAATTTAGATCTGTTTTCCTTCCCTTTTGGAACTTTGTTTATATTTGGTCCATTCTCCCAAGTTTGTCTATCCAAGATGGGTGACAGGCACACACAGCAGTTCTTGATCTATACAGCTTCCGAAGATAAACTTCCAAAGATAGTTTTCTTTCCCTAAAATGATAGGTTGTCCTCTGAGAAAATTTTGCTTTTAAGTCCCAGAAACTCCACCATCTTTTTTTTTAATTAAAGTCATTGATCATTCCTTATAATAGTCAGATTTCCAAAGGTTAGGTAAATAGAAAGTGAATGATGATAGCTGATTGATGGAAACAAAAGACATATTGATTTAAAAGATAAATAAATAGAGGGGAGACACTTTGCTCTAGTGTCCTGTACCTACACAGGAAGACCCGATTCTGTACAGCTGCATATCACAGTCGCTTGGTTGGCATGGGCTATTTCCATGGAAGATACAATTGTGTTAAAGGCATGATATGAGGGCCTTTTAACACATTTTATACCAATTCATTTTACACTTTAATCTTGTTTGGTCTCTGTCATGTTTTCAATAATTCAGCAGAAAGATTTTAAAGCACTCAACTCATTCCCAGTGATTTGTCTTCCAGGAACTCTCTGTGCTGTCTCTTTTCATTAGAAAAGAAATGACTAGCCTGTCAGCCAGCAATCTTTAGTGTCCTTGACAATAAAACAGGTGTCTTCCTTTCAATAAAGACCCCAGGAAAAGTTGTCTATGTTCTGAAAACATATCAATCTCAATTATTTCTTAAATGAAAAAAAAAAAGTCATTCTCTTAATTCAATCACACTATATAGAAACCTGTCAGAAATACAATGAAAGCCAAATCACATTTGAAAAAAAAATGAGAAATTTAGAAACAGGAGGAAAATACTGCTTAGGAAGTAATAGAAAGTAACACAGAGGAGTCATTTACTTGTTATCCAGTAATTATTAAATGGGAACACGTTTCTCCTTGCCTCACTTTTTAGGATATTCCTCTACTTTTTCCTTTATCACCATCAAAAACTAAATGAAAATTCTGTTCAGTGTAGAATTGGTTCCCAAGAATTATGGGTTTAAAAAGAAAGACTTTCCTATACTTGACCTGGAAGCACTTGTTTTTATTTAATTGGGGTATTCGTTCTCCAAGTTTGAAAGAGCTGGCTGGAGCATCCTGTCCAGGAAAGTTCAATTCATGTGGAAAAAAATTGTTGGTTATGCCTGCAGACATTAAATAACTATCATTGTATTCATTATTATTGGGATAACACATAAGAGAAGGCAGAACTGATAAAGCCAGGCCATTTTTAACTTGTAAATACTGTATAAAAAATGGCATCTGGAAACCCAGAAATCAGGGTGGAATCCAGAGCTACCTAATAAGAATTCTGTAGTGAGATTCATTAATGTGTATCTTTAAGGATCTCATTTTAATATGTAGCCCAAATATGGAGACTACCACTAAAAATATTTTTGTTTCCTGAATAATTTTTTCTGGGTTTAGTATCTTGACTATAAGAAGAAACTGCTTGGTTCACACTGACAACACTTGCACAGTAACATTATTATGCTTTAATTTGGACTGAAAAGTTTTTATACCAACAGGAAGAAAGAATGGGAAATGATTAAACCCACCATGTAAAATTAATTGCCTATATTTGACCAAAGAGTAACTGTAAGCAGAGGTCCTAAGTGGCTGTATTCAGACCACAGAAGTGTTTTGTTGGAACTACAGAGTGTTTTATTATGTTTTTTGAATAAGATCAGTTGCAAACTTTTCAGAGTAGCACATAAAATATGTATTTTCATTTTCCTTTGAACACAACTTGAAGATATGATCTGACCAATGGGACCACTTACCCAATTGGCTACAGCATATATGCCGGAGCATCAGCTGTTCCATTGAGAATGGGCATATTCCTAGTTTCCCCAGTCCTTCTCCTTCCTGTATTGAGTGCCTGCATATGGGGACTTGATTTTATGACCTATAAGTTAGTCAAACACAGATACACAATCAATTAACCAATTCCTAGTATGAAGTAAGTAGAGCTATCTATAGCAACATGTCAAAGACTCAGAAGCACTATCAGAGAAGAAAACTATCAGAGAAGAAAACAGCCTGCAAGTAATTATGTAACGATAGCACTCATGCAAATTTAAGAAATAATGTTCTACTTGAAAGACATCATGCATTTGTATTTTTGTGGATATAGGTATAAGTAACAAAAATTGAAATCAAAAAAGAAAGACATACTAGTAGCAGAATGCTGGAAATCTTGATAAATGCTATCATCTGATAAATGTGGAAGACAATTTTTTTCATTTAATTTTCTGAGATGTCATATACTTGAAATATTTAGTAGTTAAAATACATATAGTTATGATTCTAGAATACATTGATTCTCCCTCATATAAAAAGTAGTAAAACCTTCATCCAATGGTGAGTCGGGAAGCATCTTTGCTCTTGTAGGCACTACCCAGATCCCTTCTGCTGTCATGATGGCAGTATTCTGTAAGTCACAGTCTCTGTGTTCTCCTCCATCTCTGTCATTTGTGCCACATAGTATGTTGTTGTGATAAAAATTTTATCCTCCTCCTATTCCAGAACTATTATGTTAAGTGTGGTCACTTTTCACTTAGAAACTCAAAATAGAAAATGCATACTCCTGAAAAGACCTCAACCCATAAGCTTCAGCTACTTTTAGCTTTACCTACACCAGAGGCTTTGTTAATTAGCATTATGAATATTAGAAATGACTAGCTGTGGTGGGTCATTCTGGTTCCTGAAGGAATAATGAACTCTTAGCCACTAACAAACTAAGATGTCACACATTTCACTAAATGATAATGGATTCCGACTTCCGGTTTCCAGCACAACATGTCAGGAGTGCAGAAGTCACCACCACACCCCTGCAAGTTAGAGCTGAGCACACTGGAACATCAGCAGCCCTTCCCAGATCTGTTAAAGTGAGGGCTCAGGGTGAACTGCTGCCCCTGAATTGGTGAGCCAGGCAAACACCACAAATCACAGGGTACTGGAACGGAAATCAAAGCAGAGACCAGTCCCAGAGCAGGAAACCTTGAAGTGCAAGTGGACAGATTGCTGAAGCTCAGAGAGCTGAAAGCTAGCAACTCCAGCAAGGCCCAGTCCTAGCAACCTCCACACTTGTTTCGTTTTACCACCCAGGTATCAGCTAGGTTCTGACAGTGAAGATCAGAGAAAATTCTCAGGGAGTATCCAGTGGGGAGCGGAGAGTGTAATGATTTTGAAATGCACCATACTCTTCTCGTCTTCTTTGCAAGGCCTGACCTCAAGAGCCTTTTACCAGCCTGTTGTGCTCAGGTTTTGTTAGAGATGAGCAGACCTGGGGCAGGAGGCAGGGGGATGGTTACCTGACTCTAGCCCCCGGTAGCCCTCCTATCCCACCTGAAGGGAGGAAAGGAACATTTTTGAAGGCAACAGAAGAGGGGCATGGGCTCACTGCAGGACTGACACCTAATAGATGGATAGAATATTCCTTCCCCTATTGTACCAGAACTACACTAAAGGCCTACTTACCACAGTTCCCTTGACCTGCTACATGGTGTCTGATTTCAACAAAAAGTTAAAAGGTTATGAAAAGGCAAAATAACCACATAAGTAAAGAAGGCATGAGGACCACATGCAGATATGGCAGGGGTATTGAAATTAACACACTGGGAATTTAAAGCAATGAAGATAAGTGAAACAAGGTCTTTAACAACCACATATAGAAAAACATAGGCAACATATAAGAACACATAGTATTGCAAAGCAGAGACAGGTATATTCTAAAAGAGCATCAGAAAGAACTTCTAGAAATCAAGAATACTCTAACATGAGGGAAGAATGTCTCATTGGCTTCATTGACAGATGACTTGGCTGAGGAAAGAAGCTGTGAGCCTGAGAATTGTCCTGGAAACTTCCAAAACTAAAAAATAAGAGGGAAAAAAACTTTAAAAAAAAAAAACAAGAAACAGAATATCCAAGAACTATGCAACAATCACAAAAGATATAATGTGCATGTAATGGGGATGCTTTCAGGAGAAGAGAGAGAGAGGAACAGAGAAATATTTGAAGCAACAGTGACTGAGAATTTCTCCAAATCAGAGACACCACACACATCAAAGATCCAGAAAGTTCAGAAAACATCAAGCAGAACAAAAACTATAATAATACTAGTGATAACAGAACAAAACAATTTCATCTGGACATATCATATTCAAACTGCAGTTAATCAAAGATAAAGTAACAAATCTTGAAAGAAAAAAAGTTTCTAGAAAAGCAAGGAATTACAGCTGATGAGTCCTCAAAAACCATGTGAGCAAGAAGAGAGTGAAGTGAAATGGTTAGGGGTTGACAGAAGGAAAAAAAAAACTTAAAATTTTGTACTCTGCAAAATTTTATTCAAAAGTGAAGAAGCACAGTCTCATAAAAACAAAAATGAGAGAATTTGTTACCAGGAGACCTGTCTTTCAAGAAATAAGGGAGTATTAAAAGTTCTGCAGAAAGAATAGAGATGGGAAACTCAAAACTATATAAATAAGAAAGGACATCAAAGAAGAAGGATCAATGATCTAACAGGTCATAGTTGTACAAAATAATAACAGTAATAACATATTTGATGATCATAGCTTAGGTATAAGTGATATGAAAGAGAGCAATGATAGAAGGCATGGGGGGAGCAATTAGGAATATTCAATACCATAATGTAGTTGTGCTACCTACAAAGTGGTGCAGTGTTCCTTGAAAATAGTAATGGTTTACACCGAAAATTCTTGCTCAACTCCTTCTTCTACTCACAGTGCCCTCCCAGCCTCTGGTCCAGATGGCAAACATCTCCTCATCCCCTAAAGCCTACAAAAAGCCTCATTATCTCCTTTATGAAATATTTCTTGGTCTTCCTTCCCAACTCACCTGTTCTGTAGAAATGCTCTGCTTTGCTTTGGGTTTTTTTCCCATTTTTTTCTGCAGATTTCTATGTCAGTACATTTCTCTGCATTGCATTTATCTTTGTGGGATAAGGTCTACATGTCACTCATCTTTATACCCCAGGACCCAGAAAACTGTACAGAAGTATGTGGATAAAACATCTAGCTGTCTATATAAAATATACATATATGACATTATTCTTACACTGCTAGATTTCCTATGATTTTCTCAGGGTTTCTATTTGAAACAAGCCCAATTACATTATCATATATAGTGCGAGACATAAGAAATTCGAGGTCCAGTTGTTTGAAATAAGAACAAGTGTGTGATGATGACTTTTGGTCAGCAGAGGGCACCACTTGCTCAGCAGCTGCTCCTCTGATGCCCTGGTGTTTTATCACCTGATGTGTATATATTTAAGTTTCCTTGACTTATTCAAAATGGTATTTACTGAGCACATACATTGTGCCAAGCAGTTTTTGAGGTACTGGAGGTACTGAGAGATATAGCAGGTAGAGAAATATAGTATCTCTCATTCAATTTGTTGAATATTTCACTCAAAAATGATGATTTGAAACAGCCTAAATTCTGTTAGGCTTAAAATCTTAACTTGACTAGGTTATTTCCAATATGAGAAACAGATTCATTCTGATGTCTCCTTCATTCCTGTAGCCAAAATGTGTTTATTAAAGCTGCCACTGTGTGTCATATCCAATAGTGAACACAAAAAGATGGTTTTTGCTTTCATGAAATTTACCACCTAGTAAGAAAAAAAAATTAATTTTAAACTGTGCAGTTGCAACCAGCAATAAAACAGGTAACTGGATTACAAGGGATGTCACAGTACAGGATAGGGAGACCCTGTTACTTTTAGGAGTTTAGGGAAAGCACTCTCTGAGGAGACATAAACATAGCACCAGCAATACCAGGTAGAAGAACGTGTAGAAACAAACTGGGAAAGAATTCCAGGAAGACACTTTAGAGTGAAGTAGTTGAAAAGAACCCAATTAAATAATTCAGCATGAGGAAAAAAGAATCTGGTCACAAGGACTTTGGTATGGAAGGGAAGCCACAGAGGAGTCATTCTCATTGCTTTTTGTTCAGGTGACTTAGTCTCTCCTGCTAAACTGGTGCCTGACCCAATGTAACCCCAGCCTCACATCAGCCCAATACAATGCTAGAGCCAGAAGAGTTGGGAAGAGACTGGTGGCTGACCAAAACATATTCACTCTCACTGTTGATCAAGATCAGCCTTGGACCTGTTAAATAATAATACATTTTACTCATAAATAGAAAATAAAAATATGCAAAAAAAATCTACAACAAATAGTGCCTAATAACATTAGTCAAATTGAATTATGTCCATTTTAAATTAGAATTATAACCTCAAAGGTCCTGGGGTTTAGGGATAAGGCCAACAAGAAACCAAGTGCTGTCATGTAGGAGAGGGAGTTAGGGGTTGGAGTTTTTAGTATATTGAGTTAGTTTCATGAATAAAACAGTTAAGTTTGCTCTACTTTTACTTTTTCTTTTTCAGTAGACCCAAGAGATTCTGCCCATTCCCTTTAAACAGAGAAGTCTGTGTCCTAAATAAAATGTATTATTAAGATGGCCTGCCTTTTCTCATTTGGCTTCTTAAGAAAGTGAGCTAAGAACTAGATGAAATCAAAAGAAAAATTTAAAGGAATTATAAGAAACAATGACTAAAGGAAGCTGGAGAAGAAGGTAGAAGAATGCCAAAATAAGAATGGGAAGATGGGAGAGAACATGCACTTACATCATTAGAGCCACCAAGTGCCAAGTACCAGATTAGACCCTGAAAAGGAAATGTAAATTACAACAAATTTTTTAAAGTAATACTATTAAACATCTTGTCACTAGGATGTTCTGAGTTCTTTTAGGGCAAGAAACATAAAAATAATAATACAAGATGGTAAATTCTATAATCCAGGAGACTACAGTCCAAAGAAGGTGTAAGGAGAGATTGAAATGGAAAAAAGGAGATAGGGTGGATTGACTACCATTACTTTCATCTATTAGTATTTTGTCTCCCTCTTTTCTCCTGGAGACAAACTCTGATTTGGGGGGGAGAAATTATTGCACATCATACTGTGGAGCCACAGGAATATTTTTGAGGTCTTAGGCTAGCCAAACATAGCTATGTCGAACCTGACCACAGCAATTAGTCCATTGATGATCAGACAATTCGAGCTAGACTCATTCACTTCTTTGTGCAGTTTGTCCTTCTTTCAAGGACCATTTGGAAAGAATACTTTCATTGAGATTATTAAATCTGAAAGACACAAGTATAGGGGTTCTGAGAGTAGTACTTCAGTAAGCCACTTACACAGAGGATGCAACGAGGGAGACAGAACCTGAAGGGACCCCAGGATCTCTTCATGCCTGAGCTACTATACCACACAACTCCCAAGAAATTCAATGTGAGGCATCCTCCCTCCACTTGCAGGTAAAAATAATTCTGATTTATAAGGAAGATATCATTATATTATAATTAACTGTTATTATACACATTTAAAACCTTGAATTTCAATGTTGAAATTATTAAAAGGTAGTCATAAGGTCTGCATTGTGGGCTAATAAATTCTGATTTTTTTTTTTTTGCCTTATTGGTTAAGCAAAACTAAAATAGTTCAAAACATAAAAAACAAAATCAAGTTTATGAATTAGACTATGGGGCTTCTGCAAATGACACAATGACTTGTGCTTAACTTGGGTCAGGAGTCAGGCAAGTAGATAAAAATACGTAAAGGAAATGAGGTAGGAGAGAGCAAGTGAGCAGAGAGGAAAGTCTAATTTAAAACTCATTATAAAACACACCTATTAACAATTGAGGACACTACAAGTTCCGTTAGAAGGGTATTTTAACAGACTGCAAAATGAAAGAGAATTTATGAAGTGTTTAGCTGCCAGCATAAAGCTGCTGGAGTTGACAAGTTCATTTTTAGTATTTGATTTTAAAATCCTGGGCACAGCAGTAGCAAGTTAAGATGCAAATTAAATTTTTTAGGAAACAGAAGAGATACACATTTAAACTGAATTTCCTGTGAATAAAAGTTTTGTCATTTCATGGCCCAAATTTCATTTTGAATGGTTTGGGAGGCATTCTGAAATGTTTTTTTTTTCTTTTTTTTCCTTATTTTCTCCTCTAGTTTGTGTTCAGATTCTTCCTTTCTATGCCAAGGTATTGCCACAAGGACAAGGAGGACTTGAGCCTTATTTTAAAAGGAATCAGTGACAAAGGAAACCAAATGGAAGGGCTTTGACCTGAAATCAGGGACAATGCCTCGAGAAGACATTTCCCAAGAGGGCAGCTGCCCAGGGGACACTGGCATAAGTTGCATTGAACCACAATCTGCAGATTTTCCACTTTAAGGGATCTTAGTCAGCCCAAACTAAAAGTCACACCCCTTATCCCTTGATCAACCCAGGTATCACCAGCCTTTTCTCATGGTGTGCCCGCATCTCTTCATAGTTGTCCCTAACACCAAATTCATGTGTTTAAATCCTAACCCCTCAGGTGACAGCCTTTGGAGGTAGGGACTTTGGGAGGTCATTAGATCATGGGGGTGGGGAGTCTGTGAATGGGATTCTGATAAAAGAAGCATGAAAGCTGTCCTTTGCCTTTCCCAGCTCATGACGTTACAGTGAGAGGATGGCCATCTATGAACCAGAGAGGGCCACCAAGTCCTTCCCAGGCATCAAGTCTGGTGGGTGCCTTGATCTTGGACTGTCTGACCTCCAGATAATGCAGAATAAATTCACGTCATTTATAAAATACCCAAAATTATCTTTTTTTTTTTTAAATAGCAGCCCAAATAGATGACACAATTAATAAAGAAGGCTATAAAAATATTTAACGGACTCTATTAATGCTGTAATGATTCTCATTTTCTCTCCTTGAATGACCGGAGATTCACACATGCTAGGCTGTCACTTGATGCTCACATTTTTCCCGTAACTCGATAAGCATAAAGATGCATAGGGTTTGCAAAAAAAAAAAAAAGCAAAAAACAAGTGCATCAGAAGGAAACTGGCATTAGGAATGATATTTTCATAGGGGAAAAGTTAAGTTCTTTTGTTGATGATAGTGATGAGACTGTAAGTGTAGATCCCAAAGCAATATCAACACAACAGTTACAGGATTAGGGATGAGATCATGTTGTTCAGGCCCAGGGCTGTCACTTTGCACTTTGTGGCGTCAGACCAAGCTTGTGCCACCACATTGGCATTGAGCCAAAAGACAAGTGAGGTTGAGAGACTTTAACGTGATATATAAGAGGGGTTCGGTGCACAGGACCCAATACACAAATTAGACACAAATTTGTACACAGCATCAGGCTAGAGAATTCACATCGTGCATTTCATACATTTGTTTCTACTTCTTTGGACCTTTCCCCAAACTGATTTACTTTGTTTTCTTTGTCTTGAACATGTGGGACTGAAATTTTAACCATGCCCCCCACAAATGAAAAGAAAGACTATCAATAACACTGTATCATACCCAGCATATAAAGGGAAAGCAGAATTAGTTGTCACAAATGATAAACAAACAAAAAAATTTACATTTTCACGTCTTTGAAATAGTAGTAATTCTACCAGTACAATCTTCTGTCATCAGAGGATTCCATTTTCTCACATAATCAAAGGCATTTAATATATGGAAAATACCTTTAAGCTTTTACCCTTGTAACTAATTTGTATTTCTAACAGTCTTAATAATTTCACTATTTCTGAAACATTCATAATGAAATTTTAGTATACCTGTGTATGTAGAGTATATGAATATGTGTTTAGACACATAGCCTGTGTATACAAATAACATATATATGAATACATCACAGAAAAAAAGAAATTAGATAAACTTCATAATTTGCTACTATGATGAAAACATGAAGTTGATGTTCACATCCCTTATTCTAATTGGTCTCATGCATATTTTAACTTCTCGAATTCAAGAGAAACGTCAGTTGCACTGTCCTCATTAACAATGATCTAGAGAAGAAATTATATTTCATCAATTTAACTCTGCAGCTATTCCTAGGAAATGTAAGCTATTACTCTGTGGAATTTGCACAAATTTAAATATTTTTGATTGATTTATAAATATGCATGCTTTAATAGTTCTGTAGATGAAAAGTGAATGAAAACTGCTACAAATGTGTAGTGGATTTGAACAATTAAGTAAATGGATGGCAGGTGGTAGGAGCCGGATTTCACACTGTTGGAGTGAGAAGTCACAGATAGGCAAGGGGAGGAGGCTAGAATATTTCACATGGGGAGAGATTAGACTTGGCAACATCAGCATGAATTCAGGTTTAGCTTATTCTAGATTCAAATGGTTACATATAAATGGGGGGGGATGTATATGGTTATCTGCACACAGGATCGTCTATACATACATGTACCTTCTTGCTTCACCAGCTGAGAGAGCCTGGAAGCAACAATAGCTTAATACTCAGATCTTGTTTATCAATATCGTTCTCTAATAAAAGGATCTGGAGCTCCTGAAGCTTTGGAGAAACGTAGATTCTAATACCAAGGCAGGAAATATGCAAGATAAACCTAGAGCATACTTAGTATCAGAAAGTAAGAAATGTTTGGGGGAAAAAGGCAAACGAACCTCATAATTATATTGATGGAAATATGTTGAAGAATCACAAGGCCAACTGGAAGCACTCCACGTGGCCAAAGATGAAAAATTTGAGCTACAAAATAAAGTAATACAATGTAAAGTATAAAATATATGTGCACAAATGAGCCCATTCTGATATTAATAAATGATTTGAATAAATAAGAAAAGATGGTCAAATATTCCATATAGAAGAATTTCAAATAACCTATGTTGATACTGATCTCAGAAAAGTAATTCATAATGCTCCATCACTCCAGTGTGTACTGTGCATACTGAATTGCATGTGTCCACTATGAAGCCATACATTGAAGTCCTAGCACCCAGGTGAACTTATTTGGAAACAGGGTTATTGCACGTGTAATTAGTTAAGAAAAGGACATAATGAAATAAGATGGCCTCTGATCCTGTATGATTGGGTCTTTATTTTAAAAAAAAGAGGTTTGAGCACAGATATATACCCAAGGATACAACATGAAACAGAAGGCAAAAACTGAGATGATGGCTGTACAAACCACAGATTGCCAGCAAACTTCCTGGAATAGATTTTTTTTTCTCACCCTCAGAAGTGATCAACACAGCTGACACCTTTATTGACTACTTCAAGCCTCCATGTTATAATTTAGATCTTGGCCCATATGTTGAAGGCTAGTTCCTCAGAGTGGCACTAAGGGAGAGGGTGGAATATTTAATAGATGGGGCCTAGTGGAAGGAAGTAGGTCATTACAGGTGTGCCCTAGAAGGGGACAAGGAAGTACCAGGCCCTTTCCATCTCTCTCTTTCATTTCCCAGCTGCCATGAGGTGAACACCTGTGCTCCACCACAGGCTTCCACCATGATGTACTACCTCCACACAGACCCAGAAGCAATGGGCCAACTCTCCATGGTCTGACACCTCTAAAACTTTGTGAAAAATTCACTTTTCTCCTTTTACATTAATTATCTCATGTATTTCATCAGAGTGATACAAAGCTAACACAATTCAGGGTTATGAGACAATACATTTCTGTTGTGTAAGCCATCCAGAGTATGTTCCTTATTGTCAGCCCTTGCAAACTAACAGTTATTTGGTTCCAAAAATAAAGAATGGAAAAAAGGAAAAACCACTAATTATGCAGTGGGAAAGCCTAACCTACAGTCTCAGCCACACATGCAGAGCGATAACAACCGTGATGAATCAAATCAATAATACATACCCTTGACATGATGTGGTGACAAAAGTGCTTTATCCATGGTTGTCCTAAAAAAAAAAAAAAATACCATACCTCACTCTAGTTGGGAGAAAAGTATCAGACAAATCCCAAACAAGAAGAGTTCTTAAAAAAATGCCTGGACAGTACTACCCAAACTGTCAAGGTCATCAAAATCAAGCAAAGTCTGAGGGACTGTCACAGCTAGGAGAAGCATAAGGAGACATGACAACTGAATGTAATGTGGTATTTTGGATGGGATCCAGGAACAGAAAAGGACATTAGGTTAAAAGCAAGGACATTTGAATAAAGCATGAACCTTAATTAACAATAATGCCTCGATATTGGTTAATATGAAAAAGCATCACATTAATATAAGATGCTAATTATGGAGAAATTGGTTATAGAGTACAAAGGAAGTTTCTGTATTATCTTCTCAACATTTATGTAAATCTAAAATTTTAGAATAGTAAGATTACTTTTAAGAAGTGAAAAATATTGGATCAGCTACACATTAAGAAACGTATTTAAAATGCGTAAGATAAAGTACTTGAAATACAGGTATATTTTATATGAACCATGGCTTGCAATAATCCCCATGTGCTCATAAAAGTTAACATCCACATTAAATAAAAAATAGTATGATCATAAATTATTTATACAAATCACACAATTCATGTGGCAGAATGTATATTTCAAACATGATCTCCAACACTTTTTTAATCCTTTTAAAAACACAGCTAATGAATTATTTTCTCCTGTCAGTTTACTAGAAATCATAATAATCTCTGACATATTATCCTTAGACTGTTACATAAACAACTTGCGGTTCATTAATTTCAGTTGAATTTTTTATGTTCTACAATAATTATCTAAAAGAAAATAAAAGAGTCAAAGATTTATCAACAGATTTCATCTCCTATATTAAGTCAAAAATCAAACTTGTATCTGGCATGGAGTTGTTCTGTCTTTCATCATCTGTCAGAACATCTCAAAATCAACAGAAGCCAAATTAGACCACCTAAAAAAAATCAGAGGCTCAAAAATGCCAAGTCCTGTATAGTATATTACCTTTCTCAGTGGAATAACACTTTTTTTTTAAGTTTAATTTTATTGGTTCTTTTTATTTATATATGATAGAAGGATCCATTTGTGGGTTTCGTGGGTTTTTTTCCTTTTTAAAAAATTTTTCTCTTGTATTTCAACATATTATACATACATAAGGTACAACTTCCCATTTTTGTGGTTGTACTGGTCATGCATTCATATATGAACATGGGAATGTTCTGTTCGATTCATTCTACAGTGTTTCTTATTCTCATCCCCTCTCTCTTCCCCCTATTCTCCCTGTCCAATCAGGTAAACCTCCACTCCTTTCTCACCTCCACCTATTGTGAGTCAGCATCCATATATCAGAGATAACATTTGACCTTTGATTTGGAGGAACTGGATTATTCTACTTGGCATGATAGTCTCCAGTTCCATACATTTACCAGCATATGCCATAATTCCATTTTTCTTATGGCTGAGTAATATTTCATTGTGTATATATGTCATATTTTCTTTATCCATTCATTTATCTAGGGGTGCCTAGATTGGTTCCATCGCTTAGCTATTGTGAATTGAGCTGCTATAAACATTGATGTGGCCATGTCACTACAGTATGCTGTTTTTAAGTCTTTTGTGTATTTACCAAGGAGGGATAGCTGGGTCAAATGGTGGTTCCATTCCAAGTTTTTTGAGGAATGTCCATACTGCTTAATAGGATCCATTTTGATAAATTATAGAAGTACGGAATATATTTTGTTCTAATTCAGGCCCCAGTACTTCTCCTTACCCTTCCCTTTCCCTACCGCTGCTCCCTTCCTTCTATTGATCTTTCTACCATTTACCCATAGTTTTTTTCTATATTAATTTCTTGTGGATGTATGTGATGGTGAGATTAACTGTGGTATATTTACTAACAGTTCCATACATCCTATACAGGAATAAATAATTGCCAACTGGATTTACCCTTCGCTAATGATTAACATTCATCTCTCCTTGGTGAATCAACCAAGTTTCAACAGTGAAGACCTGTCAGTCTGAGAGTTTGGAAATACATTCATCACAGGAAATAGACTTTCTATAGCTATAGGAAACAGAGGATCAGAAAAGGGATTGAATCAGAGATCAAGTCACCAAAGCATTCAATCAGAGAAGCCATGTTCCAGTAGCAGATATGGAATCACCAAAGGGGAGTCACAAGTAGCTGTGGTCAGCAGGCCCAGAGGTCAGGGGGATAACTGAACACAGTGCTGGTACCTCTATGATTGTCTGTCACATATGGTTAGAAAAAGGCATTCAGAGAATAATGAGCATTGCTTTCTTTTTGTCTTCCACGTTTTAACAAGTATTTTCTACCCACTCTAATTTAGATCCACACCAGGAAATTTAGATCTAATTTAGATCTAATTTAGATCCACACCAGATCCTCACCTATAATCATTGTAGCCATTGTGTGTGCCCTGTGTATGTCCTGCCCTTGTAAAAATAAGACAAAGCTATGAAATGAGTCTGTGCTTGAAATCTTAGCCCATGTGTGTGCAGGACTTTGTTAGAACACTGCTTTGGCCAGAGTGCTCTCTTCATTGGATGACTGAGTTAACCCAAAAAATGTTTTTTAAGATGCATCCCATAAGTTGGAATGTCACAGTGGTGCTGTTTGACAAAGGTTCTCATCAGATATCTAAGAAAGCAAACAAGAGACGCTTGTGATGTGCTATATTTATGTCTAGTCTCGGTGCAATCAGCAGACATATTATATTGGAGACCAAATCTATTAAGAAGCAGAAACACCTAGGGACAAGATAAAGGAGGGAAGGCCAACTAGCAGGCTAGGGTTAGCAGTAGAGGGCCAAAGTAACCCTGAACACAAATGAGAGTAGTCGCAGCCAGCACAAATGGCTTTTAAAAGTGAGCATCAGACCCCTCAGGCTCTGAGTCAGACAGGCCTAGGCCTGAGATTCGGTTCCCTTGCTTAATAGTCATGGATCCCCTTGATCAGTGATTCATTTCTTCTAAGGCTCATTCTTGTCACTCTGTAATTGCATAATACTTTCCAAAAGAGAAACTACTTCAAACTTTGAGAGATAATAATAATAAATGTCCTAAAATCCAGCTCACAATGACTGGCTGACAGGAGGAACTCCATAAACGGTGATCCCATGAAGACAGAAATTTTTATCTATTTGGTTTTTGCTAGATCCACAGCTCCTGCTTACTAACCTTTTGCTGTTCTTGTACTTCTTAGTATAAGATTGTGAAATGTACACTATTTATCAGGAGAGAGATCACGTCGTTCGATTTGTTTTGTTTTGCTTTTTTATCTCCAACCCACTCAGGCATGCCCTACCCTCAAAATGTTTAAGGAGAATAAATTTGTTGATTTCCCAATGTACTAGAGGTCCCAACATTCTGAGCTCAAGCATGAGAATCGGTCTGTTCTAAGATCCTCTCTTCAGTAGCACAGTTTTGCCACAAAACTCCTCACATGAATGCCTTCTTAAAGGTTTGTGGTGACCATTTTTGATTTTTACTTCTGACCTCAGGCACTGTGGCATATCTTTGCTGAACAAAAAGCTGTTATTTTTCCGACACTTGAAGTTGTATGTCATGCTATTGCTATTTTTTTTCTTCTTAACTTCTAGGAGTAGCAAATGCCACTGTTGTTTCATGTAACCTTTTCAGTGTCTTGCATATAAAGTGGGGACAAAAGTATGTCATTTTAAAGGCTAAAGCCATTTCTAAATTCTAGGGTGAATGTCAACATTCTCTCTTTGTTTTTATAGGGGCTTCTTTGGTGACCCTTTTAGTCACGTAGACATAAGGCGGTGAAGAATCGAAAATACAAGTGCTACAGGCCAAGCTACTGAGGATTCCATTTTGCTATAATATAAAAGGCTTTCTTTACTTTGAGTTGAGTCTGTCTTTGCAGAAATTATAATGTCATTAAAATACATTGGTTTCCTCTGGCTCAGGTTAGACAGTGAGAGTGAAAATGGAGTTAATAAAGTCACCCCAAACAACGGGATTCAAACTCCCCAAATATGTAAATAAACCAGCAGCTTGAAGAACACATCCAGTGTCTAAGAGAACACCAATCAGTGACCACAGTCAACATACTAAGAAAGAAAGTTCACCACCAGTTTTGACTTTTCCTTTTTTAAGTTACAATGTCTCTCCTTCTACAATTTAGATTCCACAGTCAGGCAGCCTGGACTTAAATCCTGGGTTAATTATTTATTTGATAAATATTCTTGGGAAATGTATATATGCATCCTTTCTCAGTGCTTCAGAGTCTTATCTGTAAAATATGTATTCTCACCTACATCGTAGCATTGGTGGGATGATTAAATGCACACACATACAGTAGAAATAATATTCTTAGAACAGTGCCTAGTTCACAGCAAGTACTGGATAGGGAGTTGTTATTGATACCACCTGCAGCATTATCCTCAAGGGTTAGTAAGATCTTAAACACGCAGCATTACAGAAGCTATGTTTAGGAACCTGTGTCTTTGCTTTGGGACAAAGTGTGCTCAGGAACAATAAAGCAGTCGTGAGACAGACTGTGGCAGGGAAGTGGTGAGGGAGAAAAGGAGGAAACAAGGAAAACCAGATGGATTTCTGGGACATATAAAGAATGAGCTCAGAAATTTGGGGAAGAAAACTAAATTTTCTGCAATTATCCTATAGGACAGATCAGATTAGTTGTTTGTATATGAAATGATCTAGGGAACTTGGCGGCATTGACTCTAACAACTACATATGAAAACCTGTGCATGTGCCAAACATTCAATCAGGTGTTAGAGATAGAGTTGAAACTTAAATTTTCATGGGGAAGAAAGATAATGAGCAATTAAACAAGTACACACAAGTTAAATACCTACCAACCAATGGTGGCGGTTGCTTCTAAACATAATAGAGAGTAACTTCTCAGCATATATGTTACATATAAGAGGTCAAGAAGAGATTTTCTGAAGTATTTAGACTGAAAACTAAAATATAAGAAAGAAGAAGCCAAAAGGAGTTTACCAGGCAGAGGGAATTCAAAGTTCAAAGGCCTTGAAGTAAAATTTAAACAGATAAAATTAAGAAAAAGAGGCTGGCTGTGTCCAAGGTGCAAAAATGGAAACTGAGACGGAGTTTGGTGTGGCTGGGGGAGTTGCAGAGATGCTATAGGGAGAAAGGCAGAATCCGAGTCATCTCCACCTTGAAGGCTTGTGGGAAAGGGCAAGGATTGCGAAATTTTTTTCTAAAACACAAGTCATACACAAGTTTTAAGAGGCAAAATGAAACCAATATTTTCTAATGCAAAATATTTATATAGCACTCATTATCAGCGATGATGGACTGACTATCCATGATGCTAAAGCCAATCTCTCCATTTATGCCCTAAATTTCATCCCTCCTTGCCTACTGCACCCCAGCAATTCTCCCCTATTTTCTGAATCACCCTGTTCTTCTCTTAGTAGCTATTTCCTAATATAGAGATATGCTGTACTTTTTACTACTATCTTTAAAAATTCTACAATTTTCCCCTCTTTACCACTTTAGTTACTACCAGAAGAAGGAAGGAAGGAAGGAAGGAAGGAAGGAAGGAAGGAAGGAAGGAAGGAAGGAAGGAGGGAAGGAGGACAAAATGACTTTTATAAGTTGTCTTTACTCTCTGGCTGCAATTTATTTCCATTTTCTTTTAATCCCCCTGTAAGTAGACTTTTGGCCACACTATGTCACAGAAATTGCTCAAAGCCCCTTCATTCAGAGTTGATGGATCAGCAACCTTTGTCAAGGTTTGTCACTATCTCCTCCAGGAAACTTCAACCATTGGTTTTCAGGATACCACTGTCTCCTAGTATTCCTCTGACTTACCTGGGTGTTCTTCAGTCCCTTGATGGGTCCTACCCATACCTTGTATCTCCAAATGTTGTCATATACTAATTTCATCTTTATTATGTCTATACCCCCTAGATTATTTATCCAATGTCATGGCTTTAAATAAAATCTATCTTGTGATATCTCTCAAATGTTTATCTCCATCTGAGACCTCTACCCTGAACTTCAAATCTACAATAAAACTATTTAGTGACAACTTGGATATCTTATAGACCTGTGATATAAAGCATGTTAAAAATAGCAACTGATGCCCATCCTTTGCCCTAACAAAAAGAAATAGCTCCTTTTTTGTTAATGGCAGCTTCATTAATTCAATCATACACATGAAACTTGAGGTCATTTTAACTCTTTCCTGTCATTCATCCTTCATCCAATTTATTGGCAAACCTATTTTATTCAAACATCAAAATATAGTCATAATCAGACTACTTATTGCCTCCACTTCTAACATCTCCAGTAAAACCCCCATAATTTCTGATATAGATGAGTGCAATTGGCATCTCTGCTTTTGCTTTTATTCTCCTAAATATATTCTAATAGAGAGAGAGTGGCCATAGTGATCTTTTTTTTTGAAAAAATTATATCATACTTCTTAAACTTTTCAATAGCTTTTCCTTTTCTTAGCAGTTTAAATAAGGTTTTTTTTAAGTTTTAAAATTTTCAAGCCAGAGTTTTTTAAGTTATTTGGCCCTGTTATCATTTTGATGACATCTCCAAATACTTCTCTTTCACTTTGCTTCAATCTCAGCGGCCTGCTTGCTGTTTCTTAAACAGAGTTTCTGCTTTGTACTGGCTCTTCCTACTACTTGGACA
This sequence comes from Marmota marmota marmota, assembly GCF_001458135.2. NCBI lineage: Eukaryota > Metazoa > Chordata > Mammalia > Rodentia > Sciuridae > Marmota > Marmota marmota. The sequence goes on along the minus strand of NW_026000108.1, from coordinate 28,138,094 downwards.
GCTCTTCATCTAGACATTCACATGTCTAGTTCACACAATTCCTACACATCGGAAATAGATGACATGCTAGATATTTCCAGGGAGGCTATTTGATGTGGAATTGTTTAAACAGGTTTTAAAAGACAGGAATAACCAAAGACATCACAAAGGTTCATGTAAGAGAGTAAATACAGGAAAGAGTTACCAACTCTACAACTGGGAGAAAAAAAAAAAACAGGAAGTGTTTGGGTTATAGAACTTCCCAGCTCAGAGGAGTAGCCATGGAATTTTGACTCAGACATCTGAGGATGGTGTTGGAATCTTGGGAACTCAGGAAAAACCCCATGGGGTTTGGTCCCAAGCCACAGAGGAAGAACCATGTTGCAGTCTGAATTATGTCCCTCCCAAATTCATATATTAAAGCCTTAATCCCCAATGTTAGTGAATTTAGAGATAGAGCCCTTAAAAAGGCAATTACAGTTAGGTAAAATGTCAAGGTTCATGAAGCAATATGACTGGTGTCCTTATAAGAAGAGACAAAAGGAATAGCATGCACAGAGAATATCCATGTAAGAATATTTTGAGAAGGTAACTGTCTACAAGCCAAGGACAGAGGCCTGTGGAGAAGCCTTGATCTTAGACTTGCATCCTCCAGGACTGTGAGAAAGCAAGTTCCTGTTGTTTAAACCACCTGTCTGTTGTATTTGGTTTTGGCAGTCAAAGCTATCTAATACAGACCATGATCCTTCTGGGCCTATGTCTCAGGGGATCAAATTAAGAGCCCAGGGAAGCAGGCCTAAAATTCAGAGATGGGGAGGATTCTGATTCTCCAAGAAGCCAGAAAGCCACTGGTTCAGAAAGTGCCAAACAAAACAGAAAACTAAGCTTATCTCTTTCTTCTAGAGTGAAAGGGTCATTTCTAAAGTGATGCTGACAGAAACAGAAAGGAAATAGAAGAACTCCCTTCTTTCCTTCTCCTGCATTCCAGTCTCCCTCTAGATTCTATTGGTAGAACTTAATAAGAAACTGAATGAAAATGGAAAAAAAAAATATGTTTTGCAGAATCCCAACCATCACCAACCAGAAAACTGCATGAGAATCACTTGATTCCTGGCTTCTACCCATACACAGAAAAGATGAGTCAAGTCTCAAAATTGTGTTTAAGGTAAGCCCTCTCGAAATTGTGTTTATCAGATTGTCCAGTTGATTCTGAAGTTCAGCTGGGTTAGGAAATCTTTGACCTGAAACAAACTCTGCATTACATAATAGGGAAACTGAGCAAAGAACATCAAAGTGTTTTATGGCCTTTGACTCAGTTCTGGCTAAATAGAAGAAAAAAATAACACTTAACATCCTAAACATTTGTCACTAGCAATCACTGCCTGATTAACATGGGCTATTTGTTTACCATAATTGTTTTATTCACCTACTGAGGATAAACTGAATGTTTTGCATCCGTTCAAATGAAAATATAATCAGGTATATTAGACTAAAATATTGCATAGTATTTTGTTCAAATGCTTACAAGATGGCAAATAGGCAAGCACCACAAACCCAGCATTTAGCCTTATAAGGTCTAATACATTGTTAGGGAGCTTGAAGAGAAATATGATAGCAAATTGATAAAATACTTAGGGGATAGAAATACTGAATGAAATAGCTCACAGCAAAGGGGGAAAGTGGAATAAATAGATCTAATGGAATGTATTTATACAGATTGAACAAAGTGGGATCTAAAATTTAAAAAAAAACAGATCTACACAAGATAAAATAAAACAAAATTATTCCAGTAAAATCTGAGCAACATTAGAAGGGACATGAAAACCCTTTCCTGATTGAGTGGGAAAACAACTCTTTGTGTTTAAGAAGCATATTTGGTGATGACTAATAGCATTTCTTCAGTGTAGAGCTCTGAATCATAAATCTTTATGATGTAGTTTTAGAAAATGCCCTAGACCATTTATCAAAGGAACAAAATCAATGTCAGTGAAAAGAGCTCCATATTTACCCGGACCTCTGTGCATTTTGATGTAACACAATTTTTAAAACAATTTGTAATACTGGAACTTAATGGAGAAAAAATAGAGGATTTTATATTTAAGATTGAGATAAAAGCTCAACAATGTCTAATTACTACTCTCCCAAAAATGTATTAAAATATAATCCAATTTTTATTAAACTTGTAATTTATTCTCAAAGACAAAGGAATGACAATACTTCTTGGTGTTGGAATCTTATGAAAGTTTTTCTCTGAATTTCAGGCATTCTCCTTCCACTGACCACACAGTAAGCAGAGAAGTGCATGCACAGGACTTTGCATGACATCTGCTGGTTAAGTGTGTGTATGATGCAAAAGCTCATTTTTCTTTCCTCCAAATATATCAATGGATAACATCCCCAAGGCTACCCATGGGAGGATAATGCCCATAGGGCTGGAAGGCTTCCTTTCTGTCACTCAAAGTGTTCCATAGATCCATTATTTAATCCATGAGATTCTATTTTACCCAAATAAAAACTAATAAATTGGAGAATGAAAGCTAGCCTACATGGGACATTTGAAATTTCTCACAACCTTTGTATGATTATTTCCTTGAGTCCTCGTGTTTTCCTCTGAAATACATCAACTAGTTAAACCAGAAAAACGAACTGGTTTGGAAATTTGTAGATAAAGGAAAACAGGACAGAGTTCTAGTAATGCAGACGGTAGAGTTGGCAGATTCTGATCTGAGGGTCAGGAAGAAGCCCTCATCAGTCAAAAAATATTTAACCTTACCTAATACCAGCAGCTCCAGAGGCTGAAGCTGGAGGATCCTAAGTTCAAAGCCAGTCTCAGCAATTTAAGGAGGCACTTAGCAACTCAGCAAGATCCTGTCTCTAATAAAGTATAAAGAAAGAGCACCTCTGGGTTCAATCCCCAGAACCACCAAAAAAAAAAAATTCATAATAACTTTTGGTAATAGCAGTGCTAATACGTTCTTCAAAGGAACTCTGTAGAAATATGATGGGAAAAGTGGACTAGAAACAGAAGATGGGCCTTCCTGCATCATTGCATAAAATATCACTATTAGAAGACTGTATTTTTAGTTCAGATACTTTCCACTGTTGATATGCAGATAATGCAGTGTATCCATTTGAAAATACTTGTAATTATTTTTGTTATTTTTGTACTGATAGTTTCTCCTACTCAGATCCATTCTCTGCTTTTCTGTGTCACAAGTACTGACCTGAATCATCCAGTTTCCCGTATTGACTGGTTTCTGAGTGGAATGGCCAATGAGAGGACCAGCAGGAAAACAGCTGGCAGGAAGAGTTGGATCTCATGGTGTTTCTCCTCCCTTTGTCTCTGCTCAAATGCTGTTTCTTTCATAAGCACAGCTCCTGTCTAGGGGCTCTCCTTCTGGTTCAGGAACTTCCTGTTAGTTACTTCCTGAGTACCCCACTGTCCTTTGTTTCCATGTTTTTTTCCCATGCCTTTTTAATTAGTGACTTTAGTAATGACTCTTTATTTAAACCTTCTCTTAATGTCAAGACTTTTGATGGTGTATCTTGCTATCTGAGACTCAGTTTGCATAAAACAAAAGAAAGAGAGCAGCATGAGAGGGAAAAAGAGTTATGACAGGCCAAGAGGCTACCAGGACAAACCCTATACGTCATACATGAGCATGACTTCCACAAAATGACACACTCAGGTCCGTGAAAGTTTCTACACCTAAAATAATATTGTGTGCATGGAGGTGGCTTTGTGTGTTGCTTCATTGGAACTTAAGCTCTATGAAAGAAAGGGAGTTTTGTGCTTTTAGTTTTGTTTTCATTTTCTTGTTATTTTTTTTGCCTATTGTCCACAAATAACCAAATATTGAGAATTGAGCATAAGTAGCTGTTTATTAAGTATTTCATAAACTAAAGAAGTCACAGGATCATTATTTGGCTTCACAAATTACTGAATAAATGGGTGGCTGGATGGATGGGTGAATAAATAGTCATTGCCTGATTCTCTGTTTTTTTTTTTTTTAATCATCTACATATTCTTGTATCCAACCTTGATTATTTCTCAGAGGTGTAGTAATATGTACTTAGAACTCAATAGACGACTCTTCGGAGATGTGCTATAATGGAGATGGCTTCTACTTAAATATATTGCACAGCAATAAAGAAATAAACTTCCTCTGATCTGAGGAAGTTTATTGCGAGGATCAAAAACATACTTATATATTAATTGTCATAGAAACATTTTTATAAAAACAATTGAATCTCTCTTTATTCTGTCTTTTGGTTAAGTTATTTCACCTCTTCATTTCCTTGTCTTTTTTAACAGGATACAGCATCATACAATAGTCAAGAGCACTAATGTGTTGATAAAAGTTTAACATCTGTCTCTCTAGGAATTAAAGACTAATTTACACCATTTGTTGACTTCTGTGTTGTCAGCATCTCTCCTCATCTTAACAGCCTTATCTCTTATCAGACCCACACAGTCCCTTTTCCAGGTAAACATAGTCACAAATTATGAGCAATCAAACAAATAACTTTTTTCCTGAGGACATTATTCTGGCTACCATACCCACCATGGACAACTTCATGCCACTTACGTGACATCAAGTGGCTCACAAAGTTCCTAAAAATTTATTGGTTCCTGTGAATCAGAAGGAACTGACTCCTGCTACCACAATTCAGAGTGTGAGTTCCAGAGTCAGAATACCAGGATCTGATCTTGACTTTGCAATATACTGTTTGACATTACTTAACTTCCCTATAGCACAATCCTTCCCTCTGAAATGGTGATTGAAAAGATAATACTTTTTCATTGGGTTTCAGAGTCAGCAACAGAGAAAATATAAGTACGGTAATTAGAAAACATAAGTACTCGCTATGGGTTAACTATTATTTTTATGTTTGCATCATCTTTTTAAACATTTTTATGTTTGATATTAGGAGGACAAATGTTCCTTATACAAATAAGCTAACTACTAAATCCCCATATAAATAGTGATCCAGTAATTGGAAAGCTCAAAGCACTTATTTGCTTCCCCAAGGCACATTAACTTATGTTCATAATGATTACTTTTAAATGTATCAAAAGGCTCACAGGCCTTTGGAAACTTCAAAGGAAGATGCAATCAATTTGGCTGTTAGCATTACTTCCACTTTGTACTAGCCAAATTATTAGATGCCACTATGTAACTAAAATAACAAGAGTTAGGAAGGAAAAGGTCCCCTTAAGTGAACTGTAAAGATGGAGTGAAGTGGTCTTAAAATGTAGCCTTGGAAACACTTGGGGGTGTACTTATCTCTGTAAGTACAAGAGTGAAAGCTGAGGGAGGGCTGGCAGAGCAGGGGAGGATACTGACAAAACATCATCTTGAACAAAGCCCACTTACAATATTTTGTGTATTTGACATAAGGGGTTGGAATGATTACCCTATGTCCCTCTGAAGCCCTCTAACCAAATAAAAGTTCCCAAGTATTCTTCTCATTTCAACTGACCAAAATATTCCACATCTCTGGAAACAGAAGAAGACTGCCAGACTGTTCCTTTATTTAGTTGTTCAACTAATCTCCAATGTGAAGGTCCAGGAATTATTCTTCACAAAGGCTCAAACTGGGAAAGGACATGTGAGGCCCAGATGGGATGGACAAGTTTGCTTGTTGTGAATATAGGGAGTCATTCCTGAAGTACTAAGACCATGCAGTGTTTCAGGTCCATTCTGGACTAACTTATGTAAAGGGAAATAGAAATCTGTAGAGGAGGCATCCAGATCCCAAGCGCCTATGACTGAGGTGGGGGATAATGGGATATGAATAGATGGAGGAGCTAAGTAATCAACAAATAAGCTTTGGAATCCCACAAAGAAGCATGTCATTAAGCAGAAAAGGATGATAAGAACAGGAAGTACAATGAATTCAGAGGAGATGACTGTAAACTGGAAAAGCCATGAATGAGGGAATCCATTGATGTGTTTGGGGGACAGTGAGGAAGCCATTGGGCTCACCTTGCCTCTTATTTTGAATTCTCTCTTTTCAACTCAAAATATTAGATTGTTAATTTAGCCATCTTGCATTAAATTTTCCAGGTTTTTTTAATAAGGAAAAGAGAAAAATTCCTAAAAACTATCAGTTTTGTGAATATTTTTCATTTTCCTCATGTCACTTTCTTAGCATGGCCTGAAGACATTTTTCAAAAACTCTTTAGCCTCTTCTAGCAGGTGTACTATAAAGGAAACCTATATTTTAACCTCCTGGCCAGATTTGAATTTTTCAGGGATGCCAAATGTTGGAGGCCAAAACAGTCTGATGGAGGGAGGTTTGCACATCAAAAACAGTAGGTGTGCTACTGTTCTGTTTCTTTTCAGGCCTTTGTGCCGGTTTTTTTTTTTTTTTTTTTTTCATTTCAATGTGAAAAACAAAGGGTCCTGAAAATAATGTACTGATAAAAAAGATACTGAATAAAATCAAGGAGGTATGTTTATTATGGTTTCTCTACATTTTTCATCAGTCTTATATTTATAATTGTACTTTCCAAAATTCATTGTTTTGACCCTAATATATATTTTGGCATAATACACTGATATGATACATTTATATCAGATTATTTGGCTTAATTAGTAAACCTTATTTCCAAGAGCAGAGTTAATTGTTACTCCCTTTCTCTTCCTGATTCTGTAATTAGAAAATAACAGGGCACCTTATGGAAGCATATAACCTGCTCTCCCAACAATGAGCAACAGAGAACCCAATAGAATTTATTAAGACAAAAACTCCAAGAACATGAGGGCAAAGACCTGGCAGTGTCTGATTTGTTTACTACTATATCCTCAGAACTGGATGCAATATTTAGCACATAGTAGACACCACAAAACATGCATTAAATGAACAAATGGGTGGATGGATGGATGGATGCTTCCTAAAGAAAGAAACTTCTTCAAGTCATTAAAGTCATAACACTTAGTATCATATCTGACATGAAACTGGACGGGATTTGGTAATTAGCTTAATGAAAAAACAATTATGAATTATGACTGACTGAATGAATTAACTCATCTCCACTGGGGGGAAAAATGCACTATGGTCCAACAGGAATGGAATCTGCAGTGGTCCCTCCTTATCCACAGTTTCACTTTCTATGGTTTCAGTAATCCAAGGTCAACTGAGATCTGAAACCATTAAATGAAACAAAAGTCCAGAAAAACAATGATTTTATGTAACATTTATTATCATGTATTGTTATATTTGTTCTATTTTACTATTAGTTAATATTGTTAATCTCTTGTTTTGCCTAACTTATAAATAAAATTTGATCACAAATATGTATATATATAGGAAAAAGCATAGGATTTTCAGGCATCTGTGGAAACATTCCCCTATAAAGAGGGACTAATATATTTCATCTCTGATGCTTTCTCTTATCAAATATATATTAAAAATTTCAATCTATCCACTGACTCTATCATCCTAATATTTCTAAAAGAAAGGCCACCTTGTTTGCCTGGTGAGCAGAAGCCCTAGCCTTCAAACTAACAAATAGTGAGTGTTGCACTTCCTCATTGATGCTTGTAAGGGGGCATGGCAGGTTTGCATCTGCATGTGTCTGTGTTGGTCATGATGCAGATATTACTGTAGTTGGGCTCCTGGCTTTTAAGCTGCCAAGGAAAGTATCCTGTCAGAGTCCAGAGTCCTGGGAGAGATGTATATGTTTTCATGTATGTCTCACTTTCACTTGTCAGATTAATAAAAAAAAATTAAAAGTGATAGAATTGGTGTCCTTCTCTGAAGCAAGGACCATAATCCATTGGTTTTCTATTTCTGCCAGAGCTCAGGGAGAAGCTCACTCCTGTTCTCACTTCCACGGCCTCAGGATCAATTCAGGAGTTTCCAGTGGATAGAAATCATTATTGAACTATAGTGTCCTTTGTAGTCAGCCATAGTCCCTTGGACCTGCAACTCCAAATTTAAGTAAAAGCCTACCAAGAAATAGCATTTCTTCCTTTTTTTATTTCTTAGAAAGCATTGATATTTAGGGGCTTTGTGTGTGTGTGTGTGTGTGTGTGTGTGTACACACTTCAAATATATTTTTTTTTCTCTGAACCCTGGGAAGACAATAATTGTACTTCTAGTCTATTTACAGAAAGCTATAGTAGAAAAGCTATTCTCTTCTTAGACACCTTTAGAAAATTTAGAGTATTGAAACATGAGCATATAAGACCATGTTGCCCTGTGCCTTTATGCCCTTGAAGATGATGATCAGTCTAGAGAAGAAGCCTATCCTACCTTATGTGCCTGGTAGGTTCATTGAGCTTGAATTGTGCATTCTCCGTGTTCATGTTCTACTCTATATGAAAAGTATCACTCCTCCAATTTCCATCCATGGTACACTTTGTTCCTCTCTTCTAACTTGTAACATTTAAAGCACTGTATTATAATGATTTATGCTTGAATATGATAGTTTTGAGACAAAAACTGATTTATTTATCTCCTTCTGTCTTGTAAGACTATATACTAAGTAAAATGTTGGTTGAGTAGTGTGATGGATGTATGGATGGAGACAGAGATGAACAGATGGGAGGGATCTGCATACACTAGAGCCAAGGAACCTCAGCTCTGAACAGTGAAAGGGCAAACTCATTAACTTGCCTCAGGCCCCAAAGATGCAAAGGTAAATAAAGAATCTTCAATTATTCAGAGTTTTCAATAGAGCTAAGTGATACAATGAAGAGTTTGTCTACTCGGTTTTCAAGAAATGCTTTCTATTAATAAAAATGGTAGAAAGTTTTTGAGCAGTTAGATCTGATTGGTAAGAACAGCAACAAATGTCTCAACCAGCAATAAGCAGGTGGCAGATGAGGTAAGATGGGGAGGGAATTGATTGCCTTTTCTCCCACTTGTATCAGTTGGGATGAACTCAGTCAGAGTGACTTAAATTGGCATATATGATAAGTCAAAGAGGATTCAGAGCTTTCCCAGAAATCAGAAATGGGATCATTGCCAGATGTACTGGGAAGCATTGTTTAAGTATAAAGGATTGCCATTTGGCCTTTCTTCTTAAAAAAAATAAAACTAAAGTATAAAATGAAGACTTTTGTGAGTATAGATAATAATAATGTATTATGTATTTTAAAAGCTAGAAAAAAGGATTTTTGAAGAGTCATCATAAAGAAATGAAATAATGGCCAGGTACAGTTGCATGTGCCTGTAATCCCATCAGGAGGCTGAGGCAGGAGGATCACAAGGTCAAAGCCAGCCTCCACAATGCTAAGCAACTCAGGAGACCCTGTCTCTAAATAAAATACAAAATAGATATGGGAATGTGGCTCAGTGGTCAATTGCCCCTGAGTTTAATTTCCAGTAAATGCCCCCCCCCAAAAAAAAAAAGCAATGATAAATGTTTGAGGATAAAGATATATCCAACTGGATCCATTATCGAAGGGCAGGTCCCTTCCATCTGATACATTTGTAGACACAATGTATACGTGTATTGAAACAGCACATAGCAACCTATGAATATGTCTATGTATCAGTTAAAAAACACAAATTTAATAGATATAAAAATTAAGATAAAATGAAACTTTCTAGCTCTCTATGTTCATATGAATGCATTGTCTTGTTCCATCAGTAATGATAATAGTAACTCACTAGTAAATCTCATTGAATTTCATAAGGGATTTTAATATGAAAGTTATGAAAAACTATCACCAAAAGAATCCTCACATAGTCACATTTAATACCTCCTTTTTGGTAAGAGGTAAGGTTCTTCCTTACTCCACCTGCCAACCAATTTGGATTTGTACATAAAGTCTATAAATTTTCACATTTTTTTTCTTTGTTGGGCTGAGAATTAAACTAAGCTCTTCATGTATTCTAAGTGCCCACTATCACTAAAATATGCCCACAGCCCTAAGTTAATATATTTTAATATTACAATTTTTAAGCTTTCAGAGACCACTTATGACATTGGTGTCAAATAGTCTTCAAGTTGACTTTTTCAGATATGTGACACATAAACTATAATATTGTCACCATTCTTCCTCCTTTCCCCGTAGATCAACCACAAAACCCAGGGCCTCAGTATCCTGAGGACAGATTTCCAGGCAGCCATTACCAAGGGGTTTGAATTGGCGTGCAAAATGATTCCTGTTTATTTTCTCGGCCCTAAGCAGATTTATTGAGAGCCAGTACAGATGAAGAGATTCACAGGTTTTTATCTTGATATAAGTCAAAGCAGGTGATCACAGAAAAAAAAAATCCCTGTGACAAGCTTGTGATTATCAGTAACCAAACTGTTGGAGTGACTCTAAAAGAAAAAAATAATCTTCTCAACCCTTGAGAGGAATCAGTGGCATAGAATTAACGAAAAGCACAAGGAAACCTTTCTCATCTTATCAATTGACTCTGAATAATTACTCCATATTAATTTTGAACAACATCATGCTATGAGAATTGAAGAAGACATGCTCTGCCCTGGAAAGATTCCAACCAGAGAAAGAGCTCTGATGTTAAGCTAAGGAGGCATCAAGCACTATTAAGGAATAGAGCAAAAGTATAAACCAGATAGAGAAATCAGGTTTAAAAAAATAAAACAGCAAATGGCATGGTGTATTAAGTCATTTAACAGTTTTAATGCAATGTTTCCCAAACTTCAGGTATTTTAAAAAATATTTTAATATTTCTGCATACTACCTGTATAACTATTTAACTGAGTTTTAAATTAATTAGTTTTTAATTAACGTTTTTATTCAGTAGTTTTTGAATTACAGAAGCGTTGTAACATTTTACATTAATATGATGCATTTGTCATAGCTAGTAAACCAAGACTGATAGATTATTATTACCTAAAGGCTATAGTTTTTTTGATAATTCCTCAACTTTTACTGATTGTACCTTTTATAGATCAAAATTCCATCTGGAATACACATTACATTTAGTCATCATTGTCTCCCTAGAATCCTCTTAGCTGTGTCAACTTCACAGATTTTCTTTTTTTCTGATGACCTTGTCACTTTGGGAGAGTATGGGTTAGATAATTTTGTAGAGAATCTCTTGGTTGGAATTTGTCTGATGTTTTTCCCCTGACTGGGTTTATGGATTTTTGCAAGGAAGACTGCAGAGTTAAAGGGCCTTTCTTATCACATCATATCAGGATTACACACTATCAAGGTGGTTTACCTCTAAAGATATAACATGTTTACATTTCACTTCAACCTTCTATAAGTAGCAGAGTTCAGGTCCCACTTTTGATGGTATGATTGCATTTTCAAATATATTTTCACTCTATTTTCCCCTTGTGTTTCAGGGTGGACAATTTTCTGTCAAACTGTCTTTAAGTTCACGAATTCTTCCTCTGCTGCATCAAGTCCACTGATGAATCCACAAGCATTCTTCATCTCAGTTATTGTCCTTTGTTTCTAACATTTCCATTTAATTTCTTCTCTGGCTTCCACCTTTCTATTGAAATTCTTTTCTCCTCATATAAAGCCTTAACATATTAATCATGGTTCATGTAGAAGTGTTCTGATAGTTCCAACATCTGGGTCATATCTGAGTATAGTTTTATGCATTGCTTGGCACGTTGAGAGTATATTGTTATTTACTCATTCTTTTACATTTCTCAGGATTCTGTTGAAAGTTTAACATTGTGTGCAGAATACTGAGATTAAGAAATGGGTGCCCTTCTTCTCTAGCTACATTTTCAGCGTGAGAGCTTGAAGGCAACAAAGTTGTCATTACAGTCAGAATTGATTTGGATTTGAGTCCTCTTTTTGCTATTATCCCTTCAGTGGTTTACAGGATTCAACTTCCCCTAGTGTTACCTTGCAGCTAAGGGCAAGATTGATTCGCAGGAGGACATATACCAACCTTCTACAGGAAGTTTCAGGTCTTCCCTGTGCTCCTGCACTTCAAAGAGGCTCTTGCTGCAAGCTTTTCTCCTTCCCCATCAAGAAATTGTTGTGATTTTTATTCTATTGTGTGCTTACCGGCCTAATGGTATATTTTTCTGTTACCCTGATGCAGCCTCATATCACTACTTAGGGCATTCTCAAGGATGCTTCTCTTGCAGTGGTAGCAGGCCTCTTGTGATCTGACTCAAAAATTCCCTGTGACTACCAAGATATACAACTTTTCCTGTTCTTAACCTCAATAGGTCTTGACCTTTGACTAGCATATGACAAGAGTTTTCTGCCATTAGCCCTGTGACAGAACCTCTTTTTCCTGGGGAGAAGAAGCCAGGTGAACTTTCTGGCTTTGCCAAGAAATGACCTCTCTCCTTCTCCAGGATTGAATCATGAGGGAAGCATTCTGTCTCTTCTCACCTCCCCCTAATCTTTCTTGTGAGCATATTATGGAGTGCTGTGTAGAGCAGCCTACAAAGGAGTGAAAATCCCCCTTGAATTGTCAGTTGGAAGAAGTTCTACATTGTCATCCTTACCCACATTCCACTTTTAGTAACTTAAAAAAAAGAAAAGGAAAGAAAGAAAGAAAGAAAGAAAGAAAGAAAGAAAGAAAGAAAGAAAAGAAAAAATTTAGGTGATTATAAACTTGCATGGAAGCCCCGTTTTATAGTTTGAATATGAGTAGTTCTCCAAAAGATCATGTGTGAAACAATGCGAGAATGTTCAGAGGTGAAATTATTAGATTATTAGAGCAATAACCTTGCTGATTAATTCATCCACTAAGATGTATTAACTGGATGTAATGAGAGGACAAAGTGTGGCTGGAGGAAGTAGATCACTGGAGATATGACTTTGAGGTTTATATTTTGCCTCTTGTGAACAGAGCTCTCTGCTTCCTTACTGTCATGTAATGAACTGCTTTCCTCTGCCATGCCCTTCCACCATGAAGTGCTGCCTCACCTCAGGTCCAGAGCTATGAGGTTGATTGTCTATGGACTGAACTCCTGAAAGCATGAATAAAAATAAGCATTTTTTTCCTCTAAATTGTTCTTCTCAAATTTTTTGATTACAGCATGAAAACTTCACTAAAAAAGAAATTGGTACCAGGAGTGGGGTTGTTGCTGTGACGAACCTGAGCATGTGGTTCAGCCTTTGGAGCTGGTTTGGGGTGGGATGGTGATTTTTAGAACTTTAGTGATGACAATCTGGAAAAACTTTAGAAGGTTGTAAGTAGAGCTTAATGGGTGATTCTGGTGGGCCTCAGAAGATCAGAATGCTGATAAGACTGTGAAGAGTAAAGACTGAGCTTATGAGGTTTCAAAACATGAAGACCCTTATTGGAATTTGGACTAGAAGCCATTTATGTTATGTTCCAGCAAATAAGCCATTTACATTTTTTTCCATGTCCTGATACTTTCTATAGACTAAATTTAGAGGTGATGGACTAATTAATCTGGTGGAGGAAGTTTCGAAATATCACAGCACTCATGCAATGACATGGATATTTCTGATGGCTTTTAGCTAAGTTACCTATGATAACAAGGAGAAGAATGCAGAGCAGAAATATTTTTTAAAATATTTAGCCAAAAAAAAGTGCATGTAGAACTAGGACCAAGGAAGTTGTGGTTATTGAAAAGATTATAGCTACTAAAATGATGGCAAGTATTTTACATAGATACAACAGGAAAGACAGCTTAAGGGCATCTCATGAATTGATAAGACCATATCCATAACAGACTCAAGAATGTAAAAATAAATACTCCTTTGAGATGAGATTGTGGGCGCACCCTGCTTACATAGGAGACCCTAGGAAGTGGTTTCCCTGTGTCTGGGCACACACACACTCAGAGGCTGCTTCAACTGTGGTCCCAGGAGGACTATTTACTACTAGATACACTGACAGATCTTGGTATCAATCATGATATGCTGATTCTGCAGGAATGCAAAATGCTAGAGTAAGGGGGTCATGGAAGCTTGCACCAAGATCTCAAAGAAAGATCTTGGAGTCCAAGCAAAATTTAGCAGGATTGAAATCCCTTCAGGCTGCCCCTGAGAGGGTAAAGTATGAAGATGTGAGAAGGAAGTCAAAGCTGCAATGGAGACCTCCAAGATTAAGAGATGCCAGTAGCATGGAGTGCCTGCTCAGGAAAGCTCAATAAATTGAACAGAGGCAAGCCAAGAGAGAGGCCATGTGGGCTGCAACCAGAAAGACCATATTGGCAGAGCTACACAAACTCTTTGCTGAGAATAGCACAATGCCCTATGCCACAAATTTTGGACACGGAACTACAGAACTTGTTTGCCCAGTGGAATTTTGGTCTTGCTTTAGTCCCGTCCCTTCTGTTTATGCCTCTACATTTTCATTGTGTAATGGAAATGTTCATGCCATTACATATTTATATATATAAATATATAATGGCTCCTGTGTAAGCAGGGTGAGCCCACAATCTCATTTTATAT
>NW_026000108.1:28115632-28122492 GCF_001458135.2 Marmota marmota marmota | reverse complement strand
TAACAAAACAGCATGGTATTGGCACCAAAACACACATGCAGATGAATGATAAAGAATAGAAGACACAGACACAAACCCACATAAATAGAGTTATCTCATATTAGACAAAGGTGCCAAAAACATACATTGAGGAGAAAATAAACTATTAAACAAACAGTGCTGGGAAAACTGGAAATCCATATGCAGCAAAATGAAATTAAACCCCTATCTCTCACCCTGCACAAAAATCAACTCAAAGTAGATCAAGAACCTAAGCATTAGAACAAAGAACCTATGCCTACTAGAAGAAAAAGTAGGCCCAAATCTACATCATGTCAAATTAGGAACTGCCTTCCTTAACAATACTTCTAAAGCATAAGAAGTAAAATCAAGAATCAACAAATGAGATAGTATCAAACTAAAAATCTTCTGTTACAGCAAAGGAAACAATCAAGAATGTGAAGAGAGGGCCTACAGAATGGGAGAAAATCTTTGCCACCTATATATACCTCAGATAAAGCATTAATCTCCAAGATATATAAAGAACTCAAAAAACACCAAAAAAAAAAAAAAAAAAAAAAAAAAACAAATAACTCAATCAATAAATAAGGGAAAGAACTGAACAGACACTTCACTAAAGAAGAAATGCTATTGGTCAAAAAACATGAAAAAATGTTCATCATCTCCAGTACTTAGAGAAATACAAATTAAAACTACACTGAGATTTCATCTTACTAGAATGGCAATCAAGAATACAAGTAACAATAAATGTTGGATGTGGGGTAAATGGTACACACATTGTTGGAGGGACTGCAAATTGGTGTAACCACTCTGGAAAGCAGTATGGAAATTTCTCAGAAAACTTGGAATAGAACCATCATTTGATCCAGTTATCCCATTCCTTAGTTATATACCCAGGTCTTAAAATCAGCATACTGCACTGCTGTAGCCACATCAATGTTTATAGGAGTTCAATTCACAATAGCTGAACTATGGAACCAACCTAGATGCCCTTCAACAGATGAATGGATAAAGAAAACGTGGCATATATACACAGTGGAATATCATCACTAAGCCATAAAGAGAAATGAAATTATGGCATTTGCCAGTAAATGGATGGAACTGAGGACTATCATGCTAAGTGAAATAAGCCAATCCCTCAAAACCTGCAGGCTTTTCTCTGATATGCAAATGCTACTTTACAATGTGGGGTGGGGGATAGGGAAGAATAGAAATTAATTGGATTAGACATATGGGAATGAAGGGAAGGTAGAGGGAATGGAAATAGGAAAGATAGTAGAATGAATCAGGCATTATTTTCCTATGTTCATATATGAATACATTACCATTGTAATCCACATCATGTACAACCAGAAGAATGAGAAGTTGTACTCCATGTATGTATATTATGTCAAAATACATTTTAATATCATGAATAACTAAAAAGAATAAATAAAAATTAACTTAAAAAATAAGTACCCGAACTTTCTTCAACTTCAGGTCAGTTTGTAGAGCTGTGGCCTCAATTCTCTGTTGGATTCAAGAAATTTTATGATTTTATTGATCATCTTTCTTGTAGCAACAACAATAAAAGCAGTTAGAGTGTAGACAATGCTTTTCCCAGTTTTTGTTCCCCAGTTTTTCCCCAATTATTGGCAGAAACCAAAATTCTCCAGTACATTTTTCAATGAACATCTAATAACTATTTAATGCTCATTTGTATCCACCTGGAATCATTGAGTTCACTACCAATATTCTGAATATTAGACTGTACTAAAAGAAAAAATGGGCTGGATATTAAGAAATCTGGATTGTACCCTGCTTTAGCACTAGGTATGTGGCCTGTGAAAAGTTACTTGAATACTCTGGACTTTATTCTTCTTGTGTGCAAAATAATGTCACATCATGTTGATCCCTAAGATCTTTTCCTGCTCTTTCATCTGTTACTTTTCAGTTCTTAGAAGCAAAACCTATATTTTTACAGGCTTTTAATTGTGTGTCCACTCTCTACTTAATGGAGAGTTAAAATTAAAACCCAAAGAGACAAATTTTCATTATAAGTAAACTACTTCTGGCAGCAAGTCAGATCTTGATCAATCTTACTAAACGCTAAGTGTTACTTTAAGTAGTGAGGACAGTCATCCCCAAAGAGCACTTGCACTTGCTGAGTAGTGCATTAATTCCAACAATTTATCAAATTCTTGGCAAACTGTAGATCCAGATGCTGTGACTCTACAGAGTGGAAAAGTTGAGTTTTTCTATAAATAATAGTCACAGAATTGTTCCCCATATTTCCAAGAGGAAGTGGAATTTATATTTCACATGAAGGATCAAATTATATTGGATCTCTGTATTTCATAAAATATATTTATGTATTCACTTTATTATACATTTTTACACTAAAAGAAACATCCAAATGCTACATTTGGTTGAGCTAATGTTTATCTTTTCAAGACTTCAACTTAACTCTTGATTTAAAGCACAATAAGAATTGCTTGCTGAATATTTACAGTAGAAAATATAATAACATTTTTCATAGTGAAAAATATATGCTAGGATATTTAGTCTTTGGCTTGTCACCTCACTGCCTCTAGAAGAAATATTGATTTTTTTTTAATCTACCTGTCTCTTCTTGTTCTCTAACTTTATTTGATAAATGTTGACATAGAATTTGTGCAAATGTCAACTATCAATGTTAGACATATTTCATTTTTGTTAATAAAATGCAAGCTTGAAACTAACAGACCTCTTCTACTGAGCATTCCCTGATCACTGTGAAAAAGGAGTGCTCCTGACTGATGTGCATGGGGGTCTAGTGTTAAGTGAGGCACAGATTCTCCCACCTTCTGAGAATAGTCTTGACTCCAGGTGAGCTTTCAGATGTGCTATACCTAAAGCCTGCCTCTCTCCTGTGTAAACTAGTGTCAAACACAAGGATTTCTGTGCATACGTCATCTTCTAGTTCTTTGAACCAACTCACTGCAATCAAATTTTTGAGTGAAAATTATGCACAAAATATCATGTATGATGAGATGAGGCATATAAATGTAAGTAATGTATTTTTTGCTTTTAATATGCTTGCAGTTTCAGGGAAAACAAAAGCAAGTAAATATATAGCATTACAAGGCGGAGTGTCAAACCTGATAATCATCAGCAAACTCTGTATTTCAGGAATTATCCTATACCCTTGTTGCAGTGCTTTAAAGCAACGATTCTGAAACCCAACTGATTGTCAAGAGTCTACTGAAATCCCAGATGTAGATTTGAATTTTTAGAAAACTCAACAATGATTCTAATGATCAGCCACCTTTGGTAGCCATTACTTCAGAGTTTTAAAAAGCAAATAACATTTTCTTTAGCCTACTTTTTTCCTGGTAATATAGTTGTATGAAGGGGAAAGCCTTAATTAGTGCTTAGGTATAAAAGGAAGCCTCTCACCCAAGGTTGGAACCTTAATGGTAACAGGGAGAATAGACAAGGCTCGGCATCAGCACAGAAGGACATGTTGACTATGTTGTCCCTTGTCGCCAGTGTGCCAAATAAGCCAGGCCTATGCCAATCAGCCCTGGCAACTCTCCTGGTCACGAAGATATACCTACAGTTCTTCAAATCCTATGAGATGAAGCTTCTTAATTATTGTTGTTACGGTTTGGATATATGGTGCTCCCCAAAGGCTGATGTGTGAGACAAGGTGAGAATATTCAGAGGTGATTGGGTTCTGAGAACTGTGAGTGGTATGGATTAACTGAGTGGTAACTGTAGGCATCTTACTGTGGCTAGAGGAAGTGGGTCACTAGGGGCATGACTTTGAGGCTTCTGTTTGTGCCCTGCAGTATAATTTTAGCTTGGTCAGCATTTGAATGAAGTCCAAGCCAGTGACTAAGCTCACATTCCCAAGGTATTTGCACTTTTGCATTCTTTGCCTGCCCCAAAGTGGTGACATTCTAACAGTCACAACTTAGTGAGAATTTTACTCCATGTATTTCCATCCTGAAATATTTCTACTTTGTCTTATTTCTTCTTGGATAAAAATTGTTGAGTCAGTAAAGGAGACTTAGAAGGAGGAAAATACTTACCTCTAACTCCAGTTGTAGTACCACTTCCATTTATCCTGTATCCCCAAAGCTATTGGATCTTAAAAAAAAAAAAAAAAAAAAATTCTTTAAATCACCCATATTCCTCTTTTCTGTTCTATTTTGTTTTGACACTAGTTCCTGCCAATGTAGATGGTTTTGAAGCCAGAATTAGATTCAGTATAAATAGGTAAATCAAGTCAGGTTAGATTGAGTCAGGCCTATATTGAGTGAGTCCCACAAGTTGAAGGCTGTCTCCTGAGAGACTGAAATGTTAATTCCTGCAGAGCCCTTCCTCCACCCTTATCAAGAAACTGCCCTTGCTCCAATCTGTTGCCAAGGTAACCTGTCCCAGGAATTACCCCTCCCTACAGGGAGCTCTAAGGTTGTTAATGTGTCCTGGGCTGCACCATCCTGCCCTTTCCCCTTCAGCCCACCTGTGTCCCGCCTTTGGGCCATCCCACCAAGCATTCCTGGGACTAGTCCTGGGCCTAGTCACATACACAGAAAGAAGAAAGATAAGGGAGGAAAGGCAGGAGAACAAAGGAAGCGTACATATAAAAACAACAGAACACCTCACTTCTGCTGATACTAAGATAACAGCTATGGTTCCCTTCCCCGCTCCCCAGGGGAAGTCTATGTTACCCCTTTTTAAATAAACCCTGCTTTATAAACTGGTCACCGGTAACTGGCAGTATCAGTTTCAATAAATTACAAAAGGAAAGAATTTTATGTACTTGATTAAAGACATGGCAAAAGTACACAACTGTATATTCATGAACTTTTTGATATCTTGCTAATTATGTTGCTTAGGCTATTAAGTCTCTAAAAATGAAACAAAAACAACACTGTGGTTCAAAACTCCTTTACACTCTTAAAAACTGATGACCTTGAATTGCTTTTGTTTGTGGTGATTATTCCTAGTATATTTACCATACTAAAATTTAGGTAGAAGATTTTGTCATTTTTATTAATTAGTCCATTTTAAATAACAATTATACAAACTATGCATTAACAGAAATGACATCATTTCATTTTTAAAAAACTGTATATTTTCTGAAACAAAATAAATAATGAAAAAAAAGCATTAATTAATTTTTTTTTCCAAATTGCAATATCTGGCTACATACACACACATGCACATAAACAGCTGGCACACAAACAGCTGGAATCTCCTATCCTTGCATTCAACCTTCACACATCATGTAAACTCTAACTTCCTACATAGAAATGAGAATATAAATGGAAAACGTAGATAACATCTTAGTAGTATTATAAAGGGTTTTTATGTTTTCTTCTAGAATTCCTTGACAGGGCTTCTATAACTTGCCCCTTTCCCTCCCCCCCGCCCCCGCCGCGAAAAAAAAAACAAAAACCTATTTGAGAACTGCTGCCCTAAGTAGTAATCACACTTAAAAGAACTATCAGTCTCATCTTACTATTGTGTCATCTAGAAACACAACAGTGGTACATAGATTTTCATCACGGGGAAAGTAACAATTAAATGTGCAGATTCATTTTTCCATTCATGTACCTTGATTACTTGCTCAGGTGCAGAGACATGGGAGGCATTTCATTCAGCACCTCCAGTTTTGCTGCCATCAGGTCTTCTAGCAGTTTGTACATGACCAGGAAGTTCCCATGGGTGGAATAAGACTTGCCTTACTATGTTTATTGCTCCCATACTTTAGGTTGGAATTTCGCATCTCCTTCCAAAAACTATTCAGGGAAAATGGAGAAGGCCTACAAATTATATTTGGAGTAACATTTTCAATGTGAAAAATAGAATTCATAAAATCACAAAGGAAACATTACATTGAAATATAGTGTCATTACATTCTTCATTAAGATATAATGAGTGGTCTTTTTAATAATACACAAACTCACCAAATCTAG
Source organism: Marmota marmota marmota (assembly GCF_001458135.2). NCBI lineage: Eukaryota > Metazoa > Chordata > Mammalia > Rodentia > Sciuridae > Marmota > Marmota marmota. The sequence goes on along the minus strand of NW_026000108.1, from coordinate 28,116,544 downwards.
AGATGAAAAACCAATATCATGTCAAAGTTAATGTGGTTAAACCACATTTCAAGATATCTGGAACAATTGTGAACTAATATGAAAATGTCTTCTATTTCTATTGTGACAAATCAGACACTATTAATGCAGATGGAATTACTTATCTTCTTTTTTTTTTCATACACACCCTAAAATCTATCTGCAGATGCCTTGGAGACCTGTGAACTCTAAGTGAAAGAATGTTTTGGGGTTTTGCATGATCCTCAAAAGAGCAGCAACACAACCACCTGGAAACTTGTTAGAATGAAACATTTGAAAGCTCTTCTTCCACCCAGTAAATCAGTAACTCAAACTGGGTTCCTGTAATCTGTATTTTCAACAGATGCTGATGCACACTAACATTTGGAAACCAACATCCTAGAAGTTCATTCTGCCTAGGAGCAAACTATGCCCCACAGTAAGGAAGGGCAGGCAAGGAGGCACAGTCAAGATATGGAGTACAGTGGAACACTGTGGGAGTTCATGCCAAATCCCTGCATAGGTAACACGTGCGAGAATCATGAAATACTAGAAAGAGATGACCTGGAGTTCATCTATCCCAAGACTGGTGTTTTATCTTATGTTACATTATAGCTCAGTGTTGTTCATAAGTATATTGGAAATGCCTGAGTTTAAGAATGAGGTTCTGGGTTGAATTTGAATAAATGAATGAGTGATTCATGTCAAGACCAGCTGTCTATATGGATGAATGTGCAGATGGTTAAAGAATAACAACACTTGAGTGGCCCGCGGAGGGGCAGAGCTGCCAACCACTCCTGCAAGGTAGGCGGGCCTGCGACCCACCGGCAGAACAGGCGCAGCGGCCTGCTGAGGAGCAGAGCCGCCCCCTCCCCCCGCGCCGGCAAGGTAGATGGAACTGTGACCACCCACAGA
>NW_026000108.1:28054899-28111309 GCF_001458135.2 Marmota marmota marmota | reverse complement strand
GGGAGGGGAGGGGGGATAGTAGAGGATAGGAAAGGCAGCAGAACATGACAGACACTAGTATGGCAATATGTAAATCAATGGATGTGTAACTGATGTGATTCTGCAATCTGTGTATGGGGTAAAAATGGGAGCTCATAACCCACTTGAATCAAAGTGTGAAATATGATATATCAAGAACTATGTAATGTTTTGTATAACCAACAATAAAAAATTTAAAAAAAAAGAATAACAACACTTAAGCAATATATTTTCTCTTTCAAATATAGCCAATTCTTTTATCTTTAAGAGAAAAGAATTTATGATGGGTATTAAGAAGTTTGTCCAAAGTCAATGGCAAATTAGTCTGCAAGACTGAATTAGGCACTTGGGGCTTCTGACCAGAATCTAATGCTGATACTCTTACGTATGTCACAGGGCAGTGACTTCACAGCCTAAACTATGAAATTTTACAGGCTGTGACCCCAGAGTCTCCTACAGACTGATTGCTCCTCTCTGAGATAATATAAATTAGATAAATAACTCCTTTAATGTTGAGTATAACATTTTATTAAATGTCTACTAGTGGCATTTTAAGGTTTTTTTTTTTTAACATGCTATGCAAAACACTTTAAACCCCAAATAGACTCCACAAGAACAGTCTCTCCAAGAAAGACTACTTGAGATATTAATTGAAACAATGTATTGAATCCAAAAGTAATTATATCCCAAAATACTTTAAAAGAACCAAGAGAAAGGAGGATTATTTTCTTGAATGTAGACAATGTATCAAGCTAAATAAAAGGAATTTGAAAGTGGTAAAAGGGCCTCTGACAGTAAATACTTAATAATGAAACCTTCTTCAAGAAAGACACAAGAGAAGATCAATTGCTTAGGACGTTTAGGAATAAATTCTCATTGCAAGGTTTAATTTTGTAGAGCTATAGGTTTGCTACCTACTAGGGAGATATTTTCAGCAACAAACTCCCTCTAAAAAAATAGTTAATCTTTCCAGTTGTTTATTTAAGACAAGGCCCTCCAGAGAAAACCACAGGAACTGATCTAAACTAGCCAGAGCCTAAGCCATCTTTCTAGGTGACCTGAAATAAAATTTGTCATTATAATCTTATTACAATACTAAATTCTCTGCCCAGAAGGCATTCCTGCTGCCCACCCCCATTTTTAAAAAGTTGCAATCTGTGAAGCTGGATGATCTTGAACTGAGCATGCTCAGGAATGGGCTAATCTCTATCAGTACTGACAAGTCTCTTCTATATGAATAAGTTGCCCTCCAAAAAGCCCCTTGCTTTTGTGATTTTCATTGGGTTAGTTTATGTGCTTTTGAGATGTGTTGTGTAGGGACATAGTTGACTTTGTTTCTAATTTATCTCATTAAATATATTATTATAAAATCACAACTGAAAATAATAGTCTGAAAAAAAATCACCTGATCATTTAAAAAAAAATCATAATCCTATATCAGAAATTCATTTTTAGTGTATGTGAGCCACTTTTATTTAATGACAAACTAAGGCAATATCCCTGTTCAAAATATTTCAAAAATTAAAAGTCTTTAGAAATCAGGTCAGTCAATAGCATTTGATGGAAAGTGAAGTGAGTCAAAAATATATTGATTTCAGAGTCAATAGTTTGGAATTTAAAACTGGCAAAAGGGCCTCTGACAGTAAATACTAACAAATAATGAAACCTACTTCAAGAAAGATACAAAAGAAGATCCATTGCTTAGGAAGTTTAGGAATGAGAATTTTCTCATTGCAAGATTTAATTTCGTAGAGCTGTAGGTTTGCTAGCTATTAGGCAGAGTCAATAGCTTAAACTTTCAGTCATATTTCCAGGCAATTTCAAAAAAGCTACATGTAATGTCAATAATCAATAATACATTGCATTATCATTTAAATTACCTTGACTAAGAAAGCAAATTACAGTGAAATATAAAGACCTCTATAATTGTATCAGTTTCTATATACTTTATTTCTTCATATCAAATGGGAGAGATTTCAGATCTTTGAGCAGTAGTCAGCCACAAAACAATGTATTATTAAATTGATACTCTATTGACCATAGGTAAAATTATCCCCTCTAAAATGGCTTCATAATTTACATAAAGGATCATGCAAACAGATTTTTCACTACGTAAAGAAATTCGTATCTTGATAGCATTCTTAATTTTTATCTGTGACACAGAGGCCCCCTTGTGGTTGCATCTGGGCATTTGCACTATTTTTAAAGAAAGATTTCAGGTTGCCTGGCACACACAGAAACTTTCAGTGCAGCAAGGTTCGTCTCATTTCCAATTTTTAATGTCCTCAGCATATTTTAAAATAAATCTCAAAAAGAATAGAATATCATGGTGCATTTTAAGTTTTTAGCACACAGAAACTGGAGTATAATTTTATTTTTTTCAATGTCAGAAGTGATCAAAATATTAACTCACAACACATTGATGAGTGTTCAGAAAGTAGCTTCCTGAGGAGTCGGTTCATATTTGTAATATGGTAGACTTTTCTTATTTACTAAAACTAAGTCTGAGTTCTTCTGTCCTAGAGGACTGGATAAAGTGTTTCTCCTTGTCAGCTGTTCCAATTCCCTGCCTCAGCTCCTGACTCCACCCTGCTTATTCTCGAGAATAGATAAATCATCACAAATGATGACTCTCAAAGAAAAGCCTTTGTATTCAACATGACACACAGTTTTCTATGCATCACTTTCTTCTCTCCTGCTAGTTTTGGTCTAGGGCTAATCATAAAAAAGAAAGAGAAAGAGAGAGAGATGAGAGCGTGCTCTGGACAGAAAGTAAAATACAGTCAACAATGTCCATTTTTAGCTTCCCTGAGATAGTCACTGACCATGCAGACTCCTCAGGTCTACAGCCAAAGCTTCTGATGTGGAGGGCAGAGTTTGGATCCTGAAAAACTGAATTTTAGCTCCTATTCCACATTGCTCTTTGTCCACATGACCAGAGAAAATCATTCCTAATCCTGGCTGTATTTAGGCAGCTTTGTAATTCTGATTCCAGGGCCTCAACCCAGACTGATTCATTTTGATTTTCCCTGATTATGTCCAGGCATCTCCTGCTGATTCTAATATGCCATGAATTTGAGAACCACTGGGCAAACCACCCACCAGAGGATAACATGAGTGTCTCATTCAAGGAAGGACCAAAAGGGACACACCCAAAATTTTTTTAAAAATTGAGTTTTTGACTCATTGCAGTAAGCCCGACTGTATACTAGGAGAATGGTGGTTGTGTCATTAAACAAAGGCAAAGGCTTATTTTGGAATATAGTACTAACTAGGGTGGAGTTTAGTGTCTCCACAGGCTCAAAGCAAAGCAGAGCTGGTATAAAGGGGTCAATGTTAGGTCGGCAGTGGGAAGGGATCCACAGTCCCATTTCTTTGGAAACATTAATGTTGAGATAGATGTGCAATGTTGTATCCAGAAATTCTTTATCTGAAGCTCTGCACCTGGTTTTTAAATCAATTCTTTTCTGTGTCAAAGTGACTGCGATACTCTGAAGGCAAGAAAGGGATATTTCTTCCAAACAGCAACATTTGTGAAAGTCATTTTGATGATAAAGTTTTTCAGTATGAACAAAAGCAGTTACTCAAAGAAGGGCACACTTTACTGCTGCAGTGTGTTCTTGGAGGAAATATTGACTTCTATTAACTTTGCAGCTGGTGTTATCTAAGTCTGTTATTCTGGCTTGATGAATGGCATGGCAGATTTTTACAATCTGAGCTAACTTTTTGCCCTTTCATGCATGACATCTGCCCCCACAGGCCTGCTTCCAGAAGAACAATGACACAGGAAAAGTGAAAGAGTGTGTAGATGTAACTTGTGCATTAATTCAACAAAGAATTATCATCTACTGTGTGGTGGGCCCTGTGCAAGGTGTTGGAAATTCACTGATGGACAAAACTCAAGGCACTGTCCTCAAGGAACGTACAAACTGGTTGGAGAAAAACAGGTAAGTTGACATAACAGTTTAGAGAAATATTATAACTGGACTAAAAAAATAAGATGTCATGGACAATAAATCCAATCCTAAGAATTCAGCAACCTGAAAAAAATCCCAGAGGGCTGGGGGTATGACTCAGTGGTAGAGCGCTCACCTAGCATGTGCCAAGCCCTGGATATGATCCTCATCACCATATAAAAATAAATAAATAAAATAAAGGTATTGTGTTCAACTACAACTAAAAATACATTTTTTTTTAATTTAAATATTTGAACAGAGAAAGAAATAAAAGACTGGTGAGGGGGTTTGGACTGGGGGTAGGCAAGGGATAGAAAGATGGCAACAGAAGAAAAAGACTTTGGGGGTTTTCAAGTTGGCAGATAAGAGGAGGTGTCTTTCCTGGCTGCTCTGTGGCATGAAATCAAGAAAGCAGACAGGCAGCTTCTCAGCAAGGTGGATGAATAACAAAAAGGGGGAGGACTTTACTGGAATTTAAAACTGGACATTCAAAGCAGATCAGGGATTCAGGAGGTTGGATATAATAAAATAAGGAAGAAATCCCCAGTGTCAGAGCTGCAGCCAAGGCCAGGCTAGAAGTACCAGTCAGAGCCATCCCTCTGCAAGCAAAGTGGAGGGATAGGGAATTGAAGGAACCCATACTTTTTGGAGGCCTGAGGTGTATCTAGGTATGGAACATTTAGGGATCAAGGACATTGCCTGACTAAACTGAAAGGCATGCTGCATAGAGAATCATGACATCAACAAATATCTAGAGACACATGACCTACCCAAACTGAAAGAGGAAAACAGAAAATTTAAACAGATCAATTACAATCAATGAAATTCAAGATGCCATCAAAAGCCTACCAACAGAGAAAAGTCTAGGACCACATGGATCCTCAGCCAAGTTCCACAAGACCTTCAAAGAAGAACACACCAATACTCCTCAAATTATTCTATGAATAATTCCACTCCTTGGCATATCCCCAAAGGACTTAAAAGTAGCATACCATAGTGACATTGCCACATCAATATTCATAGCAGCTCAATTCACAAGAGCTCAGCTATAGAACCAACCTAGGTACCCTTCAACAGATGAATGGATAAAGATAATGTGGTATTGGACTGGGGTTGTGGCTCAGAGGTAGAGCACTTGCCTAGCATGTGTGAGACACTGGGTTCAATCCTTAGCACTACATAACAATAAAATAAAATAAAGGTATTATGTCTACCTACAACTAAAAAATAAATGTTTAAAAAAGAAAAAGAAAATATGGTATACATACAATGGAATGTAACTCAGCCATAAAGGAGAACGAAATTATGGCATTTGCCAGTAAATGGATGGAACTGGAGCCTATAATGCTAAGTGAAACAAGCCAATCCCCCCAAAACAAAGGCTGAATGTTCTCTCTGACATGTGGATGCTGACTCACAATAGGTCGAGGTGTGGGGTGGGGAGGGGAGTGGAAGTTCACCAGATTAGACAGGGGGAAATGGAGGAAAGAGAGGGAGTGGGAATGGGAAAGACAGTAGAATGATTTTCACATATAACTTTTCTATGTTCATATGTGAATACACGACCAGTAACTCCATATCATGTACAACAAAGAGAATGGGAAGTTATACTTCATGTGTATCTGATATCAAAATACATTCTATTGTCATGTATAACTAAAAGGAAAAAATAAAAATAACAGTAAATTTTTTAAAAACAATCAAAAACCTTTGAGAATAAAATAATCTGAGTTATAACCTTGGTTGTACCACTGACTATCACTGTAACTCCAAGTTGCAGTTTCTCACTTAAAAGATAAAAATAAGAAAACATTTTTTGACTGCCTGACAGAGTTACAGGAAATACATCAAGAAGCAAAAAAGACAAGCACCCTGATCCTGCATATGTGCATTGAAGTGGGTACTTATTTGCAGAAAATAAATAATAACCATAATAAGTAAGTAAATCTTTAATATATTAGATAATAAGTGGGTGATTGCCAGTGAGCAGACTGGGAGATGTGGTGAATTAAAGATCACAAAGCAACAAGGGAATCCCCCAGCAAGCTCAGCCATGATTTTGACCTCACTCAGTATTTTCCTCTTCCCCTGCACTTCTACCCTTCTATGGAAGCCTGCCTTTGTAAATTAAGCTGCTCATTCTATAGCTCAGCTCCAGACTCCTCACTGACAATCCTTCTGAGCAAGTCAGCAATCAGCAGTTAACATTCCTCCTAAACACAGGTAGCAGTTCCAGAGTTTGAGTTAGACCCCTTCTGGACTCTAATGTTCTAGATTTCCTTAGCTTCCTTTTCCCATCCGTTTTCATGCCCCACTTCAAGCCAAAAGTTGATTAAAATAGTTGTTCCCCACACTCTCCCTTTGTCCCCACCCCTACCCCTACCCTCCCGGTGAGCTGAACAGTGAGCAGAACAGTATGTGAGGAATTTTGCTTGTGGTACTTGCTAAGGTGAGGGAGTAGGGAGTACCTTGAGCATTTGGTTGGCACATGTTAGGGGATGTTGAATGGCCAGCAATTCATGAACCAGTTCAAGTTAAAAACAAACAAAAAAGTTGCATTCAAAAATGCCAATAACCCTACTAAAAAAATACTGGGTTACAAAAATAGAATTTTTCCCATGAAATTTAGCTATTTTGAAAACTGGATTATTATGTTCTCAAAGCATACCTATCTCAATTTTTAAGCTGTCTCTATATCTTTAAAATACATCAGAAAATATAATCTGACATTATATATGTTTTCATTTAAGCTACATTTTTTAAATAGTCAATTGCTCTAACCAAGAATTAATACTCCAAACATAATATTTAATCACAATGACTGTCATGAACACTAGGTTTTGTTAATTTAGATAATAAATGTTAGAACTATATTATTTATAAAATTGGGTGCTTAATAATTGGCATAATGATGAGGTTTTGTCAGTGAAATTGGTGATTCAAGATGCAAAGATTTCAATAATAATGACCCAGGATTAATTGCTAAGTGGTTCTGAATGGACAACAAGGTTAAATTTATTATGGTAAACTATCATTCCATTCTTGGAATATACCTGAAAGAAATGAATATTTAGTTTGTTAAAAGGTATGTAAAGAACATTACTAACATCCCTATTTATGGTAGCCCCCAATTCAAATCTATTCAAATGTCTATCTGCAGTGTAATAAATTTGTGACATTTAGTACTTGCACATGCTGGAATATTATACAATAATGAGAATGAGGAAATCATGGCCACACATGTAGCATGAATTAATTTTAACAACATAAAGTTGATTAAAATGTCAGGAATAACAGAGAATCTATTGCATCATTCCTTAAACATTTTCAAAAATGTGTAATACTAAAAATTAATCATATGACTATGAAATGGACTATTATTCAGCTATTAAAACACCTAAAGACATTAAAATGCTTATAATTGAATAAAACAGTAATGTATAAAATTGTATATATAATAAATGAATCCCACTCTCAGACAATATGCATGTATAAGTTGCTTATCTCTGTATAAGGAGTGCAGAGGTGTTATCAGTCAGGCTCTCAATGAGAAACATACAATACACTGACACTAGAAAATCAAAGGAAAGTTTATTTTAAAAGGGGAAGAAAGGACACAAGGGAACCACAGGGAGCACCCAGTTATTCTGAGCAAGACAGCTGGGCTACACCTACAGCTAAAGAGATAAGAGGAAAACCAGTTACCAGGACCCATTCCAGAAGAGAGAATTCCAGAAGAGAGTGGTCTGAAGGGGCCTCTTCCAGAGAAGAAGGGACTGTGGGATGAGGGACACAGCCTAGCCATCATTCTCTTGCTACAGCTCCCCATTAGCCAAACCCAATGAGAAGCCTGGAGCATCATCACTGATGTGATCCATACACATCAGCCCATGGGACAGATCAGGTGAACAGGATGGGGAGGGGCGGGGTATGGCTGTGAGGGTGTTCAGGGGTAGTTTCCCAACACAGGAAAAACAGCACATGTCACCACATCAGACTGAATCCAGGATTACCTAAAGATATGATACACTGAAGAGAAGATCATTTTTTTTTCTTTTGATACCTTTGTTTTGTCTTTCTATTATAATAATATGTGCAAATTATTAATTCTGGGAAATAAATGTGTCTCTGTGTGTGAAGATGTATGCATGTGTGTATCTGCCTATGAAAGTAAATATGGGAGTTATATGAGTGAGTATATGTGGGAGAGAAAGATGGGTGGGAGCAGAGTGTGTGCGATGGGGTATATTTGTGAGAATGTGTGAAGGTGAAGGTGTACGTGGAAAGTGATACAGTGTATTTGTGGGTATCTACCTGGGGGTGGGCATGGTGATGAGTATATTCTGTGTGAGGTGTGGGAGAGAACTACATGTGAGAGAGAATGTGAAAATGTATATGAGGTTAAGCAGGTGGATCTGTGTTCAGTGTGTGTGTGTGTGTGATTATGTATTAAGTGTATTTGTGTGACACATGACAGTGTATATGGGAGACGTGTTAGTGACAGTGTCTGCATGTACATGAGATGCACAGGTGGACATGAGGCTGTGTAGTAAATAATAAGCATGTGTGTCTGAGGCAGATGTGTGGAGGTGTGTGTGTGTGTGTGTGTGTCAGAGTGTGCACATGAGGAAACTAAGATGCATATGAGTAAGAAGGATGTGACCATGAGATAATGTGTATCAGGAGATGTGTACATACTAGGGTGTACACATGTACGTGAGCTCGTGTGGAAATGTGTTTGTATACATCTATAGCCATAGAAATACAAACATCTCCTTCTAAGAAAAAATAAAAACCACAAGAAAATATTCATAATAGTAATCTCTAATAGCAAAATAAGAGGCAAATTCATTTATTTCCTTATTTATAAAACAATGAATACTTTAAGGCTGTTAGTCTTCATTCCAGAACACATGAGAAAATACCTTTAGTGCCTTTTTGGTAATGTAAAAAAATTAAAAACAAAACAAAACAAATCTGGATTAATAAAATGTTCCTTCTTAGGAATATGTTTGGAAATTGGAATCTCCTTTTTCAACATATAACCATGGATATACCCAAGTCCCTGATTATAAGAAAATTTGTCTTTAAACTTGAGAAACATCAATGTTTAATTTTTTAATGTGATTTTGTTAATTTCTAGGTGTCAATAATTGAAACTAATTGCCTCTGGTGTTTTCAAGCCAACACCATATTGGCCTGTGCTATTAGGTTTCTGTTAACTGAGACTTTTTTTTTTTTTAAGTAGGTAAAATAGGCCCTGAATTCTTTTACTTTTACTTCATTTTTTTCTGCACTGCCTCATTTCACTAATAATAAGATAAGAATATTTCCCCATTCTAACTACATATTTTTAAGAGAAGCTTGTGGCAGTCAATAGTTAAGAATTTTTCTATTTTTAATTTATTACAAGTTTTTCTGTTTTCTAAAAGTGACTTGCTATTACTAACATCAGCCCCACTTATTTTGTATTGTTACCTGTGGGTCCCAAGGTATCTCTGTAACTTGATTTGGTTGCTTGGAGTCAAGGGAAACACATTTAATTTTCCATAGATAACAATTTTTAAATAGTGATTTTGTAGTAATATCTTTCGTGTGTACATAGCAAGCAGCCTTGGCTATGAAAATATAAATAGGACCAACTCTATTGAAGATGTGTGCATGTGTGTACCTGCCTATGAAAGTAAATATGTTTTCTGCAACTCTGAAAGTAGCTATGAAGTTTGGCCAAACCCAGGACATTCAGAGTTGCAGAAAACATGTCACTCACAGTGAAGAAGCCCGCAGAACCAGGAATGTCTTATTGTCTGTTAATATTTCTCCATTGTTTCAATTGATTTCTCAGTTACAAGTCTATCAAAGAAACCCACTTCAAACAATGTCATTTGAAAAATTCTCAGTAAACGTTGACAGAAACAGTCTTTAAAACCATGAGGCTTTTTCTAGGGCAAAAGGATGAGTCACCAGCTCTTACTCAGGTTCCATATCAAACCACTGTTGGGGTTCAGTGAACACTTTATTTTCCCACTTGAACTTGAACTCTCCTGCAAGATCACTCCTGCCCATCTTTCGAAGGTGACGAGCTAGGAGGCGAACTTTGTCAGTGGAAGTTGGGAGAGATTTTTTCCAGAAGCAAAGAAGTTCATGGATCTGCTCCGTGAGGTCATCAGGGTGCTTGAGTTTGATGAGCTGAATGGTGCTGCGGCGCAGAGGAAGGGACGAGGTAAGGACCTCAGCGTTTTCTTCTGAGAGTTCCTCTGCCAGCCAGTGGAACAAGTTATCCCAAAGGGCTTCTGGAGGCACACACAGAACACCCAGTGTTAGGAAGCTTGCTTGAGGGATGTGCTAATCCAACCCTTCACACCTGCTCACGGGAATATACTAGCCCTCTGGTTTGGCTTCTGAGCAGCAGAGAAATGTGGGACCACCCAGGTGGACAGTTGAGAACTTTTGAATTCCTGCCAATGCTGAGGTCATCATCTGAGCTTGCTAGCTATGGTAAAGGACTAGAAATGCTCCTCAAATTTTAATGTACCTGAGAACCAGAAGGGCTTGTTAAAATGTTTCTTTGGTTTCCAGCCCACAGTTAATTGAGTAGGACTAGCGTGGGGCAAAACATGGCATCTTCAACAGGCTTCTAAGGATGCTGACGCCGAGGTCCCTAGCCATTCCTAGCCTTGTAGCACTTTGTCAAAGGATGTTTCATAGGTTCAAAAAGATATTTATCTTTATTAGTATTAAAGTGATGAATAAATTATGCCAGAAGCTAGCTGGTCCTCACATATTCATGCAAATACATATACGTGCACACATACACACACATACACACACACTGTGTGTGTATGTGTGTGTATACACAGCTCACCAATTTCACTACCCGAAGAGCATTCTGAACAAAGTTCATTACATCAATATTTCCTCTGGACTATTTTGACTTGAACACATCTCCTCTGAATATATCCAATATTCTCTGTGTATCTTTCCCGTTAACCTGAGACTCCTGCCTGCTTCCTAATCCATGATTCCATCTGCTATTGCTATGGTTTTCATTGCATAATTCAAAGCCATCACTCTAAGTAAATCCCCTGAACCCCTCTATCTCTCCCCTTCCATATACAAGCCATAATCCATCTTTTCCCTTCCATATATCACACCTATCCTGCGTACTTTCTTCTACTCTCAGGCTCACCCCATGCACTAGTTTCCCTGGCCTTGTATGAGCAAAGAATACCATGTCTTTCCCCTATTACTTAATTACCCCTTCCACCTACCTCCTCATATAAATTACGCTCTGATTTTACACTATAAAGTTGCTTATCTATGAATATTACTTAAAGGAAGGAGCTAAAATATCTTTGTTTGTTTTCAAATAATTGTTCTGCTACCATCATGCAATGCATTCACTTAGATGTCTATGCTACCTAGGTGGGCCTTCCTCCCCCACCCACATTATCTATCGCCAGCCATCAGCCATAACACTGATAATCATTCACGCTACTGACCACATGGTTCCTTAATCTTATTAACTCCAGTGACCTGTCCTGTGACTTCAAATTAGAAATTGACTTTCAGAGTTATTCTTCACATTTCATCATCAGCCAGAATTATGCCTCCTTCATGGCCTCAGCTTCTCTATATTACTACTGACTACTACCCGCTAAACTCCCACAGCTTCTATTCCTCTGCTTCTGCATAATGTTCTCTGTCCCCATCACTACAGAGCAATCCCTCCTGTCATTCAATCGCCCCTGCAGGGTCTTACATACCTCTGCCAGTGCTGCTCCTAAAGATCAGTTATATACATCAAATATGGTCATGCATCCAACTTAAAATATGTTATCCACCTTAGCCTTATTGTCATTATTGTCAATTTGTCAACTCTAATCATGCAGGTTGGGGGATATTGAGTGTCCCCAAATGGCCTCTGTTTTGAAGGTTGATCATCAGCAGTAGCTGAACTACTCCAGCTACCCAGTTATGAAAATATGTTGTTGTGCCTACTAAACACTATGCTATTTTATTCTATTGAGCCCTTAGCATTCACAAATCCATTTAACTTTTTTCTAATCACAATTTAAAAATTTCCATAGCAAAAACCAAAATCTTTTCTCCTGTCTCACTCTCCTGTTTCACCCAGCCCCAATCTGTTTTTCCCACTTTACACAAAGCCATTCTGCTTGAGTTCTTATAACCTTGTTTTCATTCCCAAAGTACTTTCTTACAAAATCTCCCTCTGTGTTTGCTGGACTCCATCCCACCCTGCATTTTTCATCCAATATTTTCCCTTTACATCTGTCCCTCAATCTCCTCCTCACTGTGGGTCCTTCCATGGTTCTTATAAACATGCTCAGGTCATCTAGTTCCCTTATACTATAACATCAAGCCACTGTGCTATCTCTTCCCTTTTCTTTTTTTAACCATAAAAATCTTTTAATATCTAATGTGCCATGAGGCCTCAAGTTCCTCACTATCTACTAAGCACTTACATGCTTGCTTTAGGGATTCTATGAACTTTATAAAAACTGCTATTTTGGCCTTTATTCAAACCTTCCTAGAGAATTCTTAATTACTACTTGCAGCAAGTGAATCTTGGCCTGCATCTTCTTAGACTTCCACAAAACATTTAACTTCTTTCCTTGGATTTCATGTTCTCCTCAAGATCTACTGTTCCTTCTCTCGCCCTTGTCTAACTCATCCTCCTGATGCTGCTAAATTACTGCTTCCTACCTCAGGCCTCTTCTATTTCTGTTCTCTTTACTCAATGAATTCATCAATTCTTACTTACTTGACCATAGCTTCTAGGTGAAATCCCAGAACTGTTATCTTTTCATCTTTAACTTTGTTTTCCTAAATCCTAGAATAGTCTTTGCAATATTCATTTTTCTCAAAATCTCTACCAGTGAATTGGAAATTGGGATCCTGGTACCTTCTTACTTGCTTCCTGGCTATCATGAGGTGAACAGGCATCTTCCACCATGTGCCATGATGTGCTATATCACCACAAACCGAAAGCAATGGACCAATTCACCATGGACTACAACCTCTGTAATTGTGAGTCAAAATGAGCCTTTCCTCTTTTTAAGTTAATTAACTCAGGCATATTGTCACAGAGATGAGAACTGATGACCACAATGCCCTATCTGTCTTTGCTGGATGGAGTACAACATTCTAATTTATATCCTTGCTATCAGTTTTGACTCACTTTGTCCTCTGCACACAACTTCTGCACAACCATTCTGCATCCAATCTGATCTTGTTAGTCCCCTATTAATAAATCTTTGAAAGATTTATTATCCTATTGTCTAAACTTCTAAACTTGGCATTTAAACTTTTAATAGTTTTATCGTACTGAAAATATCTAGCCTTATCTACCACCAACCTTCCTATAGAAGCTTTGATGACATTGATAGCAGCTCAGGACTTCATAGCACACATAAGAAGAATCATTGTATTCTTATGCTACCCAGTGATTATTGACAGGAGCAGTAATTATGCTTTTATTTGAATATCAATTTCTTTAAAAGTGACCAATAATGAACTTGCCAAGCTTTCATCTATTGATATTGTTATTATTGTTTTTTTCTATATCATTTTCCTTCTTTTTTAAAGCAGCTGTATTGTTCCTGAGATAGTATATTGTAATATTAAAATTAATTCCTGTTCTATTCTAATGTAGTTCAGTAAAGTCTACGCATTTTCTGGTACCCCTAAGTGTAACCTCTAATTGGGATTCTGTGCTATCCACGGTGAGCCTGATAAAGTAGTGAAAACCCATCCACTGATGTCTTTTGAAGACAAGTAAGTGATTGCATTAATAGCTATTAACATCACAGAAAGAATTGCTTTAAAGGCTAAAATACAATAAAGGTGTCAATTCTACCCTGAAATTTGCATCAGCATAATACACCAACATGCTTTCCTGCACATAACCCTGAATATTATGCATAAACACAGCCAAATATAAAATATGTTCTTTGAAGATTCATACTAATATATACTTCTCTTTAAATCTATTTACCACAAATGTAGGTTTGAATTGACCACACTTAAACATTTACAATTTAATGGTCAAAATTTCAGAATGAATCTTAGCTGTCTATTTAACAAATTAAGAAATTATTTGTTACTTATCTAATTTATATTTCTAAATAAAAATGATTTGTGGGGCTGGGATTGTGGCTCAGCGGTAAAGTGCTCGCCTTGCACATGTGAGGCCCTGGGTTCGATCTACAGCACCACATAAAAATAAATAAATAAAGGTATAAAAAAAAAATACATGCACATTATTGTGTATAATTATAAAAAAAGATTTATATTTCTTATAGATTTCAGTACAAATTTCATGACATGCATATTTGAGAATGATATTTTGGTTTATATGTACATGACTTTGCAAGAAAATTCCACTTATTAAACATGATAAAACTTAATGATTAAATGAAAAGTCACTTTCTCCATTCTATTTTGTAGAAGGATTCATGCATACATAAAATATGAGAGGAGAAAAAGTACTATAAGTACGGAGCAAATATTCCTTACCTAGAGGATCTTTAGAAATTCTCTTGGTACTCTGTGGACGGTTGATTAATTTTTCATGCTATTGGGAGGGACAGAGAATAAGTAGAATCAATTATTTATTGGTAAATAAATAAAACCCCATATGAACCTCACCCCTACTTAGAAGAAACACTGAATTGCATATCTTGCAAAATTAGATCTTGTATTTGTGCATGCATGTTCAGCAATTGTTTTCCTAAGATAAGGCAAAGTAAAGCAACCCAATTTAAATTTAAGAATACACATTTGAATATTATTAGAGCACTCACATGAACTCGGAACAAACATTTCCCAACTAAAGCTCAAAAGTATTAAAGCCAACTAATATAGAGCAAACTATCTCTATGCCACAAACATGGTTTTGGTAAAATCTCTAGTAGGTTGGTCATTGTTCTTCAACACTCAGCACAGGTACCTGATAGTTAATTAAACAATAGTTTGTGAGAATGAACAGGTGAATGTTCAATGAACAAGTTGATAAAAAACAATCAAGGCACTGAGCATATATTATTCTCAACCAAATATTTTATCAAGAAATAATTGCATATATAATCATTTCTTTTCTACACTATCTGCAGAACAATTTATTCTCATTTAATGAGGGGTGGTGGAAACAGCACAAGAGATAAGTTAAAAACATCTGGGTTTGGATACCAGTTTAAGTGATTGAGAGCAGTGTTACTGTGGAACACTTATATCTAAATCTCTCTTAAATGTTCGTTATAAACCACATCACAAAAAAAAAACTTGCACACAAATGTTCATAGCAACTCTATTTGTAATAGCCAAATCTAGAAACTGCTAAAAAATGTTATTTGATGATATATTCAAAATCCTGAATATTATTCAATTAATAAAAGGACAATTCACAGCTACATGCAATAGCTTCTAACTTCCAAGGGCCACTAGGCACTACGCCAAGTACAAAATTCAAGTCTCAAAACTTTGCATATTCTGATTTCACTTACCTTATCTTCTTGAAATTATGTAATTTTAAAGATGTAGAACAGATCATTAGAGATTGTTGGTACTTACTGATCTGGGAACATGACTAGAAAGAGGTGGCAAAAAAGAGATCATTGTGATGATGGACCAGTCCTGTGTTTTGAATGTGGTGGTGGGCACATGAATCTACCTACACATTTGGTAAAATTGCACAGAATTATATACACACATCATATCACAGTGTATCAATGTCAACCTCCTGGCTTTGATACTATATTATTGTTATGTTAAGATGTAACTACTGAGGAAAACTGGTAAAAAAATACTCTTTTGCAAATTCATGTAAACCTATAATTATTTCTGTTTTTTCAGTGCTGGGGATCAGACCCAGGAACTCATGCATGCTGAGCATGGATTTTACCACTGAGCTACATGGCCAGCCCCAGAATATTTTTTAAAAGCCTACTTCAAAGTATCAGATAAGGACAACATAAGTGCTGTATGTTAGTATATGTCACATTGCTTCCTGCTGGGCACTCAGTACAAGTGAGTTGAATCAGAATTTCATTTTTTGTAGGCATTACATAATCATGGAAGCATATAAAACTTCCTTTAAGAAGATTTAATAGGTTGGAATTAGGAAACAGTAGAAGTTAAAGTATACTACATTGCAGCATTGCAACGCAATTACATTTTTGAGGCATCAACGATATGCCTCAGAATTGTGAGATGACTATCAATTTAAACAGGACAGCAGACTCTTCATTCCTGTTAGAAGACATATCACCTGGACTGAGCCTGGGGCAAGAGGTTACATGCCAGGTTTTTATCTTTTCTTTATGTTAATTGTTTCTCCCGTCAGTCCATCTTTGTTCACAGATGCATCTTAATGCACTGAGACTGGTTCTAGTATTTACTAGATGGATTATTTTTCTCATCTATGAAAATTCAGGTAAGCACTTCATCTGACATACAACCACAGAGGGAATAAATTGTGGCAGCACAGGTTCTTTTAAATGCCCAGACATAGGGGATTTTCAATGCTACCTTCCCTTCTTTTTACTTCCCGTCTACTCTCTCCCCTTCCAGTCCTCTATTTGCATGATTTTATCTGTGCACAATT
Organism: Marmota marmota marmota; assembly: GCF_001458135.2. NCBI lineage: Eukaryota > Metazoa > Chordata > Mammalia > Rodentia > Sciuridae > Marmota > Marmota marmota. The sequence continues at coordinate 28,094,710 of NW_026000108.1, read as the reverse complement.
TTTGTCTGTGTACTAATCTTGCTTTGCACATTGTTTCTTGAAACTCACTTTTGTCCAGGGTCAGCACCAAGCCAAACAGAAGGCTTCTGCTTGTCCTTCCACCGTCTTCCCTCGCCCACATGCCCAGTGTTCTCACATGGCTTTCTGGAAGCCTTCCTCCGCAGGAAGTCTGAAGTTTTCCTAGTCGCTCTCCCCACCCTTCTTCTAATTAGAAGGCACCCTTCTGTTACCTCTACTCAACTTTGCTATTCTTCTCAAGTAACATGTTTTTATGTTAATATTGTGCATTTTAACTTGCAGAATACAATTTCTTCAATGCCACTGTCAACATGTTAGTGCACAAGGAGATGGCTCATTGGGCAAATCAAAATGTGGCTCTCAAGCTCTCTGTAAGCTGTGTCCTTGATACACATCGTCCTTATAAAGAGGTATCGTCCTTATAAAGAGGGAAACTGGGGCTTCTGTCGCACTTTCTCCCTCACTATAAAGCTCTCAGGAAATCTATAAATAATAAAACTATAAGTAATCCAGATGTTTGTAGATGTGTTGTATTTGCACTGCTAAGAGCAACACAGGCCTCATCTACTTGGAAGTGATTAAAACACTGAAACCAAAGAACCACTCACACTGGAAGTGGCTGTTTTGGGTGCCAGGAGCTTTCCCGCTGCTGCTGTGAGGATTCCTTTAATTACTCACTATTCTTTACATGCTGCCCAAATATAATCCTCCTATTCTTAAAACTACGTAGATAATTTTATAGGTGGACTCACTAGAGTGACAATTTTATCTGTTGCGTGCAACCCCACAAACTGACTTGGGCATATTCATTCAGCATTTTTCTAGGTAAGGTCCCAGCGGCCTTGCTGAAAAGAGTCTGTCAAGTCCTAAATCATACGCCTGGATATTTCTGAGACTCAGCTTAATTTCATGATAGAGCTTGCACCTCAGCATCCATACAATAACCTTCTAGACTGGGCATTTCTCTAAATGCTTATCAGACATGTATGATACTCTCAAAATTGATCCTGCTTCAGAGATATTAAAAGATTCCTTTCTTTTCTTCTAACTATCTCATTTGCCTTTCATATACAAAGAGTGTGCAAGAGTGCACTTCCTGTTTTCATCTATGATGGCTGAGAACATTTCAGCCCAAAAGTGCTAGTTCTCCTGTGAGACGCCAAGATAGTGCAGAAGCAGGCATGAACAGCAAAGCTAATCTTTCCCCAGTGCTACTCTGCTCGACCACGTGAGGGCTCACTTGGTCAGTTCCTGGCTTCTGATTCAACCCATGCCTCAGTTTCCTGAATTTTAAAACCATTATCATCATATTACATAGTCTCTAAGTTTGTTGTAAGCATTAAATGAAATAAAATATGTAGTGCATGATCTTTTTTCCCCATTGTTGTGCATGTGTTGCTCAGTGTCTGTGGTAATGCTGGTGTGAAAAAAAAAGTACTGTATAAAAGTGCAGGGTGTACAGTTCTGTACAGAACATAATACTTGGCAATGGTATGTAAGTGACTACATTAATGTAAGTGACTACATTACTGGTTTGTGTATTTACCATATAATATAGTACTTTTTAAATTTTAATTGATTCATAGTATTTGTATGTATTTATAGGGTACAGTATGGTTTGACACATGTACATAGTGTGTAATGATCAAATCAGTGTAATTAGCATTTCCATCTCCTTTAACAATCATCATTTCTATGTATTAGGAACCTTCTATTCTTCTCTTCCAGTTATTGTGAAACATAATAAATTGCTGCAGACTATGGTTTTATGGAACACTAGAACTAACTCCTTCTGTCTAATTAATTTGGCATCACACTGTATCCTATAAATACACACAAATATTGTGAAGCAATTAAAACTTAAAAAGTACTATATTAGTAGGAAGGGGGGGCAAAAGAAATTGTGATACATTTTTAAGGAAACAACTTAGTTCAGCTATTGGCACATGTGCACTTAATAAAAGTCATCTAATTGTTAACCACACAGGTTTTGCTAGAACTATAGTGTCATTTTTGCAGACAGGCTTTTTCTAACCCTAATTTCTAAGATGTTGGTTCAAAGATCCATCTGTAACTAAAGGTACTCTTGTAAGTATAGCCTTCAGTAAATGACTGGGTAAAGAAAATATGGTATATATACACAATGGAATATTACTCAGCATTAAAAGAGAATAAAATCATGACATTTGCAGGCAAATGAATGGAGTTGGAGAATATAATGCTAAATGAAGTAAGCCAATCTCAAAAAACCAAATGCTGAATGTCTTCTCAGATATCAAGATGCTGATTCATAATGGGGATTGAGGAGGAGAGCATGGGAGGAATAGATGAACTTTAGATAGGGAAAAGGGGGTGGGAGGGAAGGAGGGTATGGGAGTAAAAGGACAGTGGAATGAGATGGACATCATTACATGTATGAAAACATGAATAGTGTGACTCTACATTGTGTTCAACCAAAGACATGAAAAATTGTGCTCTATTTGTGTTATATAAATTGAATTGCATTCTGCTGTCATATGTAACTAATTAGAATAAATAAAATTTTAAAAACTTTATGTAGAGCAAGGCAGGACCAAAATGTCCCCATGACATCATAGCACTAGAGACAGCTCCGTCTCTTGGTCTCAGAACAGTCCTGGATTCAGCCACTACTGACCATTTAGTCCCTGAAAATGCTTTGGCCTGGAAAAATCTCAGTGTTTCAGTTGTGGCTAGGACTCACCCTCATTGTAATGTGCTTTCAGGAGCTTAGGGTGGTGCTGGCATGACCCAAGCTAACATCACCGCAGTTCCTGAGGTCTCTATCACAGAAACAGTTTTTGTGTCCAGTGATATGGTAAGGACTTTCTGATAATTTTAACACCATTTAGCACAGATGCCACATGGTATTACAACAAAACAACAGCTTTATACAACCAGCAACAACAAAAACTGTCAGGCTGCTGTTGTTACTTTTATCTTTTACCTTAGGACACATGCACCCAGATCTTTTCTCAGATTATTATTATAATATCTTGTGGCAACAACTCCTTCATCCAATGCTACCTACACCCCTCCCACCCCACACATGTATCATAGATTGTTCTGGTAAACAGTCTTTTATTTTATATTAGAAGACAAACAAGAGAAAGTGATGTGATCAATGGTAGAAAGAGAAAATACATATGATCATTATCTTTCTGTGTATCTTTAACATGGACTTTTAGGAGGTACATTTGATCAGAAGCCCTGGCTTCCACTGCTCACTCTACTCTGTATTTATTTTGCATAGAGGCCTGTTTAACTAAGTAATAGTCACCATTTGCTTAACTTGAGTGCATTTATTGCATCATAATCATAAACTGTATTCTCAGTTTTATAATAATGTGGCTCATACAGAATTTTTAATGGCTCTGCATTGTAAACAAGCTAGATAGAATATTGATCAAAGGAATAATCTGGCACAAAAATTAATGGTAGAATAAATGGTGCTACAGTTCTGGTTTCAACATAACCACCAATCAAATGAGCGCTTACCTCAGTGTTGAGTGAGAACACACGTGTGATTACATTATTTCATCCAAAGCCATAACAATGGTTTGATGTAGTATCAATCCTGTTTTGCTGATGTAACCTCCCCTAGGTGACATGGCTAATTTATAGAAAAATCCAGGTCTGACTAAGGCCTGAAATTAATAAATAATACTTTGTAGTCGTGTGTCTCTGAATGTGTGTGTGTCCATAGTACTTATGCCTATTTTACAAATGAGAGAAGAAGTTTAGGGAGAGAAAATAACTTGACCAAAAACATTCATACAAAATGATACACAGTACATTTAAGCCATCTTTAAGTGTCCAGATCCCTTATCTGTAAGTTAAAACTAGTATGTGCGATGGTATAACTTGGAATCTCCATTTGCTCATCCCAGCAAGCATCTCCAAATTATGCTCCCCATTTTCATATGTCAGATTCTGTTCTCTGGCCTTGGAGGAAGGATTAGAAGGAAGCTAAGGGCTCAACTCCTATTCGGACAACTCACTAAACTGTGACCTTGAGCAAAGTGTGCTATTTGTTCCTCAGTTTCCTCATTTAAAAAAAATGAGGATAATAGTACCTGCTTAATAGACATTGAGATGAGTAGGTATTGATAGGTATTGAGTTATATCATATGACTTCAAGCAGACTATCATATGAAATAAGTGCTCAAGGTATTACCTGTTATTTCTCCACATGTTTTCTTTAAAATTACTATTTCTTGCCTACATTAATAGTTTTAAAAGAAAACCTCATATTTTTACCATAAATGGAAAATTTCCACTTGTATAAATATAAGAAAATGCTAAACATAAGTACATTTTAAAAAGTGTTAGTAAGTTTTGCTATCAGCCAAGATTTCCAAACTTCAGAACAATTCTCTGTTAAAAAAAGGAAGTTTTGCAAGTGTTAGATACAAAAATACATTAACACCAACCTGAGATCTACTCAAAAGATTAGAGAAAGGATTAAGAGAATAAGTGTCTCATCATGTGAATCTATTTTTATTATACATATATTCTTTACAAAAAATAAGTAAAGTACATGCAATTTCAAAATTTGGGGAAGAGCACTATAACTGAGCATCTGTTTTATTTTCTGAGAATGATACTTTTCAGTGTAAACACAAATGGAAAACATCTTTGCCTTTCAAAACTCTAAGGACAGCATTTTAAGGGCATTTGAGTGAAAGTCATCAATAGAAAGCAATAGACATAAACTTGTAACCTAAGCCAGAGAAAGCAGGCCCTTCCCTGCTACAGGAATGGCTGTGACCTCTGCTCTGAAAATGAAGTAAGAGCTTTTGTGCCCAAATGAACAGGACAGGAAAATGTATCAGGCTGCTCCTAAGTAGCTAAGCCTTCAAACGAAGCTGACAGAGGAAGCCTGCTTCTGACTCAAGAGCTGAAAAATTCCAAGTAAACAGAGAAACCAGCATCCAAGGCCCCATTCCAAACCTTTGTTTCAATAAAAGCTCCAACCGCCCTTCCCAACCGGTTCTTTGAAAGAGTTTAAATTTCCAAACACCCTCAAGGGGCAAAGGATGCGAGAGGCAACACGACATAGTGGTAAACATGTCAGGCCTAAAGTAAGCAAGGATCTGGCTTGCGCAAAGAATAGGAGGAGAAGGTAGGCATGAAAGGAATGGCTTCGCAGTCCGCCTCCGCTCCTGTGAGGTCTGCAAGCTGAGGCAAGCCATCTAGACGCTTCTGGAATTCTCTAACTGGAAAACAGAAAAGATGGTTCCTACTTGTGCAGTGTGCATAGACGTAGGCAAAAATAATGTCTGCAAAGGACACGGCCCACGTGGAGAATTCAACGAAGGGTGGCAGAGACACACAAATCAAATGTAATGTCCAGATTTTATGGAAATACTGCTATGGAGTAAATCAACTGAAAAAAAGAAATTGAGTCAGTAGTTCAATACAGAACAGAGGCTGCATAGTAGATGATATTAAGAAGTAATCACTAAATATTTTTTTGAGTCAAGCAATGGAACTGTGGTCATTTTGTTTTGTTCTTACCCCTTAGGAATATATTCTGAAGTATTTACAGATAAACTGATATGTCTGTGATTCACTTTAAAAGACTGCCACAAGAAGGAACAAGGCCATTTGATGAAGTAAGCACAGCAGAAAATGATGAAAGATGGGTCCATGTGGGTTCATTGCATATTTACTCTATTTTTGTGTGTACTGAAGTCTTTACACACACACACACACACACACACACAATTTTTAAATGAATAAATTAAAAAGACACCAGCATCAGCCAATATCCCATTGGTGTTGTCATTATGCACCTTCTTACAATTGCACAGTGTACAACTTCCTGGAGGCAAGTCAGAGATGCTTAGCCCTCACAATAAAAGGAAGTGCCTCTGCATAGAGAAAAGATTACTGAGGAACAAAATAAGAACAAAGTTCAGAGCAAGAAGTTCCAACCTGGGGTGGTCTCCTTGGAAATAAAACTAGTGACTATGTTTGGGAAGCAAATGTAGATCCATATCTTTGTTTAGCTTAGTTTTTGTTTTAAACCCATGCAATATTACTGTGCAGCCAATTTTATGTTTTACTTCTCTGTTATTTTTTTTCATTTGCTTGTTTCTTAGGAAATCACCCCTTTTAAGCCTTCAGTCTGATTATGGTTTTGCCAAGGGGAAGAGTTCATAAATACATCTCTCAGTCCTTGATGAGCTAGCTCAGTCACAAAAGGAGGCAGCTTTAGGACTCTGGTCACCAGATGGATAAATTCAGGAAAACCCAAAGAATCTCAGGAACTGGGGCAGACAGAAGGAAGGTACATCCAGTGATGGCTGCAGACATAAAGTGAGCAAGAATCTGGATAATTCAGAAGATACATGTTGAACATATATGAAGTCAGCCAAGGAAAGAAATCTTATTTCTAAACTGGTGTCTCTGGTGGTACATTTTTTATTTGCCAAATGGGTAAAGCAGTAGCTACCCCACATGACTAACAATGAAGACTAGATGGCAACTTAAACAAAACCCTTCAAACATCAAGTGTTCCATAAATATTAATGCCTGTTATGATTAAAATTGTTGCTTGGAATTCCAATAATTCTGACAGAAGCATATACCTTTGGCACATAAAGGTAGCTTATGTGGAAGGTGCTATTCATTTTTAAAGCAATTCAACAAATCAAGAGAGATACACAACACAATTAGAACTTATATTACCTTCAGCCTCTTCTCTTCTTCATTTCACCCATAGACTATGCTTCCTAAGGTTTTTGTCCATACAGAAGACCTTTCAAGTTGCCTAATGGAATCTAAGCATAATTCTTTCTAGAATATTCTAACAGAATTTTTTCTGCTTATTTTTTTTCTGTTTTTTTAAAAATTTTCCTTTTGGCTTATAGACAGAAATAGCCTTTTAGCCTTTCTGAAAAAAAAAATGAAAGTTACTGGAAAGTCCTGGACAGCTACAAACATCTTCCTCTTAGGCCTTACCACAGTGTAAGAAATAACCACAAAGCCTTTCCTTTCAAAACATGAAAGGGTTCTACTAGACATAACCCAACCCGAAAAAAAAAAAAAACTTGGAAAAGATTTTGTCAGATGTCAATAGATTAATTGCTTTATCAATGCCCCTAGCATGCATTCATTTACTCCTTAAATAGTTTAATGAAGCAATACTGAACTTATCCTAGGAGAAGAGATTACAGAATTGAATGAGGTATGCTTCCAGCACTGAATATCGGCCCCAGAAGGAGAGAGCAGAGTGCCATGGTCAGGGGCACTACCACAGAAATCAGACCAACTTGGTTTCAGTGTGCCTGTTGGTCCCAAATTCCAAATCTCTCCAACTTTGTTCTCTTCCTGCCACCCTTACTGCCACCAGTCTCCAGCTATTTCTCTTTGGGGAAAACGTCTCTGTGCCTTGAGTTCTTCAACCATTCACCTTGTCAGTAAATCAGTTGTCAAATTTCTGGCAGGAAATGAGAATAAATATCTTTTATTATTATTGTTACCTAATTACATAAATAAAATTTGTAATAGACCTTATGTTAGTACATGTGACAGTGCTTTAGTTATACATACAGCGTGGATATATATAACCAAATTTTGCTAATTCTTCTTGGGAATGTTAAGGGCTTCTTCTCAAGAGGTGATAGCAGAGCTAAGTGTGGAGTTGATGTTGTCCCAAGGGCCACTATGGAAAGAACCTCTGAGGTGGTCACAATTGTAATGGGTAAGGGAAGTAAGATCTTAAGTAGAACCAGGACAAGAGATTAGTTGGGCAAATATAGTATGGAAAGATCTTGGGGCTAAGATGTGGGCATTTGTGAAGGGCCCAGGTAATTGGATTTTTTTTTAAGAGAGAGAGAGGAGAGAGGAGAGAGACAGAGAGAGAGAATTTTTTAATATTTATTTTTCAGTTTTCGGTGAACACAACATCTTTATTTTATTTTTATGTGGTGCTGAGGATCAAACCCAGCACCCGGCGCATGTCAGGCGAGCGTGCTACCGCTTAAGCCACATCCCCAGCCCTTGGATTATTTTTTGACAATGGACATTCAGTGTCAATTGAGGAGCTTTAGCAGAATATTGATAAAATAATGCTTGATTTTGGGGAAAAAAAAAAAAACATACTGACGATTGTGAGAAAGGTGGCCAAGAACAGAAAAGGGAGCTGGCAATAGGTCTACAAGCAAAGAGAATTATAATCAACAACTAGGGCAATGTTGAGATTTCTGTGGTAGTTCCCCTGACCATGGCACTCTACTGTCTCCATCTGGAGCTGATATTCAGTGCTGGAAGCATACCTCATTCAATTCTGTAATCCCTTCTCCTAGGATGAGTTCAGTATTGTTTCATGAAACTATTTAAGGAATAAATGAATGCATGCTAGGGACATTGATAAAGCAATTAATGATGAAGTCTTCACAGCTGACAAAATCTTTTCCCAATTTTTTTGGGGGGTTGGGTTATGTCTAGTAGAACCCTTTCATATTTTGAAAGGACAGGCTTTTGTGGTTATTTCTTACACTGAGGTAAGGCCTAAGAGGAAGATGTTTGTAGCTGTCCAGGACTTTCCAGTAACTTTCATTTTTTTTTTCAGAAAGGCTAAAAGGCTATTTCTGTCTATAAGCCAAAAAAAAGAAAGAAAGAAACAGAAAAAAAATCTGTTAGAATAGTCTAGAAAGAATTATGCTTAGAGTCTATTAGGGGTGAAATGAAGAAGAGAAGAGGCTGAAGGTAATATAAGTTCTAACAGTGTTGTGTATCTCTCTTGATTTGTTGAATTGCTTTAAAAAGTAACAGCACTTTCCACATAAGCTACCTTTATGGGCCAAAGGTATCTATCTGCTTTTGTTCAGAATTATTGGAATTCCAGTGGAGATAAAACGCAAGTTCAAACAACACCTAAAAAGTAAATTCAAAGAAACACTATGTTATACCACAAAACAATAACTCAGACCAGGGTCCCAGAGAGACCCCCTCCACAACTCCCTCTCTCCCCCATGGGCCTCGTGCCTCCCAGCCCCAGACACATTCACTCTGCCACCAATGCCTGTTGGACCCAAATCCCAAATCTCTCCAACTCTGTTCTCTTCCTGCCACCCTTACTGCCACCATCTACATCAAGCCCTCACCATCTCTTTCATGGACTCTTTAGTAGCTCTCTCATTTACCATTGCTAAACTCATCTTTTTCTAATGGCGAGATAGTGATACTACAAACAAACTTGATGACTCTTCTTGCTAAAATTTTCCAATGACTTCTCATTACTAAGAGAGAGATGAATTTAATCATAAACTAAATACCCACATCTTTATCCTCAATTATAGCCATTCCAAGAATACCAATCGATGAGTGATTCATTTGCTTAGTCATATGATAAAGGTCTCTGGTTTGAATGTCTGCCTGACATGTGTTTTTCAGGTCATAAAATTGATCACATTCTCTGGATGAACTTTGACAGAAGGTCTTGCTTATAACAGTTGCAATCATTTGGTCGACCTAAAAGAGCCATTCAAAGCCCACCATGATCTTTTCCAAACTTATTTTCAGTATGACCTTGCCAAATCTTCCACTCTGACCCCACAGGTATATTCATTATCCCTTCTTGAACACACCTTGTACTTTCCTGCTTCAGTTTCTGCTCCTCTCGCCCCTCCTGTGTGGAACTCACTGTCTCTCTGTCATCCTCTCCAGGTCCTAAGCATCCTTAAATCCATCTTGCTAAGTGAAGCACCCCCAGGTCACCTCATTCCTCCAGAATTGTTCCCTTCTCACTTGCTGTCTTAGCTGTTCTTTGATAATCACCAGTTCCTGTCTTTCAATACTGTTATATTGTATTTGCTTATTATTTATCTCTTGCATTGTTTTACAATTTTTAAAGTATTTATGTTTTACTTCCTGAACTGAACTGCAATTTCCTTAAAAGTTAGAATTTTGACACTTATTACTATTATATTTTAAGTCCTATAAAATATCTTATATATGTTAGGGCCTTATTAGTATTTGCTAATTAATAAGCTGACTGGTGTATCTGCAGGGAAAAAATATAGTTAGAAAATTGCTTGAATTAGTAAATGTTACTTTTTATTTTTTAAAAGTTGAACTTTAAGAGTATAAATGCAAAAATACCAATAACTCTTTTACTTATTAAATTTTCTTAGGCAAGAATTTCCTTTGTAAAAGAATTATTGAAGCCGGACAGAGTGGCACATGTCTGTAATCCCAGTGGCTTGGGAGGCTGAGGCTGGAGGATAGCAAGTTCAAATCTAGCATCAGCAACTTAGTGAGGCCCTAAGCAATTCAGTGAGACTCTATTGCTAAATAAAATATAAAAATTATCTGGGGATGTGGCTCAATGGTTAAGTGTCTCTGGGTTCAATCCCTGTGAAGAAGAAGAAGGAGGAGGAGGAGAAGGAGGAGGAGGAGGAGAACAAGAAGAAGAAGAAGAAGAATTGAAAGCTACATGACATCCAAGTATTCAATTTCTGATTTAGCTATTCTGTCTTCAAATGAGACAAACCCTCCCCTTTGATGAACAAGGGTTGCAGGTTAAAGAAAGAGGAATAGGGGAGAGAGGAGAAGTAAGGGAAGAAGGGAGAGACAGGGGAAGAGGAAGGAATAGAGGAAGGAGAAAAGAAAGAATTTCCTCTGATTAAATTGGTGAACAAAGCACTTTCCAGATCCTGTTTCTGAATAAACTAGCTTTATTCATCTTTCTACCATATCTCTTATTGACAGGGTACAATTGTATCTTTCTCTGAAGCTCATTCTGATGGCTTACAGGCACATAAGACCAGAAGTGTAAGCCATGTCAAGGGAGAGGCAAGAAAAGTCAGAATTAAGACACTGGAAAGAGAGGGAAGGTTTGAAAAACTTTCACAGGCCAAAATAATAATAATAATAATATAATACTTCTATTAACTAAGGCTCTAGTGACTTTCTCCTATTGATAGTGGGGTATGAAGCCCCACACCCATAAATAGAATTCCCTGTAATGTAGCATGAAGCTAAGTTACAGAAAACTTTTTAAAATTGCCATAAGTTAACCATTCCTATAAAAACAAAAGGAACCACAAAACAAAACACCCCTTTTTTGATTTCTTTTATGGGGTTTTAAAAAATGCATACGCTTTTTCTAATCATTTTTTAAATAACAACCAGTAAGACGGTAAGTCTATTTTATTCTTGAATTCTAATATAACTTTGTAAACTTATTGCAGCTTAAAAGCTGAAGTAAAGCTGAATACTCTGCAGTTGTAGACATTTTTCATACCTCAGCCTCACCTCATTTAGTCAAGATCACTTTAGTATTTCACATTATTAGAAAAATTAAAGAAAGAAATCATGCCTAGCCAGGCAGGGAGATGGTAAAGAAAGTCCAAAATCGTGAGAAAGTGGCGATTCTAACAAACTGAATCTGCACTTTTCCTCTCTTTGACACAACATGTTATTTAATGCAGTGAAAAATGTAAATGTTGGAGCAGTGTCAGGATTTACTAGAAATGACAAGTCATGAGTTCAGTTATTTAAAAAAAAAAAAAAGGAAGTTCAACTAAGCAAAACCTGGGTCAAGAGATGGCTTATGTAAATCTGTAGTTTAGCTGTTCCTGGGAAACTCCCGGCCTCAGAAAGACAACAGCCATTGGCTCTGAACCCCTTCCTTCCTTCAAGGCAAAACTGTCAGAAGCAGGTGGGAAGAGTAAAAGGCGGCCACAACACAAGGTGATACAAATGTCACAGTAACCCGTCTGACCTATTCAGAAGCACATACACATACAAAAAAAAAAAACCAACACTCTTCCCACTTCCTTCCACCTAAAACAGTTTTGAAGTGTTTTTTTTAACTTGCTTTGTTTCTACCAAATTACAAATATACACACTATTAACTGAATTTTCTTCAACACTTCTAAAAGGAGACTGAGAAGCAATTTAGAAAAGACAAGGAGGCAAATTGTTCTCTGAAGCCATATATTTTCACATCCACGGCTGATATGAGCATTTCCAGAAAAGCATCTTGAATATGAAGTTTCACTAAGACCCTGTCTATCTTCCAAATCTCCTGGCATCACCACACGTGTACATTAGCTATGGTGGCCTTCCCTGCAGTCTTTCCTTCGCAGAGCCTAGGTACCTGCAGTGTCCCTCACTCTGCCAGAAGCTTTCCCAGCCACGCAGGCAGAGGGGCTTCTGGCCACTGTTTGTCATCATTGGTGGGTCTTTCCTGGCTATGCCACCTCAAATTCTGTCTATCTTCTGATGCTAGCTTATTTTCTTCCACAGTACTTCTTACTTTTCTCCCCACACTTTTGGTATTTAAAATGCAAGTTCTATTTATGAACTCATTCGATCATTCAAAAAAGTTATTGAGCATCTAAAATATGCCAAACACCCAGGATATATTCTAAGACTGAGGACCTTTTAGCACATCCCCATGGATGTAAGGGATTGTATTCCAAGTGAAACTGGGTGTCATTTTAGTGTTTGAAGCAGAGCAGGTAATGATTTGACTGATGGCTTCAAGGGTAACTCTTCCCTTTGAAAGACTACAGAAGAGGGGTAGGGAAGGATAAGGTCATACACACAGCAACAACACTGAATGATAGGATCGTGGGATATAGTGTTTAATGAATTAATTAATATATGAATAAATGAAATATGGAAACTGAACGAGTAAAGACACATATCCTCCCAAGCATAAAGTAAAAGCCTAGAAAGTGCCTTCAAGTCTTCTGGGCATCAAACAGCACATTAACATCACACCTTGTAATTATGTGTGTGCTAATGTGTGTGTGTGTATATATACACATATACAAATTTACTACTTTTATAGAATAATAAATAAAAGTGTAATAATAAGTAAAAGTTTTTTCTGGGCAAAAAATATTATTGCCTAATGACCTACAATAATATCTTTGAGATGCTTATTTCTCAACTTTCCTTAGAGTCTGTTTCTGTGTTTGTTTAGTTGTGCTGAGGATTGTACATGTTAGACAAGCACTCTACCAACAGAGCTATATCCCCATCTTCTTTTCTTAAACCTTTGAACTTACAGACAAAAGATAACTTGAACCTGTATTTACTCTGTAAACAATCTCATCAGTACTCCAGATCTTTACCGAGTTACAGAGATTGCCTTGTTTGGGGTGAAAGTTTATATACAAGCATCTTTTCAAGTTGGATAGTTTTGAAAAAAAAATGTGTTTGAATTGAATTTGCTCTATGTTTAACACTTTGATATCTTTTTTTATTTATGGAAAAGTTAAACAACAGCATTTATACTGCAAAAAATATCAACTATTTTTCTTCTGTTATAAAGAACTTTTAGTTTTGATAAATACCTTCACCTAATTTATGCTACATGTACAAATGTATAAATAAAGCTGTGTTCATCTTTAGCAAGGTGCTATAATAAGGCTAGCTCCATTTCCTAAAAAATTGTACATTCTAATATTGCTTAACTGAGTTAGGAGTTTTCAATCCTGAACTTTATAGAAGTATGTCCTCACAAAAATAAAGGTCATGGTTTCAATTCCTGTTTAGGTATGCTAGCTATAAAACAGGAAAAAAAAAAGTTTCCACAGCCACAAAATTCTTTCTCAACCCTGACAAACCTTTTTTGTGAACACTTTGGGCACAAGAAAGGGCTGAGGGAGTGAATCTGGAAAGCCCTGTGCAAACCCATCTGGGAGAAAAGGAAAGTACAGATGGCATATCAGCAGTGGATTCATCTAGGAGAAGTAGCAGATGTTGAAAATGTACTACTTTTAAATGTGCCAATATAGTTTCAAGATTATCAACTTCAAGGTTGGATACTTTGAAGACTGGTAGAAATTAGCGCATTCATCTAGTCATTCACAAATATTCATCAGGTACACACTATGCAAAGTGGAGCAGGACCAGGTGTGGATCTTTCCTCTCCGTGCACACCTGCTCAACTGGGAAGGTGACACCCTTAAAGAAACTTTGTTCTGGGTGAGAACAAGAAGAAACTTACTCTTAATGTTTAAAGCATGGATGCACATCAAGTATATAATCAGATACACAGTATTTCTTTGGTATTAAATTTTCATGGAGAGAGGTGATTAGAGAATACAAAGTCTAAGATGACTCCCAAGGAAGTCAATAAAAATTTTTTTTAAAAGCCTGAGAAACTCTAGTCCATTAGGAAGGAAATAAGCATATGATTTATAATGAAACACAATAACTAAAATGACAGAGGAATTATAGAATGCTGTGACTGCATGTACCAGCAACACCTAACCTGGTACAGAGGGGAAATCCCGCTGGGGTTATGGCTCAGTGGTAGGGTGCTTGCCTAGCATTAGTGAGACACTGGTTTCAATCCCTGGCACCACATAAAAATAAAAACAAAAACAGAGGGGAAATCCCAGGAGAGGTCACACTTAAGAAGAGGTGTAAGGGAAGGCCAATAGGAATTACCCAGGCAAGTGGGTGGGGAGTGGTGTGCCAGAATCAAACAGAGAAAAGACTAGTGAAAATTCCCTGACACATCACTCACAAGACTTTCATCAAAGAAAATCTATATATATACCCCTAAATTGACTAGCTTGGCTACTTCAGCTAATTCTCTAGCTTGGCTAATTCTCTAGCTTGGCTAATTCATGAAGTCAGATAAGCCACAGAGAAAACAAAGATAACTGAGAGCTGAATTTGTGTCACAGTTTTGGACTTTGAGACAGTTCTCTCTTAACATTGGGGCCTTTCTTTAAATTGTCTGCCATCATCACAGTAAGGCCTTGAACACTATCTGCCAAAGAATTCCAGCCCCAGTCATGTCTCCCTCTAAACATCCCATGGAAATGGAACATAGAGCTTTCTGGAAGACCTATGCCCAGTGGAGCTGTCTCCAGAGCAGCTCTAATATACTTCTCCACTCCAAATCTTTATGTTGATCCAGTCAACTCATTAGCCTTCCAGTGGAGGGTTTGTACAAACAGGTTCCAAATTACTGACAGAAATAATTGGAATAGTCCTTTCAATGACTATTTCTTGAATTCCCCATGCACAGTTCTCATCACTGATGGAGAGATCGACCATGGGGAAGGACAGACCAGGTCCTTCACTCATGGACTTTGCTTTCTCAGGGAGCAAAAGCAGACAGAAAATATGTGAACAAATTATAAATCTAATCATTCCACTTACAAATGACCTTCAGGAAATAAATCTAAAGAGGATTACAGGTTAAAGAGTGACTTTGGATAAGAAGGTGAAGAATAAAGATAACAACAATGTGAGCTGAAATCTGAATGAAAAGAACCACCTACAAAAGTCAAAATCCTCTTTTCTAGCCATTTTGAAAAGATAAATATTTGAGATGATGGATATGCTAATTAGCCTAATTTGATCATTACATATTGTATACCTATATCAAAACATCATACTATAACACACAAAACACATATGCTTTTTTTGTGCTGAAAATTGTAGCCAAAGTCTTACACATGCTAAGAATATTCTCTACAACTAAATTACATCCCCAACCCAGTATGTACAATTATTATGTCAACTAAAAATAAAGCCAAAAATAAATAAGCACATCAACTATAAAATTTCCAAAAAAAGAAAGAGCCAACATTGTGACTATCAGAGTAAATAGTGCCCTATATGCAAATGAAAACTCATAGAAACAAAATTGATCATGGGTATACTCTTATATAGCTATACAATTATGAATAATATGTTTTTCAATTGGCTCTGCCATCCTAACATGCCTTGCAGGAACCCCAAGATCTTTTTCAAACCAGGACATAAGAAGTTAATGTTTCTAGAAGCCTGTTTCCCTGGTTGGTTTCAATTTGGTTGGTTGGTGTCCATATCATATCATTTGTTAAATATTTCTAACATCATCTCCAAACTAAAGCATGGTATACTGTATTGTCATATAACTTCAAGGATGAATCTAGAAACCCTCAACTCTGTCCTGTAACTTTGACTGAGATAATACCTTTATCTGCTACCTTTATCTGCTAAGGAGGCAACAGCATGATTGTGAAATCCAGGTGAAGAAGATTTCCTGGGTTTGAATGGTAAGCTTTGCCACTGACTTAGCTGCAGAACCCTGGACAATGTGCCTAAAAATTTTCTATTTCAACTTCTTATAAAATGAAAACAATGAAAATGCCTCATAGGATTTTCTTGAGGATTTAATGATAGAATGCATGTAAAGCATTTGAAAGACCTTTGGCATATTTGAAACCATGATGGTATTCACATGAAGTATGAATTTCCTTCACCCTGACTTACTTTTTTTTCTATTAAATTTCTAACAAATTTCAAGGTTCCGATAAAATGCCATAATCACTACAAAACTTTTAGCCTCCAGAGAAGCCATTTCCCACCTGTGAACAACTGCTAATGCATTGCTTATACATTAGTATAACAAGGAACTTTTATGTAAGTCTGTATACATATTTTGCATGCTCAGTTGGGTTGCAAATTAATATCAAATAATTCTGCCCCATATAAGTGCAATTTGAGTCACATTAAAAAAGTAAATAAATGGAATCTATTTTAATAACACTTATATAACTTGATATAACCAAAATAATAAATTTTACCACATAATCAATAGGAAGTAATTTTTAAATGAATTTTTTTTGTACTAAGTCTAAAATTTGGTGCTTTTCTTACTCTTACAGCACGTTTCACGTCAGAATAGCCATATTTCAAGTGGTTGATGATAGTCACATGTAGCTAGTAGCTACCAATTGAGACAATCAGCTTTAGGTCATATATTATCTCCTATAGCTTTGTATTTATCATAATGCCTAGTATATTCCTTGTTCCAGAAACTCAATTAAAAATATTTATTGGTTAGGGGCTGGGATTATAGCTCAGTGGCAGAGTGCTTGCCTCACACATGTGAGGCATGGGGTTTGATACTCAGCACCACATAAAAATAAATAAATAACTAAAGATATTGTATCCAAAAATATTTTTTAAATATTCATTAATTAGTTACTTATTTTACCGGTTCATTTACAAGTAGGACTATCTATCTGTGGAAAACATTTCAGCTATTTATGACATAAAAAGTAAAAACTGAAAAAATAGTTTTCTTTAAAGAATAAAGAATTTTATTCTTTATAGGGAGTAATCAAATGAAATTTTCAGTTATTTTTCCCATTAAGTATATAGTGTAAATACACTAAGTCATAAATAAATTGTATACAATTAAAGAAAATGCATGTATTTGTATGTTGGATGTTTGAATAAATATAATATATTTACTTGTTTGATGTGTTTGAATAAATAATTCAACCCCACTTTCTGATAACAGTAACAATATTACATAGGAGTAATTAACTCACAAAATAAACACATAGGATTTATTAAGGCTCAGTGAAAATATTTGATTCCATTTCCCAATCAATGTAATTTTTCCTTAAAGTGATACACTCCTAAATGTATTCAATGTTTTCATAAATGATTTCCCAGCTAGTCAGATGTAGTTACAGAAAATGAATAACATTATTTCCATAGTCATTAACAACATACTGTGAGAAACAGATTAATTTGAATTGCTCTGTCAGAAAAACTGATACGAAAAAAATCAATCCTAATATATATTTTACCACTCTAACATTGGGCCTACCTACTCCTTCTGTTTGAGATTTATTCTTATTTTTCTTTAAAACTCGTATATTCATTTGCCTGCAGAACTGTGATAGAGAATTACAAAGAATTAACAAAATACAGCATCGAGGAAAGTAGAATAACTCACCTTTGGCAATTTCAATGGTAATTTGCAAATTGGCAACTCATAATGATTTTCATTAAGTATGAGAGATTGGTCCAGGTTGGGAACTATCTTTTCCTTAGGTACTTTATAAACTACAATGGTTCCCTTATAATGGGGACAGCTGTAGTTTCCAAATTCATCCACCTCTTTGATTTGGAGTTCCAGCCTGGGTTTTCTTTGCAAGTGAAAAATAAGTTTGTATTCTTTTCCATAATCCTTCCCATTGCCTAAATGGAAGTAAAATGCATTCGTTACCATTAAGATATATCACTTTGTCTTAATTTTTAAAACCCAAATATTCATCCAATTTCTACATATAATTAAAGTTTCTTGTCGTATCATTGCATCTTGTCAAACATAACTTGGAAAAGCAGCAATAGGTTAAGAACAGATTATCACTAGAAGAATGTTTCATTTGTTGGTAGGCGAGGTACTCTGGCTATTTCTAGATTTAAAAATCTTTTCTTTTTTGTTTTTTCCCCTTTTGCTATAGCAAGGAACTATTAGAAATATTCAGCTCTTTCAGTATTTAGAAAATTATCTTCAGTCTCAAGAATTACCTTTGTCCTTTATCTTGTTCATACCGTGTTGTACATTATCATAACCTCACAATAGACTTTCTAAACTGCACTCTCTCCTATAACTGTGGCTATTCAGGTTTAAAGGAAAATTAATTAAAATTAAAGAAAGTATAAAATTCCACTCCTCACCACATTTAAAATGCTCAGTAGCCACACATGTCTAAGTGGCTACTTCACTGAATAGCACAGATATAAAACCTTTTCTTATTTTCAGAATGAACCATGCTATTTTAGAACTTCCAAGTGGGATAATTTGGGATTTGTGTTGAAAAATTTATAAGAAATTTGTAAAAACAAACAAACAAACAAAAAATGTAGTGGATGCTCCTAAAACAATAATCTATGTTTTCCTCTCAACTCCTCAGTGAAAACATTGACATGTTTCTGAACACAACCTTTCACTTATGGGAGTTTTACCATGTCAATGTGGATATTTTACACTGATATTGCAACAGCAAAAGGGACATTGGTATTCCCCAAGGTAGCTTTATTACCTTTTGCAAAATATATAGGAAGCTATAATATGGCAGATAAAATAACATGTTTTAGACATAAAGATCTGGAGTCAAGTCCAGCCGCCACCATTAGTCTACACTACACTGTTTGTCAAAGTTCTTTTATGCCTCTGAGTTTCTTGTGTCTTAACTGCCTTTTCTTTAAAACAAGAAAAATAAACTTATCTCGTAGGATAATTCTGGGATGAAATGAGAAAATATATATAATGATTGTCAAAGGGCCTAGCACAGACTAAGTGCTGAATAAACAGTAGCAAAACCAGCAAACAATAAGAAGCAGGCTTCTATTATTTTCATATGAATGCTTAAAAATCAACCCTTACATTTTTTTGTTATGAATATCAAGATGAAGCTTTAATATCTGGGTTGGAACTTCTTTTGTTGGCCATAATATAGTTGATTACCCAGAGCTCTCACAGAAGACCTTTCTTTCATTTTGCCCAATAAAAGAAGAAGAATTCAGTAGTAGAGGAGAAGACACCTCTGTCCTTCTCCTATTGTGACTGCTAGATGCCATTTTGATGAAATTCTAAAGCACAGTTAAATCTAGAACCAGAATATATGTAGGTTAGGGAAAGCAAAGATAGATAGCTTTGCACACGTCTGTATTTGAGGGGCAAACTGGCGATGTGAACAAAACAGACTTCTAAAAAAGGAATGACTAACCAGGGTTGTTTCTTACAAGAGTTTTATTTTGTTTTTTTAAATAAGATAAATTATCTGGGTGATTAAAATATAATATAAATTGTGAATGAAAGTTTGCAGATCACTCAAGTAATAGCTGGTTGACTTCTATTTCCTGCCACTCAAGTACTATCAAGAAAAATATTACTACTTTGATCCGATTAAATCTTGCTTGGTAGATTTCTCCTTCCTTCCTTTAAGAGACATTATATTCCTTGCCAGGTGCACAATTATTCATAAGGAATTATTTATATACAGGATATAAGAATTTAAAATGAGTCATAGCTATATTGTTTCAATTCAGATCTTAAAGTATATACTTGTAATCACCGGTTTTTAAAAGTAAAGATCAGTAATCTCTAAAAATCATATTTACATATAAAACCAGGATGAAATTATCAGTGTTTACTAGCAATAAACAGAATGATCTAATATTAGAAAGCATCATGGAAATTTTTAAAATCTAGAGTTTCATTGTTGTATAACACTGCAAAAAAGGACAAATAGTATGAAGAAATTTCACTATTCCATATTTTTCTTCCTTTTCTGACACATTTAGAGTAGAAGAAAAAAATGAGAATTATTTGCTGCATATCCAAAGCATGAAATCTACCACTAGTTGACTTTTTGAAAATCATTTTCTCTTTTTCAACATACAAAGTACGTAGAACCTTGTAGGACCCTGAAGTACCAGCTGGTCAATAAATACTTGTCACATTAAGCAAAATTCATTTCTATTTTGCAACTGATTAGATGTTTCTCATGGCAATATATTTTCTTATGGCAATATATTTTCTTCTTAATAATGGAAATTGAATGCTTTTCATTTATGTTATAGAAAGTTGCAAACATAGAAATATATGCTTTCACTTAGAAAAGTCAGATGAGGAAACAAAAGGGCTAGCAATAAGGGGAACCCCAAAAAATCCTAATAAAGAGCCTTAGCTCAGCTATTTCTATAATCCAAGCCATCCTCTATGACCTCTACCTCTAAGTTTCAGTTTACTTGCTCAGTTAACTGCAGTGGCTCCTTAACTGACCTCTTTGTGTCTACCCCTTACCTTACTCAGTCATAATCTCCCTCAAATTATGCCACTCCTTTGTTGAAAATCCTTTGTAGATCCCCACTTCACTTAGTATAAAAGGCAAAGTCCTGTCAACGGCCTTCAGGGCACTATCAATCCTCACCTTATTTCCTGCAATCTCTCCTCACTCCCTCTGATCCAGCCATGCCAGGCCCTAATGGGCTTCAAATATACAAGGCACATTTCTGCCTCGGCTCACCTGCAGTTACAATCCTTGTGCTGGGGACAAACTCTCCTGAGACAGGATGACAGCTTACTCTCTCACCTGCTTAGGGTCTTTGTGTAAATGCTGTTTTCTCAACAGGTCTCCCCTATGACTATGTAAAATTCAATACTGCCACTCTTCCAGGACTCCCTTTATCCTTTCCCTATACTATTCTTCCAGAACACACTTTTCAGCCATGTAAAGCAGTACGTTTTATTCATTTATTTACTTCTTCTCTATATCTCTTCAATAGCCTATAATTTATATGAGGGCAGAGAATACTTGGTAAAAAAAAAAAAAAAAGGATGGTTATTTAAGCATCTTACACATGTCTAGGAAAATGACTTTCCTGGGTCAAAAGGTATTTAGGGCAACTTTAGGAGACACTGACCTCCACAGAGCATTCCCTAGTTGTTAGGGGTGTTGCTAAGGTGTCATTATATAAAACCTTGCAAAAGCACTTCTCAGCACTTTCTGGGTTTTCTGTGCACTCAGAGCTTGAGTGCAATGCAACATAAAGTCTAAGTGCTGAACTGACTCTCCAACCCAGGAAAAGAAAGCAGCCTGTAGCTCTGTCCAGAATGACAAAGACCAATACCAAACCACAGAAAGCATCTATCTAGCTTTTATCCTTGAAGGCATAGACATAAATCTAACTCAAATGATTCATCTGTATTATTCACAAGTGAAAAAAAAAAAGAGAAATGTGGGCATTTCTCAAAGGATAGTCATCTAAATTTGTTAACTAATGTTTTAAATACTTTGAACCATTCTTAGCACTATAAAGTCAAATCTTTCTACAAGCTTTTGTCTCTGTTTCTTCCAACACATACTCACTGAGGCCTTTTCTGAATGTTAGGCACTATCCTAGGTGCTGGGGACTGAATGGTGTGCACCAGCAGAATAGCCCCTTTATTCATAGGACTGCCATCAGAGAAAATGGCATTGGTCATTAAATGAGTAGATAGAAAATTGTGACAAGGGACATAAAAGAAGAAGTGAAGGTCTTCAGAAGTAAAATAAGACTCTGAAAACAGTAAGGACTGATATAATCAGGGAGGATGGGGAGACATCTTTAAACATGACCATTGAGGTGAGATACAGAGATAAAGTGGGAAAGAATTGAGGGTGAAGGGATTGGGATGGAAGAGAAGGAGAACCCTCCAGGCAAAGATCCTCTGGCTTCATCACTTTGAGATTCTCAGACTACCCCAGGCTCTGATGGAAGGATAGATATGTATTCTTTACTAATGTTCTTGTTCCTCTTGGGCGGAGAAAAGTCCAGTACGGTTTCAGGTCTGAGCATGATTTCTAAGAAAAGCAAAGTAGAAAAGATCCTGGCATCCTGCCTGACTCACTTTCTTTGAGTGAAGATAAGCTCCTTGACTTCACCTATGTGAAAGAATTGTACATGGGCCTGCTGACTTCACGCACTCTTAATTTAGCATGCACCCCATATTCCATTGCAGACAATAGGACACTCAGTTCCCCTGCCTATGAGAACAGTAACCAACTCCTGTTTAGAGCAGCATGTAAACACAGCCGCTGTTCCAAGTATTACAGGAAAATTATTTGCATCATTATTTGGGTGGGGCACTTCTGGTTTTTGACTATCTTTCATTAGAGAGATTTCCCTACGTGGATATGGTGGTTTCTGCTCTGAAAGCTGAGTACAAAGGGTTTTTTCCTACCCTTCATTCCTCTACCTCTTCTTCTTTCCTTTCCCCTTTTCTAACATCCTTATCATTCATGCAATAAGACAGAGGCTCAGAGATAAAGCCTGGGCATGTAGGCAAGTGCCCTACCGTTGAGCTACATCCCTAGCCCAATTATTTTTTAAAGCAGCAAAGACCCATTGGGGCCTGAAGTCATTTCCTGAATTAGAGAAAAAAATTCTTTCTCTATACAATTATTGAAAGCTGTTGACATACCAGGCACTATGTACCAGGTTCAGAAGTTATAAGGCAAGACAGACATGCTCATTGCCTCATGATATTCTGTTCCAGCAAAGAACACAGTATGGTTATATAAACTGAAAGTAAACCTATAGATAAGAAATTTCAAATTATGATAAAATTGATAATGTGAACAAAAAATAACACTACATAAATATGGGGATGGGAGGTTAGCAGCTTGTATCATCTGAATCTGAGGTTCTTAAACTTTCTTGTGCCACAGATCCTTTTGAAGTTTAGTGAAACCTGTAGATTCCTTCTGAGAGTCATCCTTTAAATATATAAAATAAAATATATGGAACAATCAATAATGTCATTACATTGGAATATAGTTCTATCTGCACATTTCTTGATAATTCACTGACTCCAAACTTAATTCCTTCTAAGGCATGTTAAAAAGCTTGGATATTATTGTAGTTACAGTAGAGAGTAATAATAAGGATTTAGCTGGGCATGGTGGGGCATGCCTGTTATCCCATTGGTTCAGGAAGCTGAGTCAGGAAGATTGTAAGTTCAAAGCCAGCCTCAGCAACTTAGCAAGGCCGTAAGCAACTTAGTGAGACCCTACCTCAAAATAAAAAATAAAAGGGCTAGGGATGTGTCTCAGTGTTTAAGTGCCACTGGGTTCAATACCTACTACTACTACTACTGCTACTACTACTACTAAAAATAATAAATGTTTTCATCAGAGAAGTAATATACAGTTGGTACTGGGCTTATGATGGGTCTACTTCCCTATAAACCCATCATAAGTTTAAAGTATCTTAAATCAAAAATGCATTAAATATACTTAATTTACCAAACACCATAGCTTAGTGACAGTGCACTAGAGAGTATGACAATCCAGTGGCCAACAGGGAGCTGCAGCTCACTTCCCAGCACCACAAGTAGAGGACGTGTCACAGGACATATCACTATACCAGGAAAAGATCAACACTCAAAATTCCAAGTTCAGTTTCTACTGAATGCATATAACTTTTTTACCATGATGAAGACTAAAATTTCAATTCACATCATCATAAGTCAGGGACCACTATGATTCATGTTTTTTTTTTTTTTTAACAAATCATAGTTACTGTATGGAAAGAGATGGCATGTGGCAAGAGTTAAGAAAGGAGCATGGAGGGGGCTACTCAGGAAGGAGAAGACCCTAGCTTGGGACTGGGAGATTCATCATGGAGAAGACCCTTTCTAAAAGACTGTCACTTAGTGGGCTGGGTTTGTGGCTTAATCGTAGAGGGCTTGCCTAGCATGGTGAGGCACCGGGTTCAATTCTTAGCACCATATATGAATAAATAAAAATAAAGTCCATTGACAACTAAAAAATTATTTTTAAAAAAGAATATCACTTAGAATCTAGCTCTAAAAAAAAGAAGAGGCATCCTCTGAGGAGAGAGGAGACTGGAAAGGAAGAAGTATGTCTTTTTCTCTTCCTTCTTCCTGCAAGCTTCCCTCAATTCTCTGAAGGTTTCCTTGGTGATTCTAGTTTAAGGAACTCCTTCTGAAATTTGTGGCTTGAAGACGATAGAAGACTTAAAGAGAATTCTCTATACTTACTTGAACCAAATATGTTTCCAGTAAACCTTAAAAGCAGTTGTTCTCCTTCTCTTACTTGGAAATGACGAGATGACTCTGGAAGTCCTCCAAATCCTTCTAAGAGCAAGTCCTTAAGTGTCTGGTTTAAATCTTTAGAAGGCACCACTAAAACAACCACTCTGTGTGGATTGTCCTTCTGGTGCGACAAAACTACGCAAGCAGTGGTGCTGAGCAAGGCATCCTCCAAAGACTTCACAAAGGAAACCAAATGGCTCTTGTCCACAGTGGAAGAGAGGTGAAGTACAATGAACCTGCACAGAAGAAGAGGGACAAGACCACAGGGGGAAATGCAGCCTCACAAACTTCACCAATACCTAGTAATAGATCAATATCTTTAAAAAAAGCCCTTATCATCCAAACTTTCCTTAAAAGCAGATGTGCTGATGACAATCCAGTTACAGTCATGAGTGACTTTAGTGAAATCCTTGGCAGTCAAGACATGAGCTCAGATCTAACTAAATTCTAAAACATGATCTTAAATAGAGAAGTCATACAGGCTCAGCTCTAAAAATGACATCATACCTTAGGTCATACAATCATGAGTCACATAATGTTTCGGTTGATGGTAACCACATATACGACTATGGTCCCATAAGATAATAATGGACCTAAAAATTTCTATCACCCAGTGATATCACAAACATCTTAACATTATAATGTAATACATTACTTAAGTGTTTTTGGTGATCCTGGTGTAGACAAACCTACCACATTTACATTCATATGAAAGTATGGCACATACAATATGTGAATTACATAATAGTTGATAATGAGGATACATGAGTATGTCACTGGTTTATATATTTCTATAATACACTTTCTATTGGCACTTAAGAGTGATTTTATTTTATTTATATAAAAGACGCTAACAATAAACCAGATTCAGGCAGGTTCCTTTGGGGTATTCAAGAAGGCATTGTCTTATAGGAGATGACAGCTCCAAATATTTCATTGCTCCTGTAGAGCTTCCAGGGGGACATGATGATGCCAAGTTGGAAGTCAGATGCTGATGACCCTGACCCTGTGTAGATTAAGGCTAATATGCGTGTTTGCATCTTAGTTTTTAACAAAAGTTTTTTTTTTTTTTAATTTTTAATTCAAGTTTTAAAAATAGGAAAAAAGCTTAGAGATTAAAGATATAACAAAAGAAAATATTTTTTAAATTGTACAATGTGTTTGTGCTTTAAGTGTTATTACAAAGGAGTCAAAAGTCTAACAACTTTAAAAGTTTATAAAGCAAAAATAGTCATAGTAAGCAAATTAATGCATTAGTGAAGTTTTTTTAATTTAATTTATTTATTTATTTATTTATTTTGTCAATTTAGTGCAGCCTAAGTGTAAAGTATATGATCCTAGCTCTCTCATTCACTCACCACACCCTCACTGACTCACACAGAGCAACTTCCAGTCCTGCAAGCTCCATGCATGGTAAGCGCCCTATATAAGTCTACCATTTTGATCTTTATACTGTTTTTGCACTGTACCTTTTCTGTTTAGATATATTTAGATACACAAACACTCTTGTGTCAAGATTGCCCGTAGTATTTAGCACAATAGCTTGTTTTACAAGTTTGTAGGCTACAGCACACAGCCTTGGGTCTGATGTACTCAATACCACACAGGTTGTTTAAGTACATGCTGACGTTCACATCATACCACAACTACCTAATTATGCAATTCTCAGAACATAGCCTGTCTTTAAGCAGAGCATGAGTATATTTTAACTAGAATTACCAAAGTATTACTTCAAAATATAGAAGAGAGATACTTTTAAGATAAACTATTTACTCCTTATAGGATGGAAAATATATACCATAATAAAGTGGGAACTGAAATATTCATCTCTATCTCTGTGTGGTAAGTATTTTTTAATACGTTTTTAGTTGTAGATGGATGTAATATCTTTATTTACTTATTAATTTTTTTATGAGGTGCTGAGGATGGAACCCAGTGCCTCACACGTGCAAGGTAGGCACTCTACCACTGAGCTACAGCCCCAGCCCCTGTGTGGTAAGAATTTTTATGATGAATTCTGTTATGGGTTGAATTGTGCCCCACCCTCAAATCCGTAAGTTGCAATACTAACCCAGAGTTAGCTTAAAATGTGAATTTAATTGGAGAAAGGGTCTTTACAGAGGTAATCAAGTTAAGGCAAGATCATTAGGGTGGACCCTAGCCCAATATAAATGGTGTCACAAAAAGGGGATCTTTCAACACAGGAAGGCATACAGAGAGAACGCCATGTGAACAAGAATATTGCTATCTATAAGACAATAAAAACCTTGGAACTGATCCTTTCCTCACAGTGCTCAGAAGGAAAAAAAAAACCTACTAACATTTTGGTTTTGGAATCCCAGTCACTAGAACTGTGAAACAATAAATTTCCAGGTTTCAAGTCATCCAGAATGTGGTATTTTGTTACAGCAGCACTAGAAAACTCATACAGACCCATAACCCTAGGTTAGACCAGTCATTTCTCAGTTAATTTCCAGAAGTTGCCCTCCAGTTGCCCCTAATTCAGAGAAGCCTTCTCCCACAGACAAGGACTGACTGATGTGAGGGCACAGAGCCAAGCTCCCTGGTACTCCAGAGCCCTCCTGAGTTTTCAGCTGGGGAAAGACTTCAGTTGGAACCAGAGTTTTCCTATCTTCTTCCCTGGCTCTACCTCCTTTCATTTCCTTACAAGACTGGCCTAAGAGGCTCCTCAGTAAATAAATTGCACTTTTAGAATTTTTTTTCTACAGAATTTTGATCCAAGATAATTGTATATGTAAAGTTTTCATTATAAAATAAAGGCTATCTTTAGAGATGGTGATTGCCCTCTCTTCATGAGTGTCTACTCCTCATGAACCTTAAAACTGATTCAAATGCTCCTCATAATGGACCGTCTAGAAAACATGGAAATGAGAAAGCAAAATGAGGGCACTGAAATAACCAATTCAGTTCATCTATACATAGTTATGAGATGAGCATAGATATGAACAGTTAATTATTATCCCCGTGAATTTCAGAAACGAAGATGCTATTTTAAAAGTATTCTGGAGTTGAAAGAAACCTATAAAACGAAATCTAAGTTATGAGTGGTTTCCAAAAGCACTTGTTTTAAACTATCATGAAAGAAATTACAAACAGCATATTCATGTCAATTCTAGTTTATATTTTAAGCAGATCTTAAAAGGGATTTTTATTCTTATTTGAGGAATTAAAATCCAATCCTGTGATTGGATTTCCACAAACATCAAAGATAGACCATCAGGAGAGAAAATCAACTCCAATCGTTTAGTACTATATTACCTCTCTAAATGTTCATGCAATTCAAATGATATCAAGCCACTCGGGATGGTTCTCACCACAACATCATCAAGCCCAAACCAACCAGTGTCTTGGCTTCTGTATCCCAGTAATTTCAAAGATTCACAGGTATTGTTCCCAAGTTTTCTTGTGGAAGCACTTTTTGTCCTATATAAAGGCAGCAGAAGAGAAATTGGTAAATTTTATTTAACGTACACCATATATAATGCATTCATTCTTTCATCAAGTGAATAATTCAATAATAATCCATTAAGTATATGTTATGTTCCAGTAATTACACCAGACACCAGGAATACAAAGATAAGTAGATACAGCCCTTGCCTACCTAAGCACATGGCATCAAAAGATTATCTGATTACAAGGTGATCTGTGTGGTAATTAAAGGAAGGTATATAGTGGTTTAGGAGCAGATGTGAAATGCTCAGGGAAGCTTGCAAAGTGAAAATGCTGATTTTAAAAATGAGATTTTGAGAATGAGAAACATTTTACCACTGGCAAAAGAGGTAAAAGGGAACTCTTGAAATCATTAATGATCTTCCTAATATAAACCAAATGTTTTAGAATAGCCAAGAGTAGTCATGCAGTGTAACACATAGCACCACAGATTCTGTTACGGAACTGCCCAGTTTCAACTCTTCAGTGGCTTTGCCTCTTATTCACAAATGACCATGGGAATTTATTTGGTGTGCCTATATGCCAGTTTTCGTGTCTATAACATGAGAATAATTGTATTACCTACATCTTAGGTTTAAGTGATACTTGTATAATTATAAATCACTTATAACTGTAGTGAGTATAAGAAGTAGTATTAATAGCCTCAATCTAATCAAGCATAGTCAGTTAGCTTTCTTGCATAATTTTTCTTCTCACATAACCTGTCAAACAAAGGTCCTGAAAGGAGCAGTTGTAAATGCCTCATGATACTTCTCACCAACCAGAAGTGGTTTAACAGTAGATCAACTTCTAACATCAGCCAGTTTGATTCTCTTTCTTTGGAATTAAGTAAGAAGCTCAGAGAATGTAACTTGTCACCTTCCTTCAGCTGTAGTGCGCTGGAGATGGAAATTAATAGATTTAAGAGAGGAAAATAGATGCTACAGAAGAAAGTAGAAGATTAATGAGATGCAAAAATCCTCAAGATGGGAAAATTAGAGCTTAACTATTGTGGCATTATAATAATTTTTTTCTGGAATTCATTTGAGAGGTTATCTGTTCCTCAAAGCCAAAAGAAGGAAAGTCCTGGATGCTGAGTGTCTTAGGTGGAAAATGTGCTACAACTCAAAAGGGAATAGAAACATTCTAGCTAAGTACAAGAATGAAGATACAAGTATGAATCCCACATCTCTTTTAGGAGCACATCTATTTTGGGGTTGTAGACTTAAATCCACCATAGTTTAACAGATTTAGCTGTCTTAGTACCTAGCGACTACTAATTGCACAAGATTTAAAATATCTGCCTTGAAAAATCTTTATTGGTTATTTCAGGAGATAAACCAAATTAAAATCAAGAGTAGGGTAAAAATATTTCGCTTTTGGCTGTTGGATTATAACCACAGAGATGGTAAAATTTTAACCCCTGGTAGTTAATTTATTCACACAGGAAGGTTGACTCAATAAGAACCTTGGTCATTTACCATAAATTGAGTTAATTAAGTATAATGTTGACTTTTTTTTTTCTGGAAGCAACTATTCACTTTTTTTTCTACCAATAGTTTAAATTTTTCTGTGGGAGACTATAGGTTCCCAAGTGTGATGAGATGACCCCATCCCCAGATCCTGGAGTGAATATAATTGGCATTCATCAGTGCTGTTCACCAAATATCCAATTTCTCCTTGTTCATAGTACATGATGTGGAAAATGTGCTACAACTCAAAAGAAACATTCCTAGCATGTCCTGGCCCCTGTGGTTCAGTGGAACCATATGTCTAGTTCTGGATAATTAATTGTATAGGAAAGATAGATGTGTCACTTTGAGTCCATGCATTTTGTTGCTAATGGATCCATCCAACGGTCTTTCTTCTACCACTATAACAGCAATCAACCAGTACTTGCTCCATCTGCCTACATCCTAGAGTGAGAACGTTTTGAGAGGCAGCCTACCTCTGATGGCCACACAGTATATGTGAGACATAAAGACTATTGTTACAAATCCTTGGGGTTTGGTAGTTTTGTCATCCTAACATAACCTAGGCTAATCTGCACTATATCTTCCTTCTTTTTTCAGTGAAATTTTCAGAGATGGATTTATATCAGATTCGGAATGAGAATTAAGCCATGGGCTTTTATGCATATACTTGGAGAAAAGAACTATGCTCTTTCCATGAACAGTAGCTCTAAATATGTAGTAGAGCCACATTGCCAGCATAAGGGGCAGGCAAGTCAGAGACTGTAGTTGGCACAGTCAAGAAAGAAGAAAGAGGAGGAAGAGAAAGAAAAGAAGGAAAGGAAGAAAAGGAGGAGAAAAGAAGAAAAAAGAAGAAAAGAGGATCTTCTTGATTAAAAAAATTATAAAGATGAATGTAGCCATAGACGTTTTATTTATATAGACCAAAAAATTTCCTTTTCACTTAAACACTTTCAATTTGCTTTTCTGCCACTAAAAACTGTTTTCAGGAATAAATTTAAGGGACTGAGATTGTAGCTCAGTGGTAGAGCACTCGCCTAGCATGTGTGAGGCACTGAGTTCAATCTTCAGCACCACAAAATAATAATAATAATAATAATAATAATATTGTGTCCACCTACAACTAACAACATTTTTTTTAATTTGACAGCTATTATTGTCTAACAATGAATGGTACTTTTAAGGATCCACAAAACCTAACTATGATGTCATCATAGTTGCATAAACTATAGCAAACCCTTATTAAAACAATTTGTTAATTCAATAATGACCAGACTTTATCCTGGCCAAAAGGTACACTGACAGAACCATGCTCATAGAGAATACTGATTAAAATGCACATGTTTCTTTATTTGTGAAAAGAAATAGTATAATGCATAATTTGGCAAGCAATCATATCATCAAAATCACATATCATATTTTACTTTCAGAATATTTCCTTTGTGGTATGCATAATGCATAGTCATTTAAATGTAAATGTCATTAACTTTTTCTCAGAAAACTATAATTTAGCTATTAAAGTACTGATTTTAAATGGCATGCTACACTCAAAAAATTAATTTTTTCCCATTCTAGGTTATGCATGTTGATTATACAACTATTTTAAAATAGAAAAGTAAATGGAAAAAGAAAAGTACACCTAGTTACATTGCCTAGAGCCAAATGCTACAATATTTTAATGGATGTCTAGTAGTCTTTTTCTACCTGGTTTTTTATTTGGCTTGTAAAATAGTAACTATATTCTGTGTCAAATCATGCATCCTAATTTCAACATTTGTAACTAATATATAACCTTTGGATATCAATTCAAATGACCAGTCCCTATCATAACACTAAGAGAAAAGTTCTTTCTTGATTCAACTATCACTTCTGACTAAGGCTCATGAACTTTCAGGGTTTTAGTCCTAGGTGCCATTAGTCCCAGTTACAGTCATCTTGCAGAGAACACAGGCGGCATAATCTAGGCAGTGAGCTGTCTTTTGCATGGTCTTCCTTCTCTTATGCT
The DNA here is from genome assembly GCF_001458135.2 of Marmota marmota marmota. NCBI lineage: Eukaryota > Metazoa > Chordata > Mammalia > Rodentia > Sciuridae > Marmota > Marmota marmota. The sequence goes on along the minus strand of NW_026000108.1, from coordinate 28,063,365 downwards.
TGGCTGTGTTGCTGTCTCACTGCTGGTGAGGGCAGAGGATTCGTGTGATGTGATGCCACACTGCTCCACTATTGTACCAGCTCAGGTCACTAATTTAACTGTAGTTTTTCAAGAATTAAAAAGAAACTATAAGACAAATCTTTTCTCATTATTATGCTTATATTTAATTCAGTTATCCCACCCTGAGCTTAAGCCCCCACTGTATCTTAGTGAGCCCACTGACTCTGGTCCCCAACCTGCACACACAGTCTTTATTCCAAAGGACTGTCCGTGGTGCTAGAAAGTCCCCATGTTTTGTTCATGGCCTACCTATTGACATACGTAGGTCAGGCATTCAAATTCCCTTCTCCTTTAAGCCATTTTTTTTCTTGCTAGCTGACTTCTGAATATCCATCTCAATCCAACAGAAATGTTTCAGTAATGCTATCCCTCACAGAAAAAGGTAGCAATGACTTCCATCCCTTCTTTTTCAAGAAGCTGTTTCCACTCTGCGCATTTACCCATCATTCCCAGGGATAAAAAGCCCCATGCACCAAGAAGTATGTAGATAAATTCGGTGTCATTGTTAAGATTCTTTTAGGAAAGTAATAGAAACCCAAAACAATTGTACCCAATTATAAAAATGAATCAATTAAAATAATACCTGTTAGTTAATGGAGCAAATATGGACAAATATTGAAGATTTCAGAGAAAAGCTGTATTTGATTTCAAAATCATCTTTTTTTTTCTTTTTGTTGAAATGGATTTGTTTTATTTTTAAATGAGTATTTTAAATTATTTTATTTGAGCATATTAATTATACACTATAGTGGGTTTCACTGCGTTATATTTATGCATACATTAAAAACATAATTTGATTAATTTCACTCACCATACACCCTCACCCTCTTTTGTCCGTCTCCCTAAGTCCCCTTCTACCCTACTGGTCTCCCTTTTTATTTGTTTATTTTGTTTACTTTTTTAGATTCCATGTATGAGAGAAAACATACTACTTTTCTGAGTCTGACTTATTTCACTCAAAATTTGGTCTCTAAATATATAGACAGAGATAGAGATAGGCATATCTATATAGATATAGATGTGTCTATATCTATTTATCTATACATATTGCACATTTTTATCTATTTATCTGTCAAAGATCATCCCTATCTATTTATTTTTTACCTCTGCATCTTTCCATTTTTTTCCTCTCAGTTACTAGTGAGAATTTTTTTATACAGTAGAAAATTCAGAGTTTTACATTCGAGAATTTGACTACCCAGGAAACTGACCTTGCTATTTCTGGGTCCAAGACCCTTCCCACATCAAACTTTCAAACATTAGGGAATTGTGAACAGCCTATTTGGGGCCAAGTGTTTAATTGTAAGTAGTGACATGGATAAACATGGAAGTCACCATTGTACCCACATGGACAGAAAGGGCATTTTCTAGAAATTGTAGTACAATTCCCAAAAATAAGGTGTTATGTAGACAAAACTTTATATATATATATAAAAACTTTATATATATATATAAAACAAAACTTTATATATATATAAAACACTTGAGATATATATATGTATGTATGTATATATATATATACTATGTATGTATATATATATATATATAACATATATATATATATCATACATACATATATATATCATACATACATATATATATATCAAGTGTTCTTTCTCAAGTCCAAGAGTGCCCTGTTTTACCTTTCCTATCTTTCCACAAATGTGCTAATACCATACAAAGAACATTCAAAAGTTTTTCCCATGATAAAAAATTTTTTTGCTCCAAGTCATCTCAATACTTTATCTTAACAAGTAGAAATAGATATTACTAAGAACTTTTCAAAGGTTGTTTCTCTTTGATTTAAAGAAAAATTAAAATTTCCTTTGACATTTCAATTCACAACTTTATATTCTTAAGGACAATGGTATATATGAAAGTAAGTAAAAATATTTCAAATACTCTATTTTCAAGTTTGATAAATAATAAAAATCTTATTTTTTCAGAAAACATTTGTTTCAATGATTTACTGAAACTATTTTATTCTAGTAAATGAGATTTTCCTGTGTTAACCATATAGTACATAAGCACAAGGGAAAATACAGAACATTTGCTTTTGTTATCTATAAAATTGTTGTTTATTTCTTTAGTTGCTTCTCTAAAATATTACTGATATCACATATAAAACAGAACTATAAAAGACAAATTGGAAATGAATGATCTGAGACCTGTCGCTCCGTAATACAGAACACCTAGATGCTGACGTACTTGATTTTTTTTATTTATACAATTTTTTGGCTTTGCAAGAAGGGGAATCTTAAAAGAATTCCCCAAACTTCTTTCCAAAAAAATGTTTAAAGCCAAGATTGCACTTATTAGCAACCAGAAAGGAACAATGGGATTACTATGAGGAAAAATGCCTTTCCAGCAATTTAGTATTTATGAGCAAACAACTAGAAGCAATAATCAAATAAGCAGAACATAAAGCCGCCAATCCTTGTCATCACAGCCAAATGGAAAGATGCACCTTCATAAGGAGGCTGAAGTAGTTCCAGGGAAGTAGCAGCTGATTCTCAGCAGAGGCAAGAACAGATACCACCTGGAGGAAGGTAGCTCCAATGTACTCAGGCAAAAGTGCACCAGTACACGCTCACAAATTAAAGTTCCCAAACAAATGAGGAGGTGAATACCATGGACAGTCAACAGAAGGAGGCAACAAATCAAAGTACTTCAAAGACTAAAGATGGGGGATGAGAACATGTGGAAAGTCAAGTAAAATAAAGGACACTCTCAAGAAGAAAAAAAAAAAAACAGGCAGCAAGAGACTATCAGAAATGACTGAGGAAATTTCAATAAGAGCCAAATAGAACTTTAAAAAATAAAAAAGTAATATTTGTCCAAAACAGCAATTCAAATGACATATAAAAGTAGATTTTTAAGTGTAAAATATTTTTGGTATTGTCTTTTTGAACTGAAATGTGAAGAAAAAAGAACACAGAGCTTATAACACACAGACAGATAGAAAATATAAGAAAAGAAAGGAAATATGGAATTTTGAAAAAGGCTGCTTCAAATACATATATTGAAACTTGGGCAGAGTGGATAAAATGGAAAAGTGTACCCACTGCATCATTGTCTCCATTGTGGTCTTTCTAACATCCATAATAGTATCCATAAAGAGTGAGTGCAGTTACAGCCCCAGGGATTTTAAAAAGCACTGTCATCCTAGAATCTTATGCCACACATGGGAGGTAGTCGCTGAAATGGATCCCTGGTGACTGGTTTTCTCAGAATCCATGCCCTTGTCCATCTGGTACCTTCCCACAGGACTACAGCTGTCTCTGCAACTCACTTGTGGCCTGCAGAGCACTGCAGAAAAGGAATGAGACCTTGCATAGGGATGCAAGCAAGTATGTTTGGTCAAACAAAAAAGAATGAAAGCAAGCACTGATGCAAAATTTCAGACTAGCATTTAACTTTGGTGGGGATGAGAAGCAACTGAAGTGGGGGAAAATGGGATAGGACAAGGGAGGGACAAGTAAGGAGGAGAAATTTCATTAATGATGTTTAGTTTCTTAAGTTATGTAGGAGCATAATCCGTTATCTCTTTTATTATGTGATATGATTTATGTATATTTTACAAATATTCTTGGTATGACTCACACATTGCATTCAAGCAAGATATTAAAAACAATAGCAGTATATAGAATATGTCATGTTTCCTGGGCAAAAAGGTATTTTCCTTACTACCTCTCTAAAATATATCTTTCATAATATGGAATGTTTTTATTTAAGCAATGATTTTTCCTTTTCACTATCATTGTGAAATATTTCCTAGCTCGTAATTTTATTTTTCACTTTTTGGTGATTCTGGGGATCAAACCCAGGGTCTTGTACATACTAGACAGCACTCAATCACTGAGCTACATCCTAGTCCTCTGGCTCATAATGAAATCTCTTTATCCTTTTTCCAGAAATCATTCAGATATGAAAAAATGTGATCAAATACAGATCTTTTATTCTTAATATTCAGACTATGCTTTGGCCTGAAATAATTTTGATCCTTTTTATTTTGTGAAGTATGGATTACTATTTCATGATGCTTCTGTTTCCATAGAAAATGTTCGATAGGATTTCACTTTAGGGGAAAAGAATGTAAATAACAAGTTGAAATGGATTCTCATTTGCTTGCTTTGTGTTCCACTAGATGGAGAAAATGTATTTACTATGGCACTAATAATAACAAAGAATAGTATAATATATCAATTTGACATTGTCAGAAAGTATAATCAAATTAGTCATGCAATTTAAACTTACACACATTCGCTCCTGTTTATTTAATTTACCTAATGTTTTTAAAGCACCATCTTGCAATTGTCCTAAGTAATAATAAATGGAAAAAAAGAATACATATTATTACAGTAAAATACAGGTTGAAACAGAGAATGAGCTGGCCCAAAGAGAAGAGCATTTAATCTCTCCTAGAGATCTCAGGATGTCTTCACTGAGAAGGAAAGAGCTCACACAGTCAAGGGTTCTTCAATTAGGTGTGGTAGAAAAAAGATTTCCTTAGTAGACAGATCATGTGCAAAGGCAAAGAAGTGGAGACTGCTGGAAAATTTGCAAATGAAATGATAACAAAGAGCCATCTTCCCATTACACACACACACACACACACACACACAAATGTCAGAGCTGAAGAGAAAAATCCTTTAGATTTGAAATAGAAGATCACAAAAAGCAAGAATTTTCTTCCTTCAAGGGAATTTGAGCGACTAAGCCCATGGACATGCCTTTGGCTGTCAACCTCTTCTCCCTGACCCCAACCATGCACCAGGAGCTAGATGCTAGAGTTTAAATCAACAGCCTCAAAGAGGGAGCTGGAACAAATTCAGTCATAAAACTGGAAACTCAGAAGGGTTCCACTGACCATGAACGTGGAAAATAACAACCAAACATTTTTTCCTTTTTCTTTCTTTTTTTTTTTGACTTTCATATTATTTATGTTCAATGCTGGATTTTTTAAAAATAAAGTTTAAGAGTTTATCATTCTTGCTATCTTGAATTTATTTTATTTAAATCACCTTTAACTTTTATCTGCTTATCTATTTAAGAATATATAAGTAGTACATTTTTGAGCCCTATATTTTTTTAAAAAAAAACAGCAAAATATTTTACTTTATCTTGGTGAAAATTCTATTTCCACGTGTTTCCTTTTAGGACTTTGAGTCTGTTCCCCCTACCACCCTCCCCACTGATATTAGTGCTGCCAAGAGTAAGACTGAGTTCATATTGATTGTATTCCTTTTTACTTAATCTAGTTTTTGCTGATGGAGGCTTATGGATTTATGTTTTATTTAATCCTATGTTTGAGTTTGCCATGCATGTTAGTCAGCTTTGTATTGCTGAGAATCAAATACCTGACAAGAACAACTTAGAGGAAGAAAGGTTTATTTTGGCTCATGGTTTCAGAGGTCTGAGTCCATAGTCAGCCAAGCCCTCAGCCTGAGGTGAGGCAGAAGGGTGTGGCAAAGGAAAGCTACTCATATTATGGCAGCTGGAAAGCAGAGAAAGAGAGAGAAAGGGGCTGAGGGTCCTTTCCAGGTGCAACCCCAGTGACCTACCTCCTCCAACAAGTCCCACCTCCCCGCAGTCCATACACCAGTGGGTTAATCCACTGATGAGGTGAGAGCCCTCATGATCCACTCATTGCCTCAAAGTTACTTCTCCAAGTCTTGTTGTATAGGGGACCATGCTTTCAACACTTCAGCTTTTGGGAGATATTTTGGACTCAAACCATAACACCACATTGAAGCTAGATGTAGATCGCTTTACATGATTATTTTCTAGTCATCAGTCAGCACTTTCTAACTCAAGTCTTTAATCAACGTCAGAAAATTAAATTCAATTATGCCTTTGATTTTTGCTTTTTTATGATTGTTTGGTCTCCTTCAAACAAATAATTAGTTTATGCCACATTGTAATGATTCTTTATCATACTTTGATCCTTTTTCATCTGAGCTTGTTATCTTATACTACCTTATCCTAATGTCCTTTTATCTTTTCCTGGTCTATCCTGATGACTTTCTGTTCCTGGGTTTTGTTTTCCTTCCTTCCTTCCTTCCTTCCTTCCTTCCTTCCTTTCTTTTTCTTTTTTTCTTTCTTTTTAAATATGCTTATTGAGCAACATTAAACTCACAAAATAGAGTTCTATAATAATCTCCAATAATCTGTAATTTTTATTGTTCCAATGACTACAAAATATCAAAATGACAGTCTCTCAATATTTCTATGAGTTTTCAATGTTGTCTTTGCTCTTCTTTTGAAATCTTGTTTTTTATTTTGTTAAAACACCATGTAGAATTTTTTTTTTCTTATCCTTGGTTAAATGTTCACTAACCAACCATTTTCAGTGGTAGCCATTGAATCTTCTTCTCAGATTTGGAGGGAAATCTTCAGTGTTTGGCGAAGATTTCCTCAATATTTTTCCTCAGTATGATTCCTCTGGATTCAATAGAGACCTTCTCCTACATGTGCTGACTAGGTTTCTGAGGTTTTCAATAGGATGAGTTCGTGAAAACATGTCACCTCCAGGACATGTTTCTACCAGGCTCTTATTGCATTTGCCTCTATCTGTGCATTTGTGGGAGTTTCATTCCTGACAATTCAATACAATGCCACCAACTTCTCTCTATATTCTGCCCTGCTATTTGTGACAGATGTGGAACTATAGAAAAGGAGGGGCAAATGAACTCATAACTCAAAAATTGTATTTGTGGATAAATGTAATTTACCACTTAAAAATGAATTAAGAATAAGAATCGTATGACTATATCTCAACAGATGCAGCAAAAGCCTTTGATAAAATCCAGCACCCATGCATGTGAAAAATGCTGGAATAAACCCAACTATTATGTGTAACTGTAAGGTTCGAATTTTAAAAATTCTGGAGAAAATAGGGATAGAAGAAACTTATCTCAACATTACAAAAGCTTTATATGACAGAATCTAAGTCAACATCATCTTGAATGAAGAAAAATGGAAAGCAATTTCTTTAAAATCAGGAACAAGATAAGGATGTCCACTCTTGCCTTTTCTATTCAATATAGTTCTTGAAGCTCTAGCCAGAGCAATCAGGCAACAGAGGAAAATTAAAGGGATATAAATAGGAAAAGAAGTCAAACTATCTCTGTTTGCTGATAGCATAATTCTATATCTGGAAGAACCAAAAATATTTCACTAGAAAGCTTCTTGAGCTAATCAATGAATTCAGCAAAGTAAATAGCACACAAAATCAATACTGATAAATCAATAGCTTTCCTATACTCCAACAGTGATTTTGCTGACGAAGAAATCAGAAAAAAAATCCGTTTTACAGTAACATCTACAACAACAACAAAAAATTGGGGAATTTATCTAATCAAGGAGGTGAAAAATCTCCACAATGCAAATTAGAAATTACTGCAGAAAGAAATTGAAGATGATGGAAAGACCGCTCATGTTCTTAGATAAGTAGAATTAATATTATCAGAATAGATGTATTACTAAAAGCAATCTATAGATTCAATGCAATCGCCATAAAAATACCAAAATACTAATGACATTGTTCACAGAACTAAAAAAAGAAAAGTCCTTAAATTCATTTGAAAGAATAAAAGATGAAGAATAGTCAAAACAATTCTGAGCAAGAAAACTGATGCTGATACAGGAAGTATCGCAATACCCAATCTCAAATTACAGTACAGAGTTACAGTAAGAAAAATAACATGGTATTGGCATCAAAGTAGACATGAAGACACATGGAACAGAATAGAAAACACAAAGACAAACCCATATACTTACAGCCATCTGATACGTGACAAAGTTGCCAAAAATACATGTTGGAGAAAAGATAGCCTTTTTAACAAATGATTCTGGAAAAACTGGATATTAATATGTAGAAGAATGAAACTAGCTTTCTATTTCTCACTCTGCACAGAAGTCAAATCAATATGGATCAAAGACTTAAGAATTAGGACAGAAATCTTGCAACTATTAGAAAGAAACACAAAATCAACATTCCATCATTTAGGTGCAGGCACTGACTTACTCAACAAGACTCCTAAAACTCAAGAAATAAAAGCAAGAATCAGTAGCTGGGATGCCATCAAATTTAAAAAGCTTCATCTCAGCAAATAAAAATGACTAAGGGAGTCAAGAGAGAGTGTACACAGTAGGAAAAAGTCTTTGACAAGGAATATTAATCTACAAAGAACTCAAGAAAGTTAACATGAATAATCGGGCAAAAGAACTAACATTTGTCAAAAGAAGAAACACAAATGGCCAACAAATGTATAAAATAATGTTCAACGTATCTAGCACTCAGGGAAACAAAAATAAAAACAACACTAAGATTTCATTTTGCTCCAGTCAGAATGACAATTATCAAAAACACAAATATATTAAATGTTGAGGAGGATGTGGGTG